>NC_092769.1:18323991-18685659 GCF_047496795.1 Chiloscyllium punctatum
GGAGAGGGAGAGGACAAGGGGGAGAGGGGAGAGGGAGAGGAGCAAGGGGGGAGAGGGAGAGGACAAGGGGGAGAGGGAGAGGGAGAGGACAAGAGGGAGAGGGAGAGGACAAGAGGGAGAGGGAGAGGACAAGAGGGAGAGGGAGAGGACAAGGGGGAGAGGGAGAGGGAGAGGACAAGGGGGAGAGGGAGAGGGAGAGGACAAGGGGGAGAGGGAGAGGGAGAGGACAAGGGGGAGAGGGAGAGGGAGAGGACAAGGGGGAGAGGGAGAGGACAAGGGGGAGAGGGAGAGGACAAGGGGGAGAGGGAGAGGACAAGGGGGAGAGGGAGAGGACAAGGGGGAGAGGGAGAGGACAAGGGGGAGAGGGAGAGGACTAGGGGGAGAGGGAGAGGACTAGGGGGAGGGGGGAGGAACAGGGGGAGAGGGAGAGGACAAGGGGGAGAGGGAGAGGACAAGGGGGAGAGGGAGAGGACAAGGGGGAGAGGGAGAGGACAAGGGGGAGAGGGAGAGGACAAGAGGGAGAGCGAGAGGACAAGGGGGAGAGGGAGAGGACAAGAGGGAGAGGGAGAGGACAAGAGGGAGAGGGAGAGGACAAGAGGGAGAGGGAGAGGACAAGAGGGAGAGGGAGAGGGCAAGGGGGAGAGGGAGAGGACAAGGGGGAGAGGGAGAGGGAGAGGACAGGGGGAGAGGGAGAGGGAGAGGACAAGGGGGAGAGGGAGAGGGAGAGGGAGAGGACAAGGGGGAGAGGGAGAGGACAAGGGGGGAGAGGGAGAGGGCAAGAGGGAGAGGGAGAGGACAAGAGGGAGAGGGAGAGGGAGAGGGAGAGGACAAGGGGGAGAGGGAGAGGACAAGGGGGAGAGTGAGAGGACAAGGGGGAGAGTGAGAGGACAAGTGGGAGAGTGAGAGGACAAGGGGGAGAGTGAGAGGACAAGGGGGAGAGGGAGAGGGCAAGAGGGAGAGGGAGAGGGCAAGAGGGAGAGGGAGAGGGCAAGAGGGAGAGGGAGAGGGCAAGAGGGAGAGGGAGAGGGCAAGAGGGAGAGGGAGAGGGCAAGGGGGAGAGTGAGAGGACAAGGGGGAGAGTGGGAGGACAAGGGGGAGAGTGGGAGGACAAGGGGGAGAGTGGGAGGACAAGGGGGAGAGTGGGAGGACAAGGGGGAGAGTGGGAGGACAAGGGGGAGAGTGGGAGGACAAGGGGGAGAGAGAGAGGACAAGGGGGAGAGGGAGAGGACAAGGGGGAGAGGGAGAGGACAAGGGGGAGAGGGAGAGGACAAGGGGGAGAGGGAGAGGACAAGGGGAAGTGGCAGAGGACAAGAGGGAGAGGGAGAGGACAAGGGGGAGAGGGAGAGGGAGAGGACAAGGGGGAGAGGGAGAGGACAAGGGGGAGAGGGAGAGGGCGAGGACAAGGGGGAGAGGGAGAGGGAGAGGACAAGGGGAGAGGGAGAGGGAGAGGACAAGGGGGAGAGGACAAGGGGGAGAGGACAAGGGGGAGAGGGAGAGGACAAGGGGGAGAGGGAGAGGACAAGAGGGAGAGGGAGAGGACAAGGGGGAGAGGGAGAGGGAGAGGACAAGGGGGAGAGGGAGAGGACAAGGGGGAGAGGGAGAGGGAGAGGACAAGGGGGAGAGGGAGAGAGAGAGGACAGGGGGTAGAGGGAGAGGACAAGGGGGAGAGGGAGAGGACAAGGGGGAGAGGGAGAGGACAAGGGGGAGAGGGAGAGGACAAGAGGGAGAGGGAGAGGACAAGAGGGAGAGGGAGAGGGCAAGAGGGAGAGGGAGAGGACAAGGGGGAGAGGGAGAGGGAGAGGACAAGGGGGAGAGGGAGAGGGAGAGGACAAGGGGGAGAGGGACAGGACAAGGGGGAGAGGGAGAGGACAAGGGGGAGAGGGAGAGGGAGAGGACAAGGGGGAGAGGGAGAGGACAAGGGGGAGAGGGAGAGGACAAGGGGGAGAGGGAGAGGGAGAGGACAAGGGGGAGAGGGAGAGGGAGAGGACAAGGGCGAGAGGGAGAGGGACAGGACAAGAGGGAGAGGGAGAGGACAAGGGGGAGAGGGAGAGGGAGAGGACAAGGGGGAGAGGGAGAGGGAGAGGACAAGGACAAGGGGGAGAGGGAGAGGGAGAGGGAGAGGACAAGGGGGAGAGGGAGAGGACAAGGGGGAGAGGGAGAGGGAGTGGGAGAGGACAAGGGGAAGAGGACAAGGGGGAGAGGGAGAGGGAGAGGACAAGGGGGAGAGGGAGAGGACAAGGGGGAGAGGGAGAGGGAGAGGACAAGGGGGAGAGGGAGAGGACAAGGGGGAGAGGGAGAGGGAGAGGACACGGGGGAGAGGGAGAGGGAGAGGAAAAGGGGGAGAGGGAGAGGACAAGGGGGAGAGGGAGAGGGAGAGGACAAGGGGGAGAGGGAGAGGGAGAGGGCAAGGACAAGGGGGAGAGGGAGAGGGAGAGGACAAGGGGGAGAGGGAGAGGACAAGCGGGAGAGGGAGACGGGGAGAGGGAGAGGGAGAGGGAGAGGACAAGGGGGAGAGGGAGAGGGAGAGGACAAGGGGGAGAGGACAAGGGGGAGAGGGAGAGGACAAGGGGGAGAGGGAGAGGGAGAGGACAAGGGAGAGAGGGAGAGGGAGAGGACAAGGGGGAGAGGGAGAGGGAGAGGACAAGGACAAGGGGGAGAGGGAGAGGGAGAGGGAGAGGACAAGGGGGAGAGGGAGAGGGGGAGAGGGAGAGGACAAGGGGTAGAGGGAGAGGGGGAGAGGGAGAGGACAAGGGGGAGAGGACAAGGGGGAGAGGGAGAGGGAGAGGACAAGGGGGAGAGGGAGAGGACAAGGGGGAGAGGGAGAGGACAAGGGGGAGAGGGAGAGGGAGAGGACAAGGGGGAGAGGGAGAGGGAGAGGACAAGGGGGAGAGGGAGAGGGAGAGGACATGGGGGAGAGGGAGAGGACAAGAGGGAGAGGGAGAGGACAAGAGGGAGAGGGAGAGGACAAGAGGGAGAGGGAGAGGACAAGAGGGAGAGGGAGAGGACGAGGACAAGGGGGAGAGGGAGAGGACAGGGGGGAGAGGGAGAGGACAAGGGGGAGAGGGAGAGGACAAGGGGGAGAGGGAGAGGGCAAGAGGAAGAGGGAGAGGGCAAGAGGAAGAGGGAGAGGGCAAGAGGGAGAGGGAGAGGACAAGGGGGAGAGGGAGAGGGAGAGGACAAGGGGGAGAGGGAGAGGGAGAGGACAAGGGGGAGAGGGAGAGGGAGAGGACAAGGGGGAGAGGGAGAGGGAGAGGACAAGGGGGAGAGGGAGAGGACAAGGGGGAGAGGGAGAGGACTAGGGGGAGAGGGAGAGGACAAGGCGGAGAGGGAGAGGACAAGAGGGAGAGGGAGAGGACAAGAGGGAGAGGGAGCGGGCAAGAGGGAGAGGGAGAGGACAAGGGGGAGAGGGAGAGGGAGAGGGAGAGGACAAGGGGGAGAGGGAGAGGACAAGGGGGAGAGGGAGAGGACAAGGGGGAGAGGGAGAGGACAAGGGGGAGAGGGAGAGGGCAAGAGGGAGAGGGAGAGGGCAAGAGGGAGAGGGAGAGGGCAAGAGGGAGAGGGAGAGGGCAAGAGGGAGAGGGAGAGGGCAAGAGGGAGAGGGAGAGGGAGAGGACAAGGGGGAGAGGGAGAGGGAGAGGACAAGGGGGAGAGGGAGAGGACAAGGGGGAGAGGGAGAGGACAAGAGGGAGAGGGAGAGGACAAGAGGGAGAGGGAGAGGACAAGGGGGAGAGGGAGAGGGAGAGGACAAGGGGGAGAGGCAGAGGGAGAGGACAAGGGGGAGAGGCAGAGGACAAGGGGGAGAGGGAGAGGACAAGGGGGAGAGGGAGAGGACAAGAGGGAGAGGGAGAGGACAAGAGGGAGAGGGAGAGGACAAGAGGGAGAGGGAGAGGACAAGGGGGAGAGGGAGAGGGAGAGGACAAGGGGGAGAGGGAGAGGGAGAGGACAAGGGGGAGAGGGAGAGGGAGAGGACAAGGGGGAGAGGGAGAGGGAGAGGACAAGGGGGAGAGGGAGAGGACAAGGGGGAGAGGGAGAGGACAAGGGGGAGAGGGAGAGGACAAGGGGGAGAGGGAGAGGACAAGGGGGAGAGGGAGAGGACAAGGGGGAGAGGGAGAGGACTAGGGGGAGAGGGAGAGGACTAGGGGGAGGGGGGAGGAACAGGGGGAGAGGGAGAGGACAAGGGGGAGAGGGAGAGGACAAGGGGGAGAGGGAGAGGACAAGGGGGAGAGGGAGAGGACAAGGGGGAGAGGGAGAGGACAAGAGGGAGAGCGAGAGGACAAGGGGGAGAGGGAGAGGACAAGAGGGAGAGGGAGAGGACAAGAGGGAGAGGGAGAGGACAAGAGGGAGAGGGAGAGGACAAGAGGGAGAGGGAGAGGGCAAGGGGGAGAGGGAGAGGACAAGGGGGAGAGGGAGAGGGAGAGGACAGGGGGAGAGGGAGAGGGAGAGGACAAGGGGGAGAGGGAGAGGGAGAGGGAGAGGACAAGGGGGAGAGGGAGAGGACAAGGGGGAGAGGGAGAGGGCAAGAGGGAGAGGGAGAGGACAAGAGGGAGAGGGAGAGGGAGAGGGAGAGGACAAGGGGGAGAGGGAGAGGACAAGGGGGAGAGTGAGAGGACAAGGGGGAGAGTGAGAGGACAAGTGGGAGAGTGAGAGGACAAGGGGGAGAGTGAGAGGACAAGGGGGAGAGGGAGAGGGCAAGAGGGAGAGGGAGAGGGCAAGAGGGAGAGGGAGAGGGCAAGAGGGAGAGGGAGAGGGCAAGAGGGAGAGGGAGAGGGCAAGAGGGAGAGGGAGAGGGCAAGGGGGAGAGTGAGAGGACAAGGGGGAGAGTGGGAGGACAAGGGGGAGAGTGGGAGGACAAGGGGGAGAGTGGGAGGACAAGGGGGAGAGTGGGAGGACAAGGGGGAGAGTGGGAGGACAAGGGGGAGAGTGGGAGGACAAGGGGGAGAGAGAGAGGACAAGGGGGAGAGGGAGAGGACAAGGGGGAGAGGGAGAGGACAAGGGGGAGAGGGAGAGGACAAGGGGGAGAGGGAGAGGACAAGGGGAAGTGGCAGAGGACAAGAGGGAGAGGGAGAGGACAAGGGGGAGAGGGAGAGGGAGAGGACAAGGGGGAGAGGGAGAGGACAAGGGGGAGAGGGAGAGGGCGAGGACAAGGGGGAGAGGGAGAGGGAGAGGACAAGGGGAGAGGGAGAGGGAGAGGACAAGGGGGAGAGGACAAGGGGGAGAGGACAAGGGGGAGAGGGAGAGGACAAGGGGGAGAGGGAGAGGACAAGAGGGAGAGGGAGAGGACAAGGGGGAGAGGGAGAGGGAGAGGACAAGGGGGAGAGGGAGAGGACAAGGGGGAGAGGGAGAGGGAGAGGACAAGGGGGAGAGGGAGAGAGAGAGGACAGGGGGTAGAGGGAGAGGACAAGGGGGAGAGGGAGAGGACAAGGGGGAGAGGGAGAGGACAAGGGGGAGAGGGAGAGGACAAGAGGGAGAGGGAGAGGACAAGAGGGAGAGGGAGAGGGCAAGAGGGAGAGGGAGAGGACAAGGGGGAGAGGGAGAGGGAGAGGACAAGGGGGAGAGGGAGAGGGAGAGGACAAGGGGGAGAGGGACAGGACAAGGGGGAGAGGGAGAGGACAAGGGGGAGAGGGAGAGGGAGAGGACAAGGGGGAGAGGGAGAGGACAAGGGGGAGAGGGAGAGGACAAGGGGGAGAGGGAGAGGGAGAGGACAAGGGGGAGAGGGAGAGGGAGAGGACAAGGGCGAGAGGGAGAGGGACAGGACAAGAGGGAGAGGGAGATGACAAGGGGGAGAGCGAGAGGACAAGGGGGAGCATTTGATGGAGGGTTCGAGCGACAGGGACAGAGATGGAGGTCTCCACAGGCAGGATGCTATTATTGTGGAAAGATAATAGTCACAAATGGTTTAGTGTGATAGATTTAAAGGATGCCTTTTGGGCTTGTCTCTTGGCGGAGGAAAGGAGGAATTTGTTTACCTTTGAGTGGGAAGATCCCAAGACAGGACGGAAACAGCAATACCGGTGGGCTGTGCACCCCCAGGAGTTTACGGTCTCCCTGAGTTTATTTAGATAGCTGTTAGAACAAATATTAGAGAAATTTAGCAGCCCCAAGGGGACTACCCTGTTGCAGGATGTAGACGACCTCTTAGTAACAGGAAAAAGAAGAGAAAGAGTAGTAGAAGCCACTAACAAATTATTGAATTTCCTGGGTCAGCAGGGACTGAGGGTATCTAAGAACAAACTACAATATGTGGAGTGAGAAGTGAAATACTTGGGACATTTAGTTAGTGAGGGAAAGCGAAAGATAAGCCCGGAACAGATAGAGGGAATAGTGGGAATGCCACTGCCCAGGACTTAACGGGAGTTACTTACATTTTTGGGTCTAACGGGATATTGCAGATTGTGGATTGATTCCTGTGGACAGAAGACTAAGAAATTATATCTCAAACTATTAGAGGGGGAACCAAAATGTCTGAGTTGGGATGATGAGGGAAAAGAACGAGTTGAGGAACTCAAAAGAGATCTGATCCATGCCCCCGAGTCAGCCTGACCTTCTCTGGATAAACCTTTCCACCTCTTTGTTACCGTAGATAAGGGAGCGGCTCTGGGAGTATTGACCCAGAGGTGGGGAGGAATGAGACAACCAGGAGCATATCTTTCGAAGCTATTGGATCCAGTATCCTGGGGGTGGCCTGAGTGTGTGCAGGCCGTGGCTGCCACTGCACTGTTGGTGGAGGAAAGCAGGAAGCTTACATTTGGGGGAGCCCTAATAGTAAGCACCCCACACCAAGTGAGAACGATCCTAAACAAAAAAGCTGGGCGATGGTTGGCAGACTCGCGGATTCTGAAATATGAGGCAATATTAATAGAAAAGGATGATCTAGTGTTGGTCACGGACAATTCTTTAAATCCAGCTGCCTTTCTTTGGAAAGGGGAAGGAGAATCTCCTTAGAATCCAGGGCACGACTGCCTTGACATTATAGAATACCAAACTAAGGTCCGCATGGACCTGAGAGATGTTCCACTTCATGCAGGAGCCCCACAATTTATAGACAGATCATCCCGGGTGACTGAAGGGAAAAGACTTAATGGGTATGCAGTCGTAGACGGGATGGAAGGTAGTGTGGTGGAGGCAGGAAGGTTGCCAAATGGGTGGTCAGCTCAGACCTGCGAACTCTATGCATTGGAAAGAGCCCTTAGGGCGTTAGAAAATAAAGAGGGAACAGTATACACTGACTCTAAATATGTATTTGGTGTTGGCACGTTCGGAAAGATATGGCAGGAAAGAGGACCGATCAATACCCGGGGGAAAGAATTAGTACACGAGGAGTTGATTAAACGAGTCTTGGAGTCCCTATTACTCCCCCGAGAAATAGCAGTAGTGCATGTAAATGGTCATCAGAAAGGAAATGAACCTGACGTTAGGGGAAATAGATTAGCCGATGAAGTGGCTAAGGAAGCAGCCCTGAACCCACAAGAAGTGGTGATTCATTCCCTAATACCTACTGTCCCAGGTCCTAGGGAAGCTCCTATATTTACTGAAAGAGAGGAAAATAATTGAGAGATTTAGGGGCTGTAAAAACAGCAGATGGGCATTGGAGGTTACCTGATGGAAGGGAAATGTTAAACAAAATGATGATGGGAGAGATTATGGCTGTCCTACATCAAGGCAGGCATTGGGGAGTACAAGCAATGTGTGATTTAGTTCTTAGGGAATATGGATGTAAAGGAATATATACAATTGTTAAACAAATATGTGAGGGATGTATAATATGCAGAAAGGTAAATCAGAAAGTCTTGAGAAAACAGACCCCAGGAGGAAGAGACCCAGGATTGAGATCCTTCCAGAGTATACAAGTAGATTATACTGAACTCCCCAGAGTAGGGAGACTAAAGTATATGTTGGTTATAGTAGATCATCGATCTGGTTGGGTTGAAGCATACTCCCGAGCTACTGCCACTGCGAGTGGGGTGTCTAAAACAATATTAGAGAACATAATTCCCCGATATGGGCTAGTGAACCATATAGATTCCGACCAAGGAACTTATTTTACCTCTAAAGTGTCACAGGGGGTAATGAAAGGGTTGGGAATTTCCTGGGAGTTCCATACTCAATGGCACCCGCCATCATCAGGAAGGGTTGAGAGAATGAACCAAACACTCAAACGACAGCTCGCTAAACTGATAATAGAAACCAGACTCCCTTGGATCAAATATTTACCTATAGCTCTCTTGTGAGTACGAACAGCCCCAAGGAAAGATTTGGGACTATCCCCCTATGAAATCTTATTTGGATTACCTTATCTGGGAACAAATGGGGAATTGCCACTTCCCGAAACTAAAGACTTGTTCTTAAAGAAGTATATACTGGGTTTGTCCTCCTCTTTGTCTTTCCTCAGGGAACAGGGTTTATTGGCACAGACTCCACCCCTTGAATTCACCGTTCATCCCATCCGGCCGGGAGATTGGGTCTCAGTAAAATCATGGACAGAGACTAAATTACAGCCGGACTGGGAAGGGCCGTACCAGGCTCTTTTGACGACCGAAACGTTAATAAGGATGGTGGGGGAAAGGCTGGACTCACTACACTCGGATCAAAGGGCCAGTGGAAGCTGCAGTTGAGGAAGAAGTCTGGACAGTCAAATCAACGCAAGACCCACTGAAACTCAGACTAAAGAGACTTTGAGTAACTGATTATACAGTGGTGACACGAGCGCGGGATTATTTCTGTAAGATTGTATATTAAGTCGTTTTGTGCTTCCCCATCATGTTTAGAATGCTGGAGATGCTTAGAGTTATGATGCTAGCTCTCTTCGTATTGGGATTTTGTCAAACACCATTTTCATATGTATTATTAACAGTCCCTGAGTCTGATAATCCACAAGTAATAGACGCTGATGTATGCATCTTAAATTGTGGGGATGTAGATAATCAGACACAGTCCCACAGCTCTGAGATACATCTTAATCCTATGGGGATGGCCTTGGGGATGGTACTTGGTATAATGGTCTCGTCACAGTACACCGGGCCCCCGTCCGACCAGCTCTCGATTGTCCTGATAAAAAGTGTAACCCAATATACTTAATGATAAAAAAAAACACATGGCACAGAGCAATTCTGGGGGTGGGGGGTAGGGGGGGCACCTATGAGATACAATTAAATGAAACATTTGGGATAGAAATGAAAGCAAATGGGAAGGATTTCTTGGGCTGTTGTTTTTGAATTAGCGTAGGACAGGGAAAACGGGCAGAACTACTGCGTCACCCCTCCCAATGACCCTAAAGTAGTAAAAATTACACAGGAAAAGGACTTAAAACAGACCATCGAAATAGAAACTGGGTACGGGGTTGAATGGGTAAAGTATCCTGTAAAAAGTCTGAACAAGACCAATTGTTATGTATGTGCCTCTGGTCGGACAGTGACCCAGGTGGTTCCCTTTCCGCTCGGGTGGAAGGGGGACAGGAAGGGCATGGAATGTATGATAGCCCTGTACCAGGATGAGACGGCATGGAATGATCGGAACTGTACCTCCCTATCTCTGATGTTCCCTCCCTTGGAGAAGAAAGACTCAAAACCCCCACCCCCCCCCCCACGTTTCCAGCCACAGTCAGAAATCACACGTGGTGTGTGTGTAGACGAGGTACAAATCGGTCTGGAGACTTGGGGGGAGCTGAAATTATGTACAGAGATTAAGGATGTTACTGAAACGGAGAAGGGAGGGAACTACTCAGCACTGAAGGTTCCCCGAGCGGATCAGTGGTGGGATTGTGGGGGCAAAATAGAGAGACCCACCCTCCCTCTGGATTGGAGAGGGATATGTGGAATTGTACAGTTGGCAATTCCATTTACCCTGGCATTTGAGAAGGAAAAGCTAGTAGGGAAAAAGAGAAGGGGTAAGAGATCACTGTTAGACACTTCTTTCGATGACAGGATTTGTCTCGATTCTGTAGGAGTCCCTGGGGCGGGGGGGTACCTGATGAATTCAAGGCTCGTAACCAGATTGCAGCAGGCTTTGAGTCAGCTCTCTTCTGGTGGGTAACAATTAATAAAAATATAGATTGGATAAATTACATTTTCTATAATCAACAGTGATTTATAAATTATACAAGAGATGTGGTTAAAGGAATATCAGACCAGCTTGATGTGACAAGTGGGATGGCATGGGAAAATAGAATGGCCCTTGAGATGATTCTAGCGGGAAAAGGGGGTGTGTGTGTGATGTTAGGAGGAAGCTGGTGCACCTTTATTCCTAATAACACTGCACCTGATGGTTCAATCACTCGGGCCTTAAGGGGATTGACTCCCTTAGCAGATGAACAGGCTGAGAATTCGGGAGTAGACACATCTCTCACGGGATGGCTTGAATCCTGGTTTGGAAAATGGAAGGGGGGTGGTGGTTTCTATCCTTCCTTCCCTGACAGTAGTAGCCGGGGTGTTGGTAGCCACTGGCTGTTGTATCATACCCTGTATACGAGGACTCACCCAAAGACTGATTGAGACAGCCTTAATGAAACAGATGCCCCTAAAAGGGAATCAGGCAGGGGAACTTTATCGACTAAATAATGAGGGGATGAGTGAGACCAAGATGGATGAAATCTCCGGAATGATGCTTGTGAATTTCGGGGGCGATGCTTAAAAGAAAAATTGCAGAAGGTAACAAATGGTAATTAAAGAAAATGGGGAAATTGTGGGATGTGGGAAAACTAGTGTTACTTCTGCAATTCCATTTACTTGTACAAGGCAAAAAAAACTCACACCAGTGTGTAATTGTTTTAGCCAAGAGCTGAGTCAACAAGAATGGAAACGATGTGGAGGAAATACATAATTGTTTTTGTATTAGCTAAAATTGTATGCAAGAATGAAACGTGACTGCAAAACAATGGTAGATATTACAGGCGAATAGATAAGATGCTGTGAGGGGAGGAAGTTCAGCTAGGTACGCCTGTACAAACAGGAGATATAAACATCTGTTTCCCACTTTTACAGAAACACAGGAACAAACCCCAATTAAAAGGGTCATAGGGATCAGGGGAAGGTACAGATGGAGGGAGTAGATAATGGTGAAGAAAGAATATGCCGAACAATGACCTACAGCAGGATGAGGTCAAACGGCCTTGTGAGGCCAGGAATAAGCATTTTGTCACAGACAAGGCCGGATAAGGCAAGAGATAAACAGGGGTAATGGGGGTCGGTCTTAGGGAAGTGGACGATGTAAACAGGGGAGGAGCAATGAAAAACAAAAGAAACTAAATTATATAAATATTGTGTATGAATTGAATTTGGGGTGTGTATGTCCCTTGCCTTACAGACACTGGACATCACACCCTCTTGCAAGAGTAAAATAAAGGACACGACTCATTCAGATTTTGTCTCGGACTGCAATTATTGAAGTCTGTGAGCTTTGTTTCTCATCGTTCCAGATCCTAACCACTGGATTAATCCGGCCTACCCCACACTATCAGACACTGTGTTCCACACCCTAACCCCTGGATTAATCCGGCCTATCCCATACTCTCAAACACTGTGTTCCAGACCCTTACCCCTGGATTAATCCGGCCTATCCCACACTCTCAGGCACTCTGTTCCAGACACTAACCCCTGGATTAATCCAGTCTCCTCACACCCTCAGACACTCTCTTCCACACACTAACCCCTGGAGTAATCCGGTCTATCCCACATTCCATACACTATATTCATACACGATGCACTGTATTCCATACACTAACCCCTGGATTGACCCGGCCGATCTCACACTCTCAGGCACTGTGTTCCAGTCCTTAACACCTGGATTAATCCGGCCTATCCCTCATGCTCAGGCATTCTGTTCCAGACCCTAACCCCTGGATTAACCCAGTGTCCCCACACTCTCAGGCACTGTATTCCAGACACTAATCCCTGGAGCAATCCGGTCTATCCCACATTCTCAAACACTGTATTCCAGACACTAATCCCAGGATTGACCCGGCCTATCTCACACTCAGACATTGTGTTCCAGACCCTAACTCATGCATTACTCTAGCCTCTCCCACACTCTCAAATGCTGTGTTTCAATCCTAAACACCAGGATTAATCCGGCCTATCCCTCACGCTCAGACATGCTGTTTCAGACCCTAACCCCTGGATTGACCTGGTGTCCCAACACTCTCTGCCACTGTATTCCAGAAACCAACCCCTGGATTAATCTGACCTATCCCACTCTCTCTGACATTATGTTCCAGACACTTACCCCTGGATTAATCCGACCTATCCCACTCTCTCAGGCACTGCGTTTCAGACCCTAACCCCTGGATTAATCCGGTCTATCCCATAAACTCAGACAATGTACTCCAGACCCTAACTGCTGGATTGACCCGGCCACCCTAAACTCTCTGACATTGTGTTCCAGACCCTAACCCCTGGATTAATCCAGCATCCCCCCACACTCTCAGACACTGTGTTCCAGAATGTAACTCCTGGATTGACCGGGCCTATCCCACACTCTCAGACACTGTGTTCCAGACCTAAACCCCTGGATTAATCTGGCATACACCACATTCTCAGACACTGTTCCAGACCCTATCCCCTGGATTAATCCGGCCTATCCCACATTCTAAAACACTGTGTTCTAGAACCTAACCCCTGGATGAATCCAACCTATCCCACTCTCTCAGACAATGTATTCCAGACACTAACACCTGGATTAATCCGGTTTATCCCACAATTTCCGGTACTTTGTTCCAGGCCCTAAACACTGGATTGACCCGCTCTCCCCATACTCTCAGACACTGTATTCCAGACCCTAACCCCTGGATTAATTCGGCATGTCCCACAGTCTCAGACACTGTGTTCCAGACACTAACCCCTGGATTACGCTGGACTCTCCCAAACATTCTCGGACACTGTGTTATCGACTGTAACCCCTGGATTAATCCAAACAATGCCACACTCTCACACATTGTGTTCCAGAATGTAACCCATGGATAGAATGGGCCGATCCTACACTCTCAAACACTGTGTTCCAGACCCTAAAGCCAGGATTAATCCGGCCTCTCCGACAATGTCAGACACTGTGTTCCAGACACTAACTCCTGGATTAACCCGGCCCATCCCACACTCTCAGGCACTGTCTTCTCAACCCTAACCATTGGATTAATCCAGCACACCCACACTCGCAGACACCGCATTCCAGAACCTACATCCTGGATTAATCCGGCCTATCCGACACTGTCAGACAATATGTTCCAGACCCTAACACCTGGATTAAACCGGCCTATCCCACACTCTCAGGCACTCTGTTCCAGACACTAATCGCTGGATTAATCGGTCTATCCCACATTCTCAAGCACTTTATTCCAGACACTAATCCCTGGATTGACCCGGCCTATCCTACACTCTCATACACTGTGTTCCAGACCCTAACTCATGTATTAATCCAGATTATCATACACTCTCAAATGCTGTGTTCCAGTCCTTAACACCTGGATTAATCCGGCCTATCCCTCACGCTCAGACATTCTGTTCCAGACCCTAACCCCTGGATTGACTCAGTGTCCCCACACTCTCAGGCACTTTATTCCAGACACAAACCCCTGGATTAATCCAACCTATCCGACTCTCTCACACACTGTGTTCCAGACCCTAACTCCTGGATAAATCCGGTCTATCCCATAAACTCAGTCAATGTATTCCAGACCTAAACCCCTGGATTAATCCAGTCTATCCCACACTCACAGACACTATGTCCCAGACCATAACCCTTGGATTGAATCTGCCTTCCCCCCACTCTCCAGCACTTTGTTCCAGTCCCTAACCCCTGGATTAATCCGGCCTATCCCACACTCACAAACTGTGTCCCAGACCCTAACCCCTGGATTAATCCGGCCTATTCCACACTCTCGGGCACTGTGTTCCAGACACCAACCCCTGGATTAATCCAACCTATACTACTCTCTCAAGCACTGCGTTCCAGACCCTAACTCCAGAAATATTCCGGCCTATTCCACACTCACAAACTGTGTTCCAGACCCTACCCATGGATTGACCCGGCCAGCCCAAACTCTCTGACACTGTGTTCCAGACACTCACCCCTGGATTGACCCGGCCACCCTAAACTCTGTTCCAATCCCTAACCCATGGATTAATCCAGCCAATACACACTCTCAGGCTCTGTGGTTCCAGACCCTTATTCCTGGATTAATCCGGCCTCCCCCACACTGTTGGACACTGTGTTCCAGACCCTAACCCCTTGATTAATCTGACCAATCCCACACTCTCAGACATTGTGTTCCAGAGTGTAACCCCTGGATTGACCGGGCATACACCACATTCTCAGACTCTGTGTTCCAGACCTTATCCCCTGGATTTACCCAGCCTATCCCACACTCTCAAGCACTTTGTTCCATACCCTAACCCCTAGATTAATCCGGCCTACCCAACACTCTCAGGCACTGTGTTCCAAACCCAAACCCCTGGATTACTCCAGCCTATCCCACACTCTCAGACAATGTATTCCAGACACCAGCGCCTTGATTAATCCGGCCTATCCCACAATCTCTGGCACTTTGTCCCAGACCCTAACCACTGGATTGACCCGCTCTCCCCACACTCTCAGACACTGTGTTCCAGACCCTAACCCCTGGATTAATCCGACCTATCCCACAATCTCAGACATTGTGTTCCAGTGCCTAACCCCTGGATAGACCGGGCCTATCCTATACTCTCAGAATCTGTGTTCCAGGCACTCACCCCAGGATTAATCCGGCCTCTCCCACACTCTCAAGCACTTTGTTCCAGACCCTAACCCCTGGATTAACCCGGCAACCCCAAACTCTCTGACACTGTGTTCCAGACCCAAACCCCCTGGATTGACCCGGCCACCCCAAATTCTCTGACACTGTGTTCCAGACCCTAACCCCTGGATTGACCCAGCCACCCCAAATTCTCTGACACTGTGTTCCAGACCCTAACCCCTGTATTGATCCAGCCACCCGAAACTCTCTGACACTGTGTTCCAGACCCTAACCCCTGGATTGACCCAGCCACCCAAAATTCTCTGACACTGTGTTCCAGACCCTAACCCCTGGATTGATCCAGCCACCCCAAACTCTCTCACACTGTGTTCCAGACCCTAACCCCTGGATTGACCCGGCCAATACACCCTCTCAGGCACTGTGTTCCAGATCCTAACGTCTGGATTAATCCCGCCTATCCCAGACACTGTAGTCCAGATCCTAGCCCTTGGATAAATCTGACCTATCCCATACCCTCAGACACATGTTCCAGACACTAACCCCTGGATTATTCTGACCTACCCCACTCTCACAACTACTATATTCCAGACTCCAACCCCTGGATTAATCCGGCCTATTCCACAATCTAAAACATTGTGTACCAGACCCTAACCCCTGCATTAATCCAGCCTATCCCACACTCTCAGACACTGTGTTCCAGACCTAAACCCCCGGATTAATCTGGCCTATCCCACACTCGCAGACATTATGTTCCAGACCCTAACCCTTGGATTGAATTTGCCTTCCCCACATTCTCTGGCACTTTGATCCAGTCTCTAACTCCTGCATTAATCCGGCCTATCCCACACTCTCATGCACTTTGTTCCAGTCTCTAACTCATGGATTAATCCGGCCTATCGCACACTCTCAGGCACTGTGTTCCAGAAGCTAACCCCTGGATTAATCCGGCCTCCCCCACACTCTCAGACACTGTATTCCAGAATGTAACCCGTGGATTGACCGGGCCTATCCCATACTCTCAGACACTGTATTCCAGACACTAACCCCTGGATTAATTCGGCCTATCCCACACTCTCAGGCACTGTGTTCCAGAAGCTAACCCCTGGATTAATCCGGCCTCCCCGACACTCTCAGACACTGTATTCCAGAATGTAACCCCTGGATTTACCGGGCCTATCCCACACTCTAAGACACTGTATTCCAGACACTAACCCCTGGATTAATTCGGCCTATCCCACACTCTCAGGCACTGTGTTCCAGACACCAACCCCTGGATTAATCCGACCTATCCTACTCTCTTAAACACTGCGTTCCAGACCCTAAATCCTGGAATATTCCGGCCTATCCCACACTTACACACTGTGTTCCAGATCCTAACCCCTTGATTAATCCGGTCTATCCCATAAACTCAGATAATGTATTCCAGACACTCACCCCTGGATTGACCCGGCCACCCTAAACTCTCTGACACTTTGTTCCAATCCCTAACCCATGGATTAATCCAGCTAATACGTACTCTTAGGCTCTGTGTTCCAGACCCTAATTCCTGGATTAATCCGACCAATCCCACACTCTCAGACATTGTCTTCCAGAATGTAACCTCTGGATTAATCTGGCCTACTCTACACTCTCAGACATTGTATTACACACACTAACCCCGGGATTAAGCCAACCTACCCTACACTCTCATTACTGTGTTCCAGACCCTAAACCCTGGATTAATCCGGCCTATCCCACACTCTCAGGCACTGTGTTACAGACCCTAACTCCTGAATTAGAACCTATCCCACATTCTCAGACATTGTGTTCCAGACCCTAACCCCTGGATTGACCCAGCCTACTTATCCTCTCAGACATTGTCTTCCAGACCCTAACCCAGGCTCTGTGTTCCAGATTCTAATTCCTTGATTAATCCGGCCTATCCCACAAACTCTGACACTGTGTTCCAGACTCTAACCCCTGGATTATTCCGGACTCCCCCAGACTCACAGGCACTGTGTTCGAGACCCTAAAACCAGGATTAATCCGGCCCATTCCACACTCTGACGCACTGTGATGTAGACCCTAACCCCTGGATTAATCCGGCCTATCCCAGAGTATCAGGGACTGTGTTCCAGACACTAACCATTGGATTGACCTGGCCTATCCCACACTCTCAGACATTTTGTTCCAGAATGTAACCCCTGGATTGACCGGGCCTATCCCACACTCTCAGACACTGTATTCCAGACACTAACCCCTGGATTAATCTGGCATACAACACATTCTCAGACTCTCTGTTCCAGACCTTATCCCCTGCATTAATCCGGCCTATCCCACACTCTCAGATACTGTGTTCCAGACCCTAACCACTGGAATGACCTGGCCTCCCCCACAATCTCAGACACTGTATTCCAGACCTTAACCCCTGGATTAATCCGACCTACCCAACACTCTCAGGCACTGTGTTCCAAACCCGAACCACTGGATTAATCCAACCTATCCACACTCTCAGACACTGTTATCCAGACCCTAACCCCTGGATTAATCCAGCCTATCCCACACTCTCAGACAATGTGTTCCAGACACTAGCCCCTTGATTAATCCGGTCTATCCCACACTCTCAGGCACGGTGTTCCCGACTCTAACTCCTGGATTAATCTGGCCTATCTCACACTCTCAGACACGGTTTTCCAGACCCTAACCCTTGGATTAATCCAGCCTATCCCACTCTCTCAGGCACTGTGTTCCAGACACTAACCCCAGGATTGACCCGGCCTATCTCACACTCACAGACATTGTGTTCCAGACCCTAACTCATGCATTAATCCAGCCTATCCCACACTCTCAAAAGCTGTTTCCCAGACCTTAACACCTGTTTTAATCCGGCCTCTCCCTCACGGTCAGACACGATATTCCAGACACTAACCCCTGGATTAATCCGGCCTATCCCACACTCTCAGACACTGTATTCCAGACACTAACTCCTGGATTAATCTGGCCTATCCCACACTCTCAGACACTGTGTTCCAGACCCTAACCCCTGGATTAATCTGGCCTATCCCACACTCTCAGACACTGTGTTCCGGACCCTAACCCATGGATTATTCCAGCCTACCCCACACTCTCAGACACTCTGTTCCAGACCCTAACCCCTGGGTTAATCCGGCCTATCCCATACTCTCAGGGACTGTATTCCCGACCCTAAACCTTGAATTAATCTGGCCTATCCCACACTCTCCGGCACTTTGATCCAGACACTAACCCCTGGATTAATCCGGCCTCCGCCACGCGCTCGGACACTGAGTTCCAGAATGTAACCCCTGGATTTATCTGGCATATACCACATTCTCAGACACTGTGCCAGACCCTATCCCCGAGATTAATCCGGCCTATCCTACACTCTCAGACAATGTGTTCCAGACACTAACCCCGGGATTATTCTGGCCTATTCCACAATCTCCGGCACTTTGTTCCAGACCCTAACCACTGGATTGACCCGCTCTTCCCACACTCTCAGACACTGTATTCCAGACCCTAACCCCTGGATTAATCTGGCATGTCCCACACTCTCAGGTGCTGTGTTCCAACCCTAACCCCTAGACTAAACTGGCCTATCCCACACTCTCAATCACTGTGTTCCAGACCCTAACCCTGGATTAGGCCGGCCTATCCCACACTCTCGGACACAGTGTTACAGACCCTAACACCTGCATTAATCCGACCGATCCCACACTCTTAGACACTGTGTTCCAGTGCGTAACCCCTGGATAGACCGGGCCTATCCCACACTCTCAGACACTGTGTTCCTGGCCCTAACCCCTGGATTGACCTGGCCTATCCTACACTCTCAGACACTAGATTAATCCGGCCTATCCCATACTCTCAGACAATGTAACCAGACACTAGTCCCTGGATTAATCTGGTCTATCCCACACTCTCCGGCACTTTGTTCAAGACACTAACCACTGGATTGACCCGCTCTCCCCTCACGCTCAGACACTGTGTTCCAGACCATAACCCCTGGACGAATGCGGCCTACCCCACACTCTCAGACACTCTGTTCCAGACACTAACCCTTAGATTAATCCGGCCTATCGCACACTCTCAGATACTGTGTTCCGGACCCTAACACCTGGAATGTTCTGGTCTACTCCACACCCTCAGGCACTCTGTTCCAGACACTAACCCCTGGATTAATCCGGCCTACCCCACACTCTCAGACACTTTGTTCCAGACTCTAATGCCTGAATTAATCCGGCCTATCCCACACTCTCAGCCAATGTGTTCCAGACACTGACCATTGGATTGACCCGGCCTATCCCACACTCTCAGACACTGAGTTCCAATTCCTAAATCCTGGGTTATTCCAGCCTACCCACACTCTCAGGCACTTTGTTCCAGACGCTAACCCCTGGATTAAGTTGGCCTATCCCACACACCCAGATACTTTATTCCAGTCTCCAACCCCAGGATTGAATCGGACTTCCCCACACTTTCCGGCATTTGTACCAGACCCTAACCCCGGGATTAATCCGGCCTATCCTACTCCTGCAGACCCTGTATTCCGGACCGACACTGCTGGATTAATCCGGCCTATCCTACACTCTCAGCCACTGTGTTCCAGACACTGACCATTGGATTGACCCGACCTATTCCACACTCTCAGATACTGAGTTCCAATCCCTAAATCCTGGGTTATTCCAGCCACCCCACACTCTCAGCCACTGTGTTCCAGACAATGACCATTGGATTGACCTATTCCACACTCTCAGACAGTGAGTTCCAATCCCTAAATCCTGGGTTATTCCAGCCTCCCCACACTCACAGGCACTTTGTTCCAAACCCTAGCCCCTGGATTAACACGGCCTATCCCACATTTAACAGCACTTTGGGCCTGACCCTTACCCCTGAATTAATCCGGCCTATCCCACACTCTCAGACACTTTGTTCCAGACTCTAATGCCTGAATTAATCCGGCCTATCCCACACTCTCAGACACTTTGTTCCAGACTCTAATGCCTGGATTAATCCGGCCTATCCCACACTCCCAGATACTTTATTCCAGTCTCTAACCCCGGGATTGAATCGGCCTTCCCCACACTTTCCAGCACTTCGTTCCAGACCCTAACCCCTGGATTAATCCGGCATATCCTACTCCCGCAGACACTGTATTCCAGACCGAAACCGCTGGATTAATCCGGCCTATCCTACACTCTCAAACGCTGTGTCCCAGACTTTAACACCTGGATTAATCTGGCCTATCCCTCACGCTAAAACACTGTGTTCCTGACACTAACCCCTGGATAGACCCGGTGTCCCCAACTCTCAGGCACTGTATTCCAGACTCTAACCTTTGGGTTATTCTGACCTATCCCACTCTGTCAAGCACTGCGTTCCAGACCCTAACTCCTGGAATATTCTGGTTTATCCCACTCTCACCCAATGTGTTCCAGACCCTCACCCCTGGATTAATCGGTCTATCCCATAAACTCAGACAATATAATTCAGATCCTAACCGCTGGATTGACCCACTCTCCCCACACTCTCAGACACTGTATTCCAGACCCTAATACTTGGATAGATCCGGGCTCCCGCACACTCTCGGACACTGCGTTACAGACCCGAACCCCTGGATTAATCTGGCCTATCCCACGCTCTCAGACACTGTGTTCCAGGCCCTAACCTCTGGATTAATCTGGCCTATCCCACATTCTCAGACACTGTGTTCCAGGCTCGAACCCCGGGACTAATCCGGCCTATCCCACATTCTCAGACACTGTGTTCCAGGCTCGAACCCCTGGATTAATCCGGCCTATCCCACACTCTCAGACACTTTGTTCCAGACCCTAACCGCTGGATTGACCCAGCCACCCCAAACTTTATGACACTGTGTTCCAGACCATAACCCATGGATTAATCCGGCCAATACACCCTCCCGGGACTGTGTTCCAGACACTAACATCTGGATTAATCCAGCCTATCCCACACTCGCAGACACTGTATTCCAGAGCCTTGCTCTTGGATAAACCTAGCCTATCCCACACTCTCAGACACATGTTCCAGACACTAACCCCTGGATTATTCCGAACTACCCCACACTCACAAGTACTATATTCCAGACACAATCCCCTGGATTAATCCAGCCTATCCCCCAGTCTCAGACATTGTGTTCTAGACCCAAACCCCTGCATTAATCCGGCCTATTCCACAGTCACAGGCACTCTGTTCCCGACCATAACGCCTGGATTAATCCGGCCTATCCCACAATCTCAGGCACTCTGTTCCAGACCCTATTTCCTGTATTAATCCGGTTTATCCCACTGTCTCAGACTCTGTTTTCCAGACCCTAACCCTTGGATTAATCCGGCCCCTCCCACTCTCTCAGGCACTGTGTTCCAGACCCTAATCCCGGGATTAATCCGGCCTCCCGCACACTCTCGGACACTGTGTTACAGACCCTAACCCCTGGATTGACCGGACCTATCCCACGCTCTCAGACACTGTATTCCAGACCCTATCCCCAAGATTAAATGGTCTATCCCATACTCTCAGACACTGTGTTCCAGACCCTATCCCCTGGATTAATCTGGCCTATCCCACACTCTCAGACACTGTGTTCTAGTACATAACCCCTGGATTAATCCGGCCTACCCCACACTTTCTGACACTGTGTTCCAGACCCTAACCCCTGGATTAATCCGGCCTCCCCCACACACTCTGTCCCTGTGGTCCAGACCCCAACCCCTGGATTAATCCGGTCTATCCCATAAACTCAATGTGTTCCAGACTCTAACCACTGGATTGACCCGGCCACCCCAAACTCTCTGACACTGTGTTCCAGACCCTAACCCCTGGATTGACCCGGCCACCCCAAACTCTCAGACACTGTGTTCCAGACCCTAACCCATGGATTAATCCGGCCAATACACACACTCAGGTTCTGTGTTCCAGACCCTAATTCCTGGAGTAATCCGTCCTATCCCACACTCTCAGGCACTTTGTTCCAGACCCTAACCCCTGGATTAATCCGGCCTCCCCACACACTCTGTCCCTGTGTTCCAGACACTAACCACTGGATTAATCCAGCCTATCCCACACTCTCAGAAACTGTATTCCTGACACTAAACCCTGGACATTTCCAGACTATCCCACACCGTCAGACACTGTTCCAGACCCTAACCCCTGGATGAATCCGGCCTACCCCACACTCTCAGGATCTTTGTTCCAGATCCTAACCCCTGGATTAATCCGGCCTATCTCACATCCTCAGGCACTGTGTTCCAGACCCTAATCCCTGGATTTTTATGGCCTATCCCTCGCTCTCAGACACTATGTTCCAGACCCTAAACCCTGGATTTTTCCAGCCTATCCCACACTCTTTGACACTGCATTCCAGACCCAAACCATTGAATTGAACCGGACTACCCCACACTCTCAGACACTTTGTTCCAGACCCTAACCCCTGGATTAATCCAGCCCATCCCACACTCTCAGGCACTGTATTCCAGACACTTACACCTGGATTAATCCAACCTAACCCACTCTCTCCAGCACTGCATTCCAGACCCTATCTCCTGGAATATTCCGGCCTATCCCACACTCACATACTGTTCCAGACCCTAACCCCTGGATTAATCCGGTCTATCCCATAAACTCAATGTATTCCAGATCCTAACCCATGGATTGACCCGGCCACCCCAAACTCTCAGTCACTGTGTTCCAGACCCTAACCCCAGGATTGACCCGGCCACCCCAAATTCTCAGACACTGTGTTCCAGACCCTAACCCATGGATTAATCCAGCCAATACACACTCTCAGGTTCTGTGTTCCAGACCCTAATTCCTGGAGTAATCCGTCCTATCCCACACTCTTAGGCACTTTGTTCCAGACCCGAACCCCTGGATTAATCTGGGCCATCCCACACTCTCAGACATTGCGTTCCTGACCCTAACTCCTGGATTATTCCGGCCTCCCCCAGACTCTCAGGCACTGTGCTCGAGACCCTAAACCCAGGATTAATCCAGCCCATTCCACACTCTGAGGCACTGTGATGCAGACCCTAACCCCTGGATTAATCCGACCTATCCAGTCTCAGGAACTGTGTTCCAGACATTAACTATTGGATTGACCTGGCCTATCCCATAGTCTCAGGGACTGTGTTCCAGACGCTAACCCCTGGATTAATCCGATCTACCCCACTCTCTCAAGCACTGCGTTCCAGACCCTAACTCCTGGAATATTCCGGCCTATCTCACACTCACACACTGCGTTCCAGACACTAACCATTGGATGGACCTGGCCTATCCCACACTCTCAGACACTGTGTCCCTGACCCTAACCACTGGATTAAACCGGCCTGTCCCACACTCTCAGGCACTGTCTTCCAGACCCTAATCCCTGCATTATTGCTGCCTGTCCCACATTCCCAGACACTTTGTTCCAGACTCTAACCCTGGAATTGAATCGGCCTTCCCCACACTTTCTGGCACTTTGTACCAGTCCCGAAAACCTGGATTAATCCGGCCTATCCTACTCCCACAGACACTGTATTCCGGACCCAAATCGCTGGATTAATCCGGCCTATCCCATAATCTCTGACATTGTGTTCCAGACCCTAACCACTGGATTAATCCAGCGTATCCCACACTCTCAGACACTGTGTTCCTGACCTTAAACCCTGGATTTTTGCAGACTATCCCACACTTTCAGCCACTTTGTTCCAGACCCTAACCCTGGATCTTTTCCAGCCTATCCCACACTCCCAGACACTTTGTTCCAGACGCTAACCACTGGATTAATCAGGCCTATCGCACTCTCTCAGACACTGTTTTCCAGACCCTAAACCCTGGATTAATTCAGCCTATCCCACTCTCTCAGAGACTGTGTTCCTGACCCTAAACCCTGGATTTTTCCAGACTATCCCACACCATCAGACACTGTCTTCCAGACCCTAACCACTTGATTAATCCGGCGTAACCCACACTTTCAGACACTGGGTTCCAGACCCTAACCACTTGATTGACCCGGCCTCCCTCACACTCTCAGGCACTGTGTTCCAGACCCTAACCCCTGTATTAATCTGCCCTATCCCACACTCTCAGGCACTTTGTTCCAGAATCTAACCACTGGATTAATCCGGTCTATCCCACAATTCCAGACACTTTGTTCCTGACTCTAACCCCGGGATTGAATCGGCCTTCCCCACACTTTCTGGCACTTTTTACCAGTCCCTAACATCTGGATTAATCCGGACTACCCCACACTCTCAGATACATTGTTCCAGACCTGAACCCCTGT
The DNA here is from genome assembly GCF_047496795.1 of Chiloscyllium punctatum. NCBI lineage: Eukaryota > Metazoa > Chordata > Chondrichthyes > Orectolobiformes > Hemiscylliidae > Chiloscyllium > Chiloscyllium punctatum. Next base: position 18,347,991 of record NC_092769.1, read on the forward strand.
ATTAATCTGGCCTATACCACACTCTCAGACACAGTGTTCCAGACACTAAACCCAGGATTAATCCGGCCACCCCCACACTCTCAGGCCCTGTGTTCTAGACCCTAACCCCTGGATTAATCCGGCCTATCCCACACTCTCAGGCACTGTATTCCAGACACTGACCCCTGGATTAATCAGACCTTTCCCACTCTCTCCAGCACTGCATTCCAGACCCTAACTCCTGGAATATTCCGAACTATCTCACACTTACACATTGTGTTCCAGACCCGAGCCACTGGATTAATCCAGCCTAACCCACACTCTCAGACACTGTGTTTGAGACCCTAACCCCTGCAGTATTCTAGCCTCCCCAGACTCTCAGGCACCGTGTTCGAGACCCTAAACCCAGGATTAATCCAGCCCATTCCACACTCTGAGGCACTGTGATGCAGACCCTAACCCCTGGATTATTACGGCCTGTACCACAGTCTCATGGACATTGTTCCAGACACTAACCATTGGACTGACCTGGCCTATCCCACACTATCAGACACTGTGTTCCAGACATTAAATCCCGGATTATTCCGGCCACACCACACTCTCAGGACTTTGTTCCAGACACTAACCCTTGGATTGATCTGGCCTATCCCACTCTCTCAAGCACTGCGTTCTAGACCCTAACTCCTGGAATATTCCGGGCTATCCCACACTCTCAGGCACTGTCTTCGAGACCCTAACCCCTGGATTAATCCTGCCTATCCCACACTCCCAGACACTTTGTTCCAGACTCTAACCCAGTGATTGAATCGGCATTCCCTACTCTTTCTGGCACTTCGTCCCAGTCCCTAACGCCTGAATTAATCCGGCCTATCCTACTCCCGCAGACAATGTATTCCGGACCAAACCGCTGGATTAATCCAGCCTATCCCACACTATCAGACATTGTGTTCCAGACCCTAACCACTGGATTAATCCGGTCTCCCCCCCACCTTCTGACATTGTGTTCCTGACCCTAAACCCTGGATTTTTCCAGTCTATCCCACACCGTCAGACACTGTGTTCCAGACCCTAACCTCTGGATTAATCCGGCCTAACCCACACTTTCAGACACTGTTCCAGACCCTAACCACTTGATTGACCGGCCTATCCCACACTCTCAGACATTGTGCTCCAGACCCTAACCCCTGGATTAATCGGGACTACCCCACACACTCTGGCCTTGTGTTCCAGACCCTAACCACTGGATTAATCCGGCCTCCTTCACACTCTCAGGCACTTTGTACCAACCTTATCCCCTGGATTAATCCGGCCACCATCACACTCTCAGACACTGTGTTTCAGACCCTAACCACTGGATTGACCCGGCCTACCCCACGCTCTCAGGCACTTTGTTCCAGATCCTAACCCCTGAATTAATCCGGCCTATCTCACATTCTCAGGCACTGTGTTCCAGACCCTAAACACAGGATTAATCCAGCCTCCCCTACACTCTCAGGCCCTGTGTTCCAGAGCCTAAACCCTGGATTAATCCGGCCTTTCCCACATGCTCAGACACTGTGTTCCAGGCCCTAAATGCTGGATTATTCCAATCTCCCCAGATTCTCAGGCACTTTGTTCCAGAATCTAACCCCTGGATTAATCTGGCCTATCCCACACTCACAGGCACTGTGTTCCAGACACGAACCCCTGGATGAATCCAGCCTATCCCACATTCTCAGATATTGCGTTCTAGGCCCTGACCCTTGGATTAATCCGGCCTATCCCACACTCTTAAACACTGTGTTCCAGACCCGAACCATTGAATTGACCCGGACTACCCCACACTCTCTGACACTTTGTTCCAGACCCTAACCTCTGGATTAATCCGGCCTATCCCACACTCTCAGGCACTGTATTCCAGACACTTACCCCTGGATTAATCCGACCTATCCCACACTCTCAAGCACTGCATTCCAGACCCTAACTCCTGGAATATTCCGGCCTATCCCACACTCACACACTGCGTTCCAGACACTCACCCCTGGATTAATCCGTCCTATCCCACACTCTCAGACACTGTGTTCCAGACCCTAAACCCAGGATTAATCTGGCCTCTCCCACACTCTCAGGCCCTGCGTTCCAGACTCGAATGCCTGGATCAATCCGGCCTATTCCACACTCTAACGCACTGTGTTCCAGACCCAAATTCCTGGATTGACCCGGCCACCCTAAACTCTCTGACACTTTGTTCCAATCCCTAACCCATGGATTAATCCGGCCAACACACACTCTCAGGCACTGTGTTCCAGACACTAACCCCTGGATTGATCCGGCCTATTCCACACTCTCAGACACTTTGTTCCAGACCCTAACCCCTGGATTATACCGGCCTCCTCACACTCTCATGCACTTTGTTCAAGACCTTAAACCCTGGATTAATCCGGCCTCTCTCACACTCTCAGACACTGTGTTCCAGACCCTAATGCCTGGATTAATCCAGCCTATCACACACTCCCAGACACTTCATTCCAGACTTTAGCCCTGGGATTGAATCGGCCTTCCCCACACTTTCCGGCACTTTGTACCAGATTCTAACCCCTGGATTAATCCGGCCTATCCTACTCCTGCAGATACTGTATTCCAGACCCAAACTGCTGGAATAACCCGGCCTATCACACACTCTCAGACACTGCGTTCCAGACCCTAACCCCTGGATTAACCCGGCATCCATCACACTCTCAGATGCTGTGTTTCAGAACCTAACCCCTGGATTATTCCGGCCTCCCACAGACTCTCAGGTCCTGTGTTCGAGCCCCAAACCCAGGATTAATCTGGCCCATTCCACACTCTCAGGCACTGTGTTCCAGACCCTAACCCCTGGATTAATCCGGCCCATCCCACACTCTCAGACAATGTGTTCCAGACCCTAACCCCTTGATTATTCCGGCCTCCCCACACTCTCTGACACTGTGTTCGAGGCCCTAACCCCTGGATTAATCCGGCCTATCCCACAATCTCAGGCACTCTATTCCAAACACTTACCCCTGGATTAATCGGACCTATCCCACTCTCTCAAGCACTGCGTTCCAGACCCTAACTCCTGGAATATTCTGGCATATCCCACACTCAAACACTGGGTTCCAGACCCGAACCATTGGATTGACCCGGCCACCCCAAACTCTCTGACACTGTGTTCCAGAACCTAATTCCTGGAGTAATTCGACCTATCCCACACTCTTAGAAACTTGTTTCCAGACCATAACCCCTGGATTGACCTGGCCTATCCCACACTCTCAGACACTGTGTTCCAGACCCTAAATCCTGCATTAATCCAGCCTATCCCACACTCATAAATGCTGTATTCCAGACCCTTATCACCTGGATTAATCCAACCTATCCCACTCTCTCAGACACTGTGTTCCAGACCCTAACCCCTGGATTGACCCGGCATCCATCACACTCTCCGACACTGTGTTTCAGACCCTAACCCCTGGATTATTCCGGCCTCCCCCAGACTCTCAGGCACTGTGTTCGAGACCCTAAACTCAGGATTAATCCGGCCCATTCCAAACTCTGAGGCACTGTGATGCAGACCCTAACCCCTGGATTAATCCGGCCTATCCCAGTCTCTCAGGGACTATGTTCCAGACACTAACCATTGGATTGACCCGGCCTATTCCACACTCTCAGACACTGTGCTCCAGACAATAAATCCTGGATTATTCTGGCCACCCCACACTCTCAGGCACTTTGTTCCAGACCCTAACCCCTGGATTAATCCGACCTATCTCATTCCCTCAAGCAATGCATTCCAGACACTAACTCCTGGAATAATCCGGCCTATCACACACTCCCAGACACTTTGTTACAGAATCTAGCCCCGGGATTGAATTGGCCTTCCCCACAGTTTCTGGCATTTTGTACTAGACCCTAACCGCTGAATTAATCCGGCCTATCCGACTCCCACAGACACTGTATTCCAGAACCAAACCGCTGGAATAATTACGCGTATCCCACACTCTCAGGCATTGTGTTCCAGACCCTAACCCCTGGATTAATCTGGCCTTTCCCACACTCTCAGGCACTGTGTTCCAGAACCTAACCCCTGCATTGAACCGGCCTCCCCACACTCTCAGACACTGTATTCCAGACCCTAACCCCTGGATAGAAATGGCCTATCCCACACTCTCAGACATTGTATTACACACACTAACCCCTGGATTAATCCAGCCTATCCTACACTCTCATCACTGTGTTCCAGACCCTAAACCCTGGGTTAATCCGGCCTAACCCACACTCTCAGACATTGTGTTCCAGACCCTAACGCCTGCATTAATCCAGCCTATCCCACATTCTCAAATGCTGTGTTCCAGTCCTTAAAACTGGATTAATCCGGCCACTCACTCATGCTCAGACATTGTGTTCCAGACCCTAATCCATGGATTGAAACGGCCACCCCAAAGTCTCTGATACAGTGTTCCAGCCCCTAACCCCTGGATTAATTTAGCCTATTCCACACTCTCAGACACTGCGTTCCAGACCCTAACCCCTTGATTATTCGGCCCTCCTCCAGACTCTCAGGCACTGTGTTTGAGACCCTAAAGCCAGGATTAATCCAGCCTACCCCACACTCTCAGATACTGTGCTCCAGACCCTAACCCCTGGATTATTCCGGCCTCCCCACACTCTCATGCACTTTGTACCAGACCCTAACCCCTGGTTTAATCCGGCCTCTCTCACACTCTCAGACACTGTGTTCCAGACCCTAATGCCTGGATTAATCAGGCCTATCCCACACTCCCAGACACTTTGTCCCAGACTCTAGCCCCGGGATTGAATCGGCCTTCCCCGCACTTTCCGGCACTTTGTAACAGACCCTAACCCCTGGATTAATCCAGTGTCCCCACACGCTCAGACACTGCATTGGAGACCCTAACCCCTGGATTATTCCGGCCTATCCTACACTCTCAGGCACTGTATTCCAGACACTTACCCCTGGATTAATCCGAACTATCCCACACTCTCAAGCACTGCGTTCCAGACCCTACCTCCTGGAATTTTCCAGCCTATCCCACCGCCGGAAAATTGTGTTCCAGACCCGAATCACTGGATTGACCCGGCCTACCCCACACTCTCAGACACTATGTTCCAGCCACTAAATCCTGGATTATTCTGGCCTCTGCACACTCTCAGGCACTGTGTTCCAGACCCTAACCCCTGGGTTAATCCGACCAATACACACTCTCAGGCTCTGTGTTCCGGACCCTAATTCCTGGAGTAATCTGGCCTAACCCACTCTCTCAGGCACTTTGTTCCAGACCCTAACCCCTGGATTAATCCGACCTATCACACACTCTCTGACACTGCATTCCAGACCCTAACCCAGGATTATTCCGGCCTATCCCACACTCTCAGGCACTATGTTCCAGACCCTCACCCCTGGATTAATCCAATGTCCCCACACTCTCAAATGTTGTGTTCCAGACCTTAACACCTGGATTAATCCGGCCTATCCCTCACGCTCAGACATTGTGTTCCAGATCCAAACCACTGGATTGACCCGGCCACCCCAAACTCTCTAACACTGTGTTCCAGACCCTAAACCCTGGATTAATCCGGCCTATCCCACTCTCTCAGACACTGTGTTCCAGACACTAACCCCTGGACTAATCCGACCTATCACACACTCTCAGACACTGCGTTCCAGACTCTAACCTCTGGATTGACCCGGCCTCCATCACACTCTCAGACACTGTGTTTCAGACCCTAACCCCTGGATTGACCCGGCATCCATCACACTCTCAGACACTGTTTCAGAACCTAACCCCTGGATTATTCCGGCCTCCCCCAGACTCTCAGGCACTGTGTTCGAGACCCTAAACCCAGGATTATTCCGGCCTATCCCACACTCTCAGGCACTATGTTCCAGACCCTCACCCCTGGATTAATCCAATGTCCCCACACTCTCAGACACTGTATTCCACACCATAACCCCTGGATTAATCTGGCCTATCCCACACTCTCGGGCACTGTGTTCCAGACCCTCACCCCTGGATTAATCTGATGTCCCCACACTCTCTGACACTGTGTTCCAGACCCTAACACCTGGATTGACCCGGCCACCCCAAACTCTCTGACACTGTGTTCCAGTCCCTAACCCATGGAGTAATTCGGCCTATCCCACACTCTATGACACTGTGTTCCAGACTCGAACCTCTGGATTAATCTGGCCTACTCCACACTCTCAGACACTTTGTTCCAGACCCTAACTCCTGCATTAATCCAGCCTATCCCACACTTATAAATGCGGTGTTCCAGACCTTAACACCTGGAATAATCTGGCCAATCCCTCATGCTCAGACATTGTTTTCTAGACCCTAACCCCTGGATTAATTCAGCCTATCCCACACTCTGACACTGTGTTCCAGACCCTAACCCCTGGATTAATCAGCTGTCCCCACACTCTCAGACAGTGTTCCAGACCCTAACCTCTGGATTAATCCGGCCTATCCCAAACTCTCAGGCACTGTGTTCCAGATCCGAAACACTGGATTGAACCAGCCACCCCAAACTCTCTGACACTGTGTCAAGTCCCTAACCCATGGATTAATCGGCAATTACACACTCTCAGGCTCTGTTTTCCAGACACAAATTCCTGGAGTAATTCGGCCTATCCCACACTCTCTGACACTGTGTTCCAGACCCTAACCTCTGGATTAATCCGACCTATCACACAGTCTCTGACACTGCGTTCCAGACCCTAACCCCTGGATTGACCCGGCCTCCAACACACTCTTAGACACAGTGTTCCAGACCCTCACCCCGAGATTATTCCGGCCTCCCCCAGAGTCTCAGGCACTGTGTTCGAGACCCTAAACCCAGGATTAATCTGGCCCATTCCACAATCTGAGGCACTGTGATGCAGGCCCTAACCCCTGGATTAATCCGACCTATCCCACTCTCTCAAGCACTGCGTTCCAGACCCTAACTCCTGGAATATTCTGGCCGATCCCACACTCTCAGGCTCTGTATTCCAGACCCTAATTCCTGGAGTAATCTGGCCTATCCCACACTCTCAGACACTTTGTACCAGACCCGAACGCCTGGATAAACCTGGCCTATCCTACTCCCGCAGACACTGTATTCCAGACCCAAACTGCTGGAATAATCCGGCCGATAACACTCTCAGACACTATGTTCCAGCCCGTAACCCCTGGATTAATCTGGCCTTTCCCACACTCTCAAACACTGAGTTCCAGACCTTAACACTGGAATAATCCGGCCTATCCCACATTCTCAAACACTGTGTTCCAGACCTTAACACTGGATTAATCCGGCCTATCCCACTCTCTCAGACACTGTGTTCCAGCCCGTAACCCCTGGATTAATCTGACCTTTTGCACACTCGCAAACACAGTGTTCCAGACCTAAACACTGGAATAATCCAGCGTATCCCACATTCTCAAACACTGTGTGCCAGACCCTTACTGCTGGATTAATCCGGCATATCCCACTCTCTCAGGCACTGTGTTCCAGACTCTAAACCCTGGATTGACCCGGCCTACCGCACACTCTCACCCACTGTGTTCCAGACAATAACCATTGGATTGACACGGCCTATTCCACACAACCAGACACTGAGTTCCAGACCCTAAATCTTGGATTATTCCGGCCTCCCACACACTCTTCGACACTGTGTTCCAGACCCTAACCACTGGATTAATCTGGCCTAACCCACTCTCTCAAACACTGTGTTCCAGACCCTAACCCATGGATTATTCCGGCCTACCCCACACTCTCAGACACTGAGTTCCAGACCCTAAAATCTGGATTTATCCGGCCTAACCGACTCTCTCAGACACTGTGTTCCAGATCCTAACCCCTGGATTTATCCGGCCTAACCCACTCTCTCAGACACTGTGTTCCGGACCCTAACCCATGGATTATTCCGGCCTACCCCACACTCTCAGACACTGAGTTCCAGACCCTAAAACCTGGATTAATCCGACCTTTCCCACACTCTCAGGCACTTTGTTCCAAGCCCTAAAATCTGGATTAATCCAGCATATCCCACACTCTCAGACACTATATTCCAGACCTTAACCCCTGGGTAGACAAGGCCTATCCTACACTTTCAGACATTGTATTACACACAGTAACCCCTGAATTAATCCAGCCTATCCTACACACTTATCACTGTGTTCCAGACCCTAACTCCTGCATTAATCCTGCCTATCCCTCATGCTCAGACATTATGTTCCAGACCCGAACTCCTGGATTGACCCAGCCACCCCAAACTCTCTGACACTGTGTTCCAGACCCAAACCCCTGGATTGACCCGGCCACCCTAAACTATCTGACACTGTGTTCCAATCCCTAACCCATGGATTTATCCGGCCAATACACACTCCCAGGCTCTGTGTTCCAGATCCTAACTCCTGGAGTAATTCGGTTTATCCCACACTCTGTGACACTGGATTGACCCGGCCAGCCCAAACTCTCTGACACTGTGTTCCAGTCTAACCATGGATTAAACCGGCCAATACACACTCTCAGACATTGTGTTCCAGACCGTAACCCCTGGAATAATCCAGCGTATCACACATTCTCAAACACTGTGTTCCAGACCCTTACTGCTGGATTAATCCGGCCTATCCCACTCTCTCAGGCACTGTGTTCCAGACTCTAAACCCTGGATTGACCCGGCCTACCGCACACTCTCACCCACTGTGTTCCAGACAATAACCATTGGATTGACACGGCCTATTCCACACAACCAGACACTGAGTTCCAGACCCTAAATCTTGGATTATTCCGGCCTCCCACACACTCTTCGACACTGTGTTCCAGACCCTAACCACTGGATTAATCTGGCCTAACCCACTCTCTCAAACACTGTGTTCCAGACCCTAACCCATGGATTATTCCAGCCTACCCCACACTCTCAGACACTGAGTTCCAGACCCTAAAATCTGGATTTATCCGGCCTAACCGACTCTCTCAGACACTGTGTTCCAGATCCTACCCCTGGATTTATCCGGCCTAACCCACTCTCTCAGACACTGTGTTCCGGACCCTAACCCATGGATTATTCCGGCCTACCCCACACTCTCAGACACAGAGTTCCAGACCCTAAAACCTGGATTAATCCGACCTTTCCCACACTCTCAGGCACTTTGTTCCAAGCCCTAAAATCTGGATTAATCCAGCATATCCCACACTCTCAGACACTATATTCCAGACCTTAACCCCTGGGTAGACAAGGCCTATCCTACACTTTCAGACATTGTATTACACACAGTAACCCCTGAATTAATCCAGCCTATCCTACACACTTATCACTGTGTTCCAGACCCTAACTCCTGCATTAATCCTGCCTATCCCTCATGCTCAGACATTATGTTCCAGACCCGAACTCCTGGATTGACCCAGCCACCCCAAACTCTCTGACACTGTGTTCCAGACCCAAACCCCTGGATTGACCCGGCCACCCTAAACTATCTGACACTGTGTTCCAATCCCTAACCCATGGATTTATCCGGCCAATACACACTCCCAGGCTCTGTGTTCCAGATCCTAACTCCTGGAGTAATTCGGTTTATCCCACACTCTGTGACACTGGATTGACCCGGCCAGCCCAAACTCTCTGACACTGTGTTCCAGTCTAACCATGGATTAAACCGGCCAATACACACTCTCAGACATTGTGTTCCAGACCGTAACCCCTGGAATAATCCAGCGTATCACACATTCTCAAACACTGTGTTCCAGACCCTTACTGCTGGATTAATCCGGCCTATCCCACTCTCTCAGGCACTGTGTTCCAGACCCTAAACCCTGGATTGACCCGGCCTACTGCACACTCTCAACCACTGTGTTCCAGACACTAACCATTGGATTGACACGGCCTATTCCACACTCTCAGACACTGAGTTCCAGACCCTAAATCTTGGATTATTCCGGCCTCCCACACACTCTTCGACACTGTGTTCCAGACCCTAACCACTGGATTAATCTGGCCTAACCCACTCTCTCAAACACTGTGTTCCAGACCCTAACCCATGGATTATTCCGGCCTACCCCACACTCTCAGACACTGAGTTCCAGACCCTAAAATCTGGATTTATCCGGCCTAACCCACTCTCTCAGACACTGTGTTCCGGACACTAACCCATGGATTATTCCGGCCTACCCCACACTCTCAGACACTGAGTTCCAGACCCTAAAACCTGGATTAATCCGGCCTTTCCCACACTCTCAGGCACTTTGTTCCAAGCCCTAAACTCTGGATTAATACAGCCTATCCCACACTCTCAGACACTATATTCCAGACCTTAACCCCTGGATAGACAAGGCCTATCCCACACTTTCAGACATTGTATGACACACAGTAACCCCTGAATTAATCCAGCCTATCCTACACTCTTATCACTGTGTTCCAGACCCTAACTCCTGCATTAATCCTGCCTATCCCTCATGCTCAGACATTATGTTCCAGACCCGAACCCCTGGATTGACCCAGCCACCTCAAACTCTCTGACACTGTGTTCCAGACCCAAACCCCTGGATTGACCCGGCCACCCTAAACTCTCTGACACTGTGTTCCAATCCCTAACCCATGGATTAATCCGGCCAATACACACTCCCAGGCTCTGTGTTCCAGATCCTAATTCCTGGAGTAATTCGGTTTATCCCACACTCTGTGACACTGGATTCACTCGGCCAGCCCAAACTCTCTGACACTGTGTTCCAGTCTAACCATGGATTAAACCGGCCAATACACACTCTCAGACATTGTGTTCCAGACCGTCACCCCTGGATCAATCTGGCCTTCTCCACACTCTCAGACATTGAGTTCCAGACCCTAACCCCTGGATTAATCTGGCCTTCTCCACAGTCTCAGACACTGTGTTTCAGACCCTAACCCCAGGATTATTCCGGCCTCCCCCAGACTCTCAGGCACCGTGTTCGAGACCCTAACCCCAGGATTATTCCGGCCTATTCTACTCCCACAGACACTATATTCCAGACCCAAACCGATGGATTACATGCGGCCTATCCCACACTCTCAGACATTGTGTTCCAGACCCTAACCCCTGAATTAATCCGGCCAAACCCACTCTCTCAGACACTGTGTTCCAGACTTTAACACCTGCATTAATCCAGCATATCGCACACTCTCAAGTGTTGTGTTCCAGATTTTAACACGTGGATTAATCCGGCCTATCCCACACTCTCAGACACTGTGTTCCAGATCTTAACACGTGGATTAATCCGGCCTGTCCCTCACGCTCAGACATTGTGTTCCAGACCCTAACCCCTGGATTATTCCGGCCTATCCCACACTATCGGGCACTGTGTTCCAGACCCTAAACCCTGGATTGACCCGGCCTACCCCACACTCTCAACCACTGTGTTTCAGACACGAACCATTGGATTGACCCAGCCTATTCCACACACTCAGACACTGAGTTCCAGATCCTAAATCCTGGATTATTCCGGCCTCCCTCACACTCTAAACCACTGTGTTCCAGACCCTAACCCCTGGATTAATCCGGCCTATCACACACTCTCAGGCACTGTGTTCCAGACCCTAACACCTGGATTATTCCGGCCTCCGCACACTCTCATGCAATTTGTTCCAGACCCTAACCCCTGGATTAATCTGGCCTACTCTACACTCTCCGGGACTTTGTGCCAGACCCTAACGCCTGGATTAATGCGACCTATCACACACTCTCAGACACTGCGTTCCAGACCTTAGAGTCTGAATATTCCGACCTACCCCACACACTGAGAAACTGTGTTCCAGACCATACCCCTGGATTATTCTGGTATAAACCACACTCTCAGACACTGTCTTCCAGACCCTAACCCCTGCATTATTCCGGCCTACCCCACACTCTCACACACAGTCTTCTAGACCCTAACCCCTGCATTATTCCGGCCTCCCCATACTCTCTTGCACTTTGTTCTAGACCCTAACCCCTGTATTAATCCGGCCTATCTCACGCTCTCAGACACTGTGTTCCAGACCCAAATGCCTGGATTAATCCGGCCTATCCCACACTCTCAGGCACTGTGTTCCAGACCCTAACTCCTGCATTAATCCTTCCTATCCCTCATGCTCAGACATTATGTTCCAGACCCGAACCCCTGGATTGACCGAGCCACCCCAAACTCTCTGACACTGTGTTCCAGACCCAAACCCCTGGATTGACCCGGCCACCCTAAACTCTCTGACACTGTGTTCCAATCCCTAACCCATGGATTTATCCGGCCAATACACACTCCCAGGCTCTGTGTTCCAGATCCTAATTCCTGGAGTAATTCGGTTTATCCCACACTCTGTTACAATGGATTGACCCGGCCAGCCCAAACTCTCTGACACTGTGTTCCAGTCTAACCTTGGATTAAACCGGCCAATACACACTCTAAGACATTGTGTTCCAGACCGTAACCCCTGGATTAATCTGGCCTTCTCCACACTCTCAGACATTGTGTTCCAGACCGTAACCCCTGGATTAATCTGGCCTTCTCCACACTCTCAGACACTGTGTTTCAGACCCTAACCCCTGGATTATTCCGGCCTCCCCCAGACTCTCAGGCACCGTGTTGGAGACCCTAACCCTAGGATTATTCCGGCCTATTCTACTCCCGCAGACACTATATTCCAGACCCAAACCGATGGATTACATGCGGCCTATCCCACACTCTCAGACATTGTGTTCCAGACCCTAACCCCTGGATTAATCCGGCCTATCACACACTCTCAGACACTGTGTTCCAGACCCTAACCCCTGGATTAATCCGGCCTATCACACACTCTCAGACACTGTGTTCCAGACCCTAACCGCTGGATTAATCCGGCCTATCACACACTCTCAGACACTGTGTTCCAGACCCTAACCCCTGCATTATTCCAGCCTCCCCATAGTCTCATGCACTTTGTTCCAGACCCTAACCCCTGGATTAATCCGGCCTATCACACACTCTCATGCACTTTGTTCTAGACCATAACCCCTGTATTAATCCGGCCTATCTCACGCTCTCAGACACTGTGTTCCAGACCCAAATGCCTGGATTAATCCGGCCTATCCCACACTCTCAGGCACTGTGTTCCAGAACCTAACCCCTGGATTGACTCAGCCTACCGCACACTCTCACCCACTGTGTTCCAGACACTGACCATTGGATTGACCCGGCCTATTCCACACACTCAGACACTGAGTTCCAGACCCTAAATCCTGGATTATTCCGGCCTCCCAAACACTCGAAGCCACTGTGTTCCAGACCCTAACCACTGGATTAATTTGACCTATCCCACACTCTCAGTCATTGTGTTGCAGACCCTAACCCCTGGATTAATCCGGCCTACCCCATACTCTCAGACACTGTGTTGCAGACGCTAACCCCTGGATTAATCCGGCCTACCCCATACTCTCAGACACTGATTTCCAGAACCCTAACACCTGGATTATTCCGGCCTCCGCACACTCTCAGGCACTTTGTTCCAGACCCCAATCCCTGGATTAATCTGGCCGATCCCTCACGCTCAGACATCGTGTTCCAGACCTTAACCCTAGGATTGACCCGGTGTCCCCACACTCTCAGACACTGTATTCTAGACACTTACTCCTGGATTATTCCGGCCTATCCCACACTCTCAAGCACTGCGTTCCAGAACCTAACTCCTGCATTATTCCAGCCTATCCCACACTCACACACTGTGTTCCAGACCCTAATCCCTGGATTGACCCAGCCACCCCAAATTCTCTGACACTGTGTTCCAGTCCCTAACCCATGGATTGACCCGGCCTATCCCACACTCTCAGGCACTGTGTTCCAGACCCTAACCCCTGGATTAATCCGGCCTATCCCACACTCTCAGGCACTGTTTCCAGACCATAACCCCTGGATTAGTCCGACCTATCACACACTGTCCGACACTGCGTTCCAGACCCTAACAAGTGGTTTGACCCGGCTTCAATCACACTCTCAGACACTGTATTCCAGACCCTAACCCCTGGATTAATCCGGCTATCCCACACTCTGAGGCACTATGATGCAGACCCTAACTCCCGGATTAATCCAGCCTATCCCAGAGTCTCAGGGACTGTGTTCCAGACACTAACAATTGGATTGACCTGGCCTATCCCGGACTCTCATGCACTTTGTTCCAGACCCGAACCCCTGGATTAATCTGGCCTATCCCACACTCTCAGACACAGTATTCCAGACCCTAACCACTGTATTAATCCAGCCTATCCCACACTCTCAGGCACTCTATTCCAGATACTTACCCCGGGATTTTTACAACCTACCCCAATCTCTCAAGCAATGCATTCCAGACCCTAACTCCTGGAATATTCCAGCCTATCCCACACTCACACACTGTATTCCAGACCCTAACCCCTGGATTAATCTGGTCTATCCCATAAACTCAGACAATGTATTATAAACCTTAACCCCTGGATTGACCCGGCCACCCCAAATTCTCTGACACTGTGTTCCAGTCCCTAACCCATGGATTGACCCGGCCTATCCCACACTCTCAGGCACTGTGTTCCAGACCCTAACCCCTGGATTAATCCGGCCTATCCCACACACTCAGGCACTGTTTCCAGACCATAACCCCTGGATTAGTCCGACCTATCACACACTCTCCGACACTGCGTTCCAGACCCTAACAAGTGGTTTGACCCGGCCTACCCCACACTCTCAGACACTGAGTTCCAGACCCTAAAATCTGGATTTGTCCGGCCTAACCGACTCTCTCAGACACTGTGTTCCAGACCCTAAAACCTGGATTAATCCGGCCTTTCCCACACTCTCAGACACTGTGTTTCAGTCCCTAACCCCTGGATTATTGCGGCCTATTCTACTTCCGCAGACACTGTATTCCAGACCCAAACCGATGGATTACTTGCGACCTATCCCACACTCTCAGACGTTGTGTTCCAGACCCTAACCCCTGAATTAATCCGGCCTAACCCACTCTCTCAGACACTGTGTTCCAGACCTTAACACCTGCATTAATCCAGCATATCCCACACTCTCAAGTGTTGTGTTCCAGATTTTAACACGTGGATTAATCCGGCCTGTCCCTCACGCTCAGACATTGTGTTCCAGACCCTAACCCCTGGATTATTCCGGCCTATCCACACTATCGGGCACTGTGTTCCAGACCCTAAACCCTGGATTGACCCGGCCTACCCCACACTCTCAACCACTGTGTTCCAGACAATAACCATTGGATTGACCCGGTCTATTCCACACTCTCAGACACTGAGTTCCAGATCCTAAATCCTGAATTATTCTGACCTCCCTCACAATCTAAAACACTGTGTTCCAGACCCTAACCCCTGGATTAATCCGGCCTATCACACACTCTCAGGCACTGTGTTCCAGACCCTAACACCTGGATTATTCCGGCCTCCGCACACGCTCTTGCAATTTGTTCCAGACCCTAACCCCTGGATTAATCTGGCCTACTCTACACTCTCCGGGACTTTGTGCCAGACCCTAACGCCTGGATTAATGCGACCTATCACACACTCTCAGACACTGCGTTCCAGACCTTAGAGTCTGAATATTCCGACCAACCCCACACTCTGAGAAACTATATTCCAGACCATACCCCTGGATTATTCTGGTATAACCCACACTCTCAGACACTGTCTTCCAGACCCTAGCCCCTGGATTAATCCAGCTACATCCCACATTCTCAGACACTGTGTTCCAGACCCTAACCCCTGGATTAATCTGGCCTATCACACACTATCAGACACTGTGTTCCAGACCCTAACCCCTGGATTAATCCGGCCTATCCCACACTCTCAGACACTGTGTTCCAGACCCTAACCCCTGCATTATTCCAGCCTCCCCATACTCTCATGCACTTTGTTCCAGACCCTAACCCCTGTATTAATCCGGCCTATCACACACTCTCAGGCACTTTGTTCTAGACCCTAACCCCTGTATTAATCCGGCCTATCTCACGCTCTCAGACACTGTGTTCCAGACCCAAATGCCTGGATTAATCCGGCCTATCCCACACTCTCAGGCACTGTGTTCCAGAACCTAACCCCTGGATTGACCCAGCCTACCCCACACTCTCACCCACTGTGTTCCAGACACTAACCATTGGATTGACCTGGCCTATTCCACACACTCAGACACTGAGTTCCAGACCCTAAATCCTGGATTATTCCGGCCTCCCAAACACTCGAAGCCACTGTGTTCCAGACCCTAACCACTGGATTAATTTGGCCTATCCCACACTCTCAGACATTGTGTTGCAGACCCTAACCCCTGGATTAATCCGGCCTACCCCATACTCTCAGACACTGTGTTGCAGACGCTAACCCCTGGATTAATCCGGCCTACCCCATACTCTCAGACACTGAGTTCCAGAACCCTAACACCTGGATTATTCCGGCCTCCGCACACTCTCAGGCACTTTGTTCCAGACCCTAATCCCTGGATTCATCTGGCCGATCCCTCACGCTCAGACATTGTGTTCCAGACCTTAACCCTAGGATTGACCCGGTGTCCCCACACTCTCAGACACTGTATTCTAGACACTTACTCCTGGATTATTCCGGCCTATCCCACACTCTCAAGCACTGCATTCCAGACCCTAACTCCTGCATTATTCCAGCCTATCCCACACTCACACACTGTGTTCCAGACCCTAATCCCTGGATTGACCCAGCCACCCCAAATTCTCTGACACTGTGTTCCAGTCCCTAACCCATGGATTGACATGGCCTATCCCACACTCTCAGGCACTGTGTTCCAGACCCTAACCCCTGGATTAATCCGGCCTATCCCACACTCTCAGGAACTGTTTCCAGACCATAACCCCTGGATTAGTCCGACCTATCACACACTGTCCGACACTGCGTTCCAGACCCTAACAAGTGGTTTTACCCGGCTTCAATCACACTCTCAGACACTGTATTCCAGACCCTAACCCCTGGATTAATCCGGCCTATCCCACACTCTGAGGCACTATGATGCAGACCCTAACTCCCGGATTAATCCAGCCTATCCCAGAGTCTCAGGGACTGTGTTCCAGACACTAACAATTGGATTGACCTGGCCTATCCCGGACTCTCATGCACTTTGTTCCAGACCCGAACCCCTGGATTAATCTGGCCTATCCCACACTCTCAGACACAGTATTCCAGACCCTAACCACTGTATTAATCCAGCCTATCCCACACTCTCAGGCACTCTATTCCAGATACTTACCCCGGATTTTTACAACCTACCCCAATCTCTCAAGCAATGCATTCCAGACCCTAACTCCTGGAATATTCCAGCCTATCCCACACTCACACACTGTATTCCAGACCCTAACCCCTGGATTAATCTGGTCTATCCCATAAACTCAGACAATGTATTATAAACCTTAACCCCTGGATTGACCCGGCCACCCCAAATTCTCTGACACTGTGTTCCAGTCCCTAACCCATGGATTGACCCGGCCTATCCCACACTCTCAGGCACTGTGTTCCAGACCCTAACCCCTGGATTAATCCGGCCTATCCCACACTCTCAGGCACTGTTTCCAGACCATAACCCCTGGATTAGTCCGACCTATCACACACTGTCCAACACTGCGTTCCAGACCCTAACAAGTGGTTTGACCCGGCCTACCCCACACTCTCAGACACTGAGTTCCAGACCCTAAAATCTGGATTTGTCCGGCCTAACCGACTCTCTCAGACACTGTGTTCCAGACCCTAAAACCTGGATTAATCCGGCCTTTCCCACACTCTCAGACACTGTGTTTCAGACCCTAACCCCTGGATTATTCCGGCCTATTCTACTCCCACAGACACTGTATTCCAGACCCAAACCGATGGATTACATGCGGCCTATCCCACACTCTCAGACGTTGTGTTCCAGACCCTAACCCCTGAATTAATCCGGCCAAACCCACTCTCTCAGACACTGTGTTCCAGACCTTAACACCTGCATTAATCCAGCATATCCCACACTCTCAAGTGTTGTGTTCCAGATCTTAACACGTGGATTAATCCGGCCTATCCCACACTCTCAGACACTGTGTTCCAGATCTTAACTCGTGGATTAATCCGGCCTGTCCCTCGCGCTCAGACATGGTGTTCCAGACCCTAACCCCTGGATTATTCCGGCCTATCCACACTATCGGGCACTGTGTTCCAGACCCTAAACCCTGGATTGACCCGGCCTACCCCACACTCTCAACCACTGTGTTCCAGACAATAAACATTGGATTGACCCGGTCTATTTCACACTCTCAGACACTGAGTTCCAGATCCTAAATCCTGGATTATTCTGGCCTCCCTCACACTCTAAAACACTGTGTTCCAGACCCTAACCCCTGGATTAATCCGGCCTATCACACACTCTCAGGCACTGTGTTCCAAACCCTAACACCTGGATTATTCCGGCCTCCGCACACGCTCTTGCAATTTGTTCCAGACCCTAACCCCTGGATTAATCTGGCCTACTCTACACTCTCCGGGACTTTGTGCCAGACCCTAACGCCTGGATTAATGCGACCTATCACACACTCTCAGACACTGCGTTCCAGACCTTAGAGTCTGAATATTCCGGCCTATCCCACACTCTGAGAAACTGTATTCCAGACCATACCCCTGGATTATTCTGGTATAACCCACACTCTCAGACACTGTCTTCCAGACCCTAACCCCTGCATTATTCCGGCCTACCCCACACTCTCAGACACTGTGTTCCAGACCCTAACCCCTGCATTATTCCGGCCTATCCCACACTCTCAGACACTGTGTTCCAGACCCTAACCCCTGGATTAATCCGGCCTATCACACACTCTCATGCACTTTGTTCTAGACCCTAACCCCTGTATTAATCCGGCCTATCTCACGCTCTCAGACACTGTGTTCCAGACCCAAATGCCTGGATTAATCCGGCCTATCCCACACTCTCAGGCACTGTGTTCCAGAACCTAACCCCTGGATTGACCCGGCCTACCCCACACTCTCACCCACTGTGTTCCAGACACTAACCATTGGATTGACCTGGCCTATTCCACACACTCAGACACTGAGTTCCAGACCCTAACACCTGGATTATTCCGGCATCCGCACACTGTCCGACACTGCGTTCCAGACACTAACAAGTGGTTTGACCCGGCCTACCCCACACACTCCGACACTGAGTTCCAGACCCTAAAATCTGGATTTATCCGGCCTAACCGACTCTCTCAGACACTGTGTTCCATATCCTAACCCCTGGATTAATCCGGCCTAACCCACTCTCTCAGACACTGTGTTCCGGATCCTAACCCATGGATTATTCTGGCCTACCCCACACTCTCAGACACTGAGTTCCAGACCCTAAAACCTGGATTAATCCGGTCTTTCCCACACTCTCAGCACTTTGTTCCAAGCCCTAAACTCTGGATTAATCCAGCCTATCTCACACTCTCAGACACTATATTCCAGACCTTAACCCCTGGATAGACAAGGCCTCTCCCACACTTTCAGACATTGTATTACACACAGTAACCCCTGAATTAATCCAGCCTATCCTACACTTTTATCACTGTGTTCCAGACCCTAACTCCTGCATTAATCCTGCCTATCCCTCATGCTCAGACATTATGTTCCAGACCCGAACCCCTGGATTGACCCAGCCACCCCAAACTCTCTGACACTGTGTTCCAGACCCAAACCCCTGGATTGACCCGGCCACCCTAAACTCTCTGACACTGTGTTCCAATCCCTAACCCATGGATTAATCCGGCCAATACACACTCCCAGGCTCTGTGTTCCAGATCCTAATTCCTGGAGTAATTCGGTTTATCCCACACTCTGTGACACTAAATTGACCCGGCCAGCCCAAACTCTCTGACACTGTGTTCCAGTCTAACCATGGATTAAACTGGCCAATACACACCCTCAGACATTGTGTTCCAGACCGTAACCCCTGGATTAATCTGGCCTTCTCCACACTCTCAGATATTGTGTTCCAGACCCTAACCCCTGGATTAATCTGGCCTTCTCCACACTCTCAGTCACTGTGTTTCAGACCCTAACCCCAGGATTATTCCGGCCTATTCTACTCCTGAAGACACTATATTCCAGACCCAAACCGATGGATTACATGCTGCCTATCCCACACTCTCAGACATTGTGTTCCAGACCCTAACCCCTGAATTAATCCGGCCTAACCCACACTCTCAGACACTGTGTTCCAGACTTTAACACCTGCATTAATCCAGCATATCCCACACTCTCAAGTGTTGTGTTCCAGATCTTAACACGTGGATTATTCCGGCCTATCCCACACTCTGAGAAACTGTGTTCCAGACCATACCCCTGGATTATTCTGGTATAACCCACACTCTCAGACACTGTCTTCCAGACCCTAACCCCTGCATTATTCCGGCCTACCCCACACTCTCACACACAGTGTTCCAGACCCTAACCCCTGCATTATTCCAGCCTCCCCATACTCTCATGCACTTTGTTCTAGACCCTAACCCCTGTATTAATCCGGCCTATCACACACTCTCAGACACTGTGTTCCAGACCCAAATGCCTGGATTAATCCGGCCTATCCCACACTCGCGGCACTGTGTTCCAGAACCTAACCCCTGGATTGACCCGGCCTACCCCACACTCTCACCCACTGTGTTCCAGACACTAACCATTGGATTGACCTGGCCTATCCCACACTCTCAGACACTGTGTTGCAGACGCTAACCCCTGGATTAATCCGGCCTACCCCATACTCTCAGACACTGAGTTCCAGAACCCTAACACCTGGATTATTCTGGCCTCCGCACACTCTCAGGCACTTTGTTCCAGACCCTAATCCCTGGATTAATCTGGCCGATCCCTCACACTCAGACATTGTGTTCCAGACCTTAACCCTAGGATTGACCCGGTGTCCCCACACTCTCAGACACTGTATTCTAGACACTTACTCCTGGATTATTTCGGCCTATCCCACACTCACACACTGTGTTCCAGACCCTAATCCCTGGATTGACCCGGCCACCCCAAATTCTCTGACAATGTGTTCCAGTCCCTAACCCATGGATTGACCCGGTCTATCCCACACTCTCAGGCACTGTGTTCCAGACCCAAACCCCTGGATTAATCCGGCCTATCCCACGCTCTCAGGCACTGTTTCCAGACCATAACCCCTGGATTAGTCCGACCTATCACACACTGTCCGACACTGCGTTCCAGACGCTAACAAGTGGTTTGACCCGGCCTAAATCACACTCTCAGACACTGTATTCCAGACCCTAACCCCTGGATTAATCCGGCCTATCCCACACTCTGAGGCACTGTGATGCAGACCCTAACTCCCGGATTAATCCAGCCTATCCCAGAGTTTCAGGGACTGTGTTCCAGACACTAACAATTGGATTAATCCGGCCTATCCTACACTCTCAGACACTGTATTCCAGACCCTAACCACTGGATTAATCCAGCCTATCCCACACTCTCAGGCACTCTATTTCAGATACTTACCCCGGGATTTTTCCAACCTATCCCAATCTCTCAAGCAATGCATTCCAGACCCTAACTCCTGGAATATTCCAGCCTATCCCACACTCACACACTGTATTCCAGACCCTAACCCCTGGATTAATCTGGTCTATCCCATAAACTCAGACAATGTATTATAAACCTTAACCCCTGGATTGACCCGGCCACCCCAAATTCTCTGACACTGTGTTCCAGTCCCTAACCCATCGATTGACGCGGCCACCCCAAACTCTCTGACACGGTGTTCCAGACCCTAACCCCTGGATTGACCTGGCCACCCCAAACTCTCTGACACTGTGTTCCAGACGCTGACCCCTGGATTGACCCGGCCACCCCAAACTCTCTGACACTGTGTTCCAGACCCTAACCCCTGGATTGACCCGGCCACCCCAAACTCTCCGACACTGTGTTCCAGACCCTAACCCCTGGATTGACCCGGTCACCCCAAACACTCTGACACTGTGTTCCAGACCCTAACTCCTGGAATATTCCAGCCTATCGCACACTCACAAACTGTGTTCCAGACCCTAACCCCTGTATTGACCCAGCCACCCAAACTCTCTGACACTGTGTTCCAGTCCCTAACCCATGGATTAATCCGGCCAATACACACTCTCAGGCACTGTGTTCCAGACCCTTACCCCTGAATTAATCTGGCCTTTCCCACACTTTCAGACATTGCGTTCCAGACCCTAACCCCTGGATTACTCCGGCCTATCCCACAGTCTCAGGGACTGTGTTCCATGCACTAACCATTGGATTGACCCGGCCTATTCAACACTCTCAGACACTGAGTTCCAGACACTAAATCCTGGATTATCCCGGCCTCCCCATACTCTCAGGCACTTTGTACCAGACCCTAACCCCTGGATTAATCCAGTCTATCCCACGCTCTCAGACACTCTGTTGCAGACCCTAATGCCTGGATTAATCTGGCCTATCCCACACTCCCTCACACTTTGTTCCAGACTCTAATCCTGGGAATGAATCAACCTTCCCCACACTTTCTGGCACTTTGTACCAGACCCTAACCCCTGGATTAATCCGGCCTCCCCACACTCTCACACACGGTATTCCAGACCCTAACCCCTGGATTGACCCGGCCTCCCCACACTCTCAGACACTGTATTCCAGACCCTAACCCCTGGATTAATCCGACCTATCCCACACTCTCAGGCACTCTATTCCAGATACATACCCCGGGATTAGTCCAACCTATCCCACTCTCTCAAGCACTGCATTCCAGACCCTAACTCCTGGAATATTCCGGCCTATCCCACACTCACACACTGTATTCCATACCCTAACCCCTGGATTAATCCAGTCTATCCCATAAACTCAGACAATGTATTACAAACCTTAACCCCTGGATTAACCCGTCCTCCCCACACTCTTACACACTGTATTCCAGATCCTAACCCCTGGATTAATCCGGCCTATCGGACACTCTCAGGCACTGTATCCCAGACACCTACCTCTAGATTAATCCTACATATCCCACTCTCTCAAGCACTGTGTTCCAGAACCTAACTCCTGAAATATTCCAGCCTATCCCACAATCTCACACACTGTGTTCCAGACCATAACCCCGGGATTAATCCGGTCTATCCCATAAACCCAGACATTGTATTCCAGACCATAACACCTGGATTGACCCGGCCACCAGGTCATCTGTTGGGTCATCTGCTCTTGACTGTGGGAGTTAGATTGTCACAGTGCTGTCAGTCTGCTCTTGTTTGGTTGGGTTACATTGACAGAGTGAAGGTCAGTCTACTACTCCCTGGGTGTATTGCGTTCTGAGAGAGGTGTCAGTCCACACTTCCAAGGTTGAGTTACATTGACAGAGTGAGGTCAGTCTGCTCTTCCCTGGGTGTGTAACATTGACAGAGTGGGGTCAGTCTGCTCTTCCCTGGGTGTGTTACATTGACAGAGTAGGGTCAGTCAGCTCTTCACTGGGTGTGTGACATTGACAGAGCGTGGTCAGTCTGCTCTTCACTGGGTGTGTTACATTGACAGAGTGGGGTCAGTCTGCTCTTCACTGGGTGTGTTACATTGACAGAGTGGGGTCAGTCTGCTCTTCACTGGGTGTGTTACATTGACAGAGTGGGGTCAGTCTACTCTTCCCTGGGTGTGTTACATTGACAGAGTGGGGTCAGTCTGCTCTTCACTGGTTGCGTTATATTGACAGAGCGGGGTCAGTCTGCTCTTCCCTGGGTGTGTTACATTGACAGAGTGGGGTCAGTCTGCTCTTCCCTGGGTGTGTTACATTGACAGAATGGGGTCAGCCTGCTCTTCGCTGGGTGTGTTTCATTGACAGACTGGGGTCAGTCTGTTCTTCCCTGGGTGCGTTACATTGACAGAGTAGGGTCAATCTGCTCTTCACTGCGTGTGTGACATTTACAGAGTGGGGTCAGTCTGCTCTTCCCTTGGTGTGTTACATTGACAGAGTGAGGTCAGTCTGCTCTTCCCTGGGTGTGTTACATTGACAGAGTGGGGTCAGTCTGCGCTTGATTCTGTTAGTAATTTTGCAGAGTGAGGTCAGTCTGCTCTTCCCTGGGAGGGTTACATTGTCAGTGTCGCGTCAGCCTGCTCTTCCCTGGGTGTGTTACATTGACAGTGTGGGGTCAGTCTACCCTTCTTCTCTGGGTGTGTTACGCTGACAGAGTGGAGTCAGTCTGCTCTTGCCTGTGTATGTTTGTTTGACAGAACGGGGTCAGTCTGCGCTTGATTGGGTGAGGAATTTTGCAGAATGAGGTCAGTCTTCTCTTCCTTCGGTGTGTTACATTGACAGAGTGAGGTCAGTCTGTTCTACCTTGGTTGTGTTACATTGACAGAGTGGGGTAAGTCTACTCTTGCATGGGTGTGTTACATTGACAGAGTGGGGTCAATCTACTCTTGCCTATTTGAGTTACATTGATAGACTGAGTTCAGTCTGATCTTCCTTGAGTGTGTGACATTGACAAAGTGGGGTCAGTCTGCTCTTACTTGGGTGTGTTACATTGACAGTGTGGGGTCAGTCTACCCTTCTTCTCTGTCTGTGTTACGCTGACAGAGTGGAGTCAGTCTGCTCTTGCCTGTGTATGTTTGTTTGACAGAACGGGGTCAGTCTGCGCTTGATTGTGTGAGTAATTTTTCAGAATGAGGTCAGTCTTCTCTTCCTTCGATGTGTTACATTGACAGAGTGAGGTCAGTCTGTTCTACCTTGGTTGTGTTACATTGACAGAGTGGGTAAGTCTACTCTTGCATGGGTGTGTTACATTGACAGAGTGGGGTCAATCTACTCTTGCCTATTTGAGTTACATTGATAGACTGAGTTCAGTCTGCTCTTCCCTGGGTGTGTTACGCTGACAGAGTGAGGTCAGTCTGCTCTTTCCTGGGTGGGTTACATTGAGAGAGTGGGGTCAGTCTGCTCTTCCCTGGGTGTGTCACATTGACAGAGTGTGGTCAGTCTACTCTTCGCTGGATGTGTTACATTGACAGAGTGGGGTCAGTCTGCTCTTCCCTGGGTGTATAACATTGACACAGTGGGGTCAGTCTGCTCTTTCCTGTGTCTGTTACACTGACAGAGTGGGGTCAGTCTGCTCTTCCCTGTGGGTGTTACATTGACAGAGTGGGGTCATTCTGCTCTTCACTGGGAGAGTTACTTTGACAGAGTGGGGTCATTCTGCACTTCCCTGGTTGTGTTACATTGACAGAGTGGGGTCAGTTTGTTCTTCGCTGGGTGGGTTACATTGACAGAGTAGGGTCAATCTGCTCTTCACTGCGTGTGTGACATTTACAGAGTAGGGTCAGTCTGCTCTTTCCTGGGTATGTTATGCTGACAGAGTGGGGTCAGTCTGCTCTTCCCTGGCTGTGTTTCATTGACAGACTGGGGTCATTCTGCTCTTCTCTGGCTGTGGTACATTGACAGAATGAGGTCAGTCTGCTCTTCACTGGGTTTGTTACATTGACAGAGTGGGGTCAGTCTGCTCTTCCCTGGGTGTGTTACATTGACAGAATGGGGTCAGTCTGCTCTTCCCTGGGTGAGTGACATTGACAGAGTGGGGTCAGTCTGCTCTTCACTCGGTGTGTTACATTGACAGAGTGGGGTCAGTCTGCCCCTCCTGGGTGGGTAACATTGACACAGTGGTGTCAGTCTGCTCATCCCTGGGTGTGTTACATTGACAGACGGAGGTCAGTCTGCTCTTTCCTGGGCGGGTTACATTGACAGAGTGGGGTCAGTCTGCTCTTCCCTGGGTGTGTAACATTGACAGAGTGGTGTCAGTCTGCTCTTCCCTTGGGCGTTGTTACATTGACAGAGTGGTGTCCGTCTTCTCTTCCCTGGGTGTGTTTCATTGACCGAGTGAGGTCCGTCTGCTCTTCCTTGGGTGTGTGACTTTTACAGAATGGGGTCAGTCTGCTCTTCCCTGGCTGTGGTACATTGACAGAGTGAGGTCAGTCTGCTCTTCCCTGGGGGTGTTACATTGATAGAGTGGGGTCAGTCTCCTCTTCCCTGGGTGTGTTACATTGACAGAGTGGGGTCAGTCTGCTCTTCACTGGGTGCGTTATATTGACAGAGCGGGGTCAGTCTGCTCTTCCCTGGGTGTGTTACATTGACAGAGTGGGGTCAGTCTGCTCTTCCCTGGGTGTGTTACATTGACAGAATGGTGTCAGCCTGCTCTTCCCTGGGTGCGTTACATTGGCAGAGTAGGGTCAATCTGCTCTTCACTGCGTGTGTGACATTTACAGAGTGGGGTCAGTCTGCCCTTCCCTTGGTGTGTTACATTGACAGAGTGAGGTCAGTCTGCTCTTCCCTGGGAGGGTTACATTGTCAGTGTGGGGTCAGCCTGCTCTTCCTTGGGTGTGTTACATTGACAGTGTGGGGTCAGTGTACCCTTCTTCTCTGGGTGTGTTACGCTGACAGAGTGGAGTCAGTCTGCGCTTGCCTGTGTATGTTTGTTTGACAGAGCGCGGTCAGTCTGCGCTTGATTGTGTGAGTAATTTTGCAGAATGAGGTCAGTCTTCTCTTCCTTCGGTGTGTTAGATTGACAGAGTGAGGTCAGTCTGTTCTACCTTGTTTGTGTTACATTGACAGAGTGGGGTAAGTCTACTCTTGCATGGGTGTGTTACATTGACAGAGTGGGGTCAAT
This sequence comes from Chiloscyllium punctatum, assembly GCF_047496795.1. Taxonomy (NCBI): domain Eukaryota; kingdom Metazoa; phylum Chordata; class Chondrichthyes; order Orectolobiformes; family Hemiscylliidae; genus Chiloscyllium; species Chiloscyllium punctatum. The sequence goes on from NC_092769.1 coordinate 18,374,620, forward strand.
CTACTCTTGCCTATTTGAGTTACATTGATAGACTGAGTTCAGTCTGCTCTTCCTTGAGTGTGTGACATTGACAAAGTGGGGTCAGTCTGCTCTTACTTGGGTGTGTTACATTGACAGAGTGGGATCCGTCTGCCCTTCCCTGGATGGGTTACATTGACAGAGTGGGGTCAGTCTGCTCTGCCCTGTGTGAGTTACATTTAAAGAGTGGGGTCACTCTGCTCTTCCCTGTGTGTGTTACATTGAAAGAGTGGGGTCATTCTGCTTGTCCTTGCGTGTGTAACATTGACAGAGTAGGGTCAGTCTGCTCTTCCCTGGGTGTGTTACGCTGACAGAGTGGGGTCAGTCTGCTCTTTCCTGGGTAGGTTACATTGAGAGAGTGAGGTCAGTCTGCTCTTCCCTGGGTGTGTCACATTGACAGAGTGTTGTGAGTCTACTCTTCCCTGGATGTGTTACATTGACAGAGTGGGGTCAGTCTGCTCTTCCCTGGGTGTATAACATTGACACAGTGGGGTCAGTCTGCTCTTTCCTGTGTCTGTTACACTGACAGAGTGGGGTCAGTCTGCTCTTCCCTGCGTGTGTTACATTGAGAGAGTGGGGTCACTCTGCTCTTCCCTGTGGGTGTTACATTGACAGAGTGGGGTCATTCTGCTCCTCACTGGGAGTGTTAAATTGACAGAGTGGGGTCAGTCTTCTCTTCCCTGGGTGTGTGACATTGACAGAGTGGTGTCAGTCTGCTCTTCCCTGGGTGTGTTACATTGACAGAGTGGTGTCAGTCTGCTCTTCCCTGGGTGTTGTTACATTGACAGAGTGCTTTCCGTCTGCTCTTACCTGGGTGTGTTACATTGACAGAGTGGGGTCAGTCTGCTCTTCCCTGGGTGTGTTACATTGACAGAGTGAGGTCAGTCAGCTCTTCCCTGGGTGTTTTTAATTGACAGAGTGGGGTCAGTCTGCACTTCACTGGTTGTGTTAAATTCACAGAGTGGGGTCAATCTGCACTTCCCTGGGTGGGTGACATTGACAGAGTGGAGTCAGTCTGCTCTTCTCTGGCTGTGGTACATTGACAGAGTGAGGTCAGTCTGTTCTTCCCTGGGTGGGTTACATGGACAGAGTAGTGTCAATCTGCTCTTCACTGGGAGAGTTACTTTGACAGAGTGGGGTCATTCTGCACTTCCCTGGTTGTGTTACATTGACAGAGGGGGGTCAGTCTGTTCTTCCCTGGGTGGGTTACATTGACAAAGTAGGGTCAATCTGTTCTTCCCTGGGTATGTTTCGCTGACAGAGTGGGGTCAGTCTGCTCTTCCATGGCTATGTTTCATTCAGAGACTGGGGTCATTCTGCTCTTCTCTGGCTGTGGTACATTGACAGAGTGAGGCCAGTCTGCTCTTCACTGAGTGTGTTACATTGGCAGAGCGGTGTCACTGGGCTCTTCCCTGGTTGAGTTATATTGACAGAGTGGGGTCAGTCTGCTCTTCTCTGGGTGTGTTACATTGACAGAGTAGGGTCAGTCTGCTCTTCCCTGGGTGTGTTACATTGACAGAGTGGGGTCAGTCTGCTCTTCCCTGGGTGTGTAACATTGACAGAGTGGGGTCATCTGCTCTTCCCTGGTTGGGTTACATTGACAGAGTGGTGTCCTTCTGCTCTTCCCTGGGTGTGTTTCATTGACAGAATGAGGTCCGTCTGCTCTTCCTTGGGTGTGTGACATTGACAGACTGGGGTCAGTCTGCTCTTCCCTAGCTGTGGTACATTGACAGAGTGAGGTCAGTCTGCTCTTCACTGGGTGGGTTACATTAACAGAGTGAGATCAGTCTGCTCTTCCCTGGTTGTGTTACATTGCCAGAGTGAGGTCAGTCTGCACTAACACGGGTTGTGTTACATTGACAGAGTGGGGTCAGTCTACTCTTGCCTATTTGAGTTAAAATGATAGACTGAGGTCAGTCTGCTTTTCCCTGGGTGTGTAACATTGATAGAGTGTGGACAGTCTGCTCTTCCCTGGGTGTGTAACATTGACAGAGTGAGGTCAGTCTGCTCTTCCCTGTGTGTGTTACATTGACAGAGTGTGGTCAGTCTGCTCTTCCCTGGGTGTGTTACATTGACAGGTTGAGGTCATTCTGCACTTCCCTGGTTGTGTTACGTTGACAGAGTGGGGTCAGTCTGCTCTTCCCTGGGTGAGTTACATTGACAGAGTGGGGTCAGTCTGCTCTTCACTGTGTGGGTTACATTGACAGAGTGGGGTCAGTCTGGTATTCCCTGTATGAGTTACATTCAAAGAATGGGGTCACTCTGCTCTTCCCTGTGTGTGTTACATTGCCAGAGTGCGGTCATTCTGCTTGTCCTTGCGTGTGTTGGATTGACAGAGTGGGGTCAGTCTGCTCTTACCTGGGTGTGTTACACTGACAGAGTGGGGTCAGTCTGCTCTTCCCTGGGTGTGTTACATTGACAGACTGGGGTCAGTCTGCCCTTCTCTGGGTGTGTTACATTGACAGAGTGGTGTCAGTCTGCTCTTCCCTGGGTGTTGTTACATTGACAGAGTGGTGTCCGTCTGCTCTTACCTGGGTGTGTTACATTGACAGAGTGAGGTCAGTCTGCACTTCCCTGGTTGTTTTACATTGACAGAGTGGTGTCAATCTGCTATTCCCTGGGTGAGTTACTTTGACAGAGAGGGGGGAGGTCTGCACTTCACTGGGTGTGTTAAATTGACAGAGTGGGGTCAGTCTGCAATTCACTGGTTGTGTTACATTGACAGAGTGGGGTCAGTCTGCTTTGCCCTGGGTGTGTTACATTGACAGAGTGGGGTCAGTCTGCTCTTCGCTTGGTGCGTTACATTGACAGAGTGGGGTCCGTCTGCTCTTCCCTGGGTGTGTTACATTGACAGAGTGGGGTCAGTCTGCTCTTCCCTGGGTGTGTTACATTGACAGACTGGGGTCAGTCTGCCCTTCTCTGGGTGTGTTACATTGACAGAGTGGTGTCAGTCTGCTCTTCCCTGTGTGTTGTTACATTGACAGAGTGGTGTCCGTCTGCTCTTACCTGGGTGTGTTACATTGACAGAGTGGGGGCAGTCTGCTCTTCCCTGGGTGTGTTACATTGACAGAGTGAGGTCAGTCTGCACTTCCCTGGTTGTTTTACATTGACAGAGTGGGGTCAATCTGCTATTACCTGGGTGAGTTACTTTGACAGAGAGGGGGGAGGTCTGCACTTCACTGGGTGTGTTACATTGACAGATTGGGGTCCGTCTGCTCTTCCCTGGGTGGGTGACATTGACAGAGTGGGATCAGTCTGCTCTTCACTCGGTGTGTTACATTGTCAGAGTGGGGTCAGTCTGCTCTTCACTGGGTGTGTAACATTGACAGAGTGAGGTCAGTCTGCTCTTCCCTGTGTGTGTTACATTGACAGAGTGTGGTCAGTCTGCTCTTCCCTGGGTGTGTTACATTGACAGGTTGAGGTCATTCTGCACTTCCCTGGTTGTGTTACGTTGACAGAGTGGGGTCAGTCTGCTCTTCCCTGGGTGAGTTACATTGACAGAGTGGGGTCAGTCTGCTCTTCACTGTGTGGGTTACATTGACAGAGTGGGGTCAGTCTGGTATTCCCTGTATGAGTTACATTCAAAGAATGGGGTCACTCTGCTCTTCCCTGTGTGTGTTACATTGCCAGAGTGCGGTCATTCTGCTTGTCCTTGCGTGTGTTGGATTGACAGAGTGGGGTCAGTCTGCTCTTACCTGGGTGTGTTACACTGACAGAGTGGGGTCAGTCTGCTCTTCCCTGGGTGTGTTACATTGACAGACTGGGGTCAGTCTGCCCTTCTCTGGGTGTGTTACATTGACAGAGTGGTGTCAGTCTGCTCTTCCCTGGGTGTTGTTACATTGACAGAGTGGTGTCCGTCTGCTCTTACCTGGGTGTGTTACATTGACAGAGTGAGGTCAGTCTGCACTTCCCTGGTTGTTTTACATTGACAGAGTGGTGTCAATCTGCTATTCCCTGGGTGAGTTACTTTGACAGAGAGGGGGGAGGTCTGCACTTCACTGGGTGTGTTAAATTGACAGAGTGGGGTCAGTCTGCAATTCACTGGTTGTGTTACATTGACAGAGTGGGGTCAGTCTGCTTTGCCCTGGGTGTGTTACATTGACAGAGTGGGGTCAGTCTGCTCTTCGCTTGGTGCGTTACATTGACAGAGTGGGGTCCGTCTGCTCTTCCCTGGGTGTGTTACATTGACAGAGTGGGGTCAGTCTGCTCTTCCCTGGGTGTGTTACATTGACAGACTGGGGTCAGTCTGCCCTTCTCTGGGTGTGTTACATTGACAGAGTGGTGTCAGTCTGCTCTTCCCTGTGTGTTGTTACATTGACAGAGTGGTGTCCGTCTGCTCTTACCTGGGTGTGTTACATTGACAGAGTGGGGTCAGTCTGCTCTTCCCTGGGTGTGTTACATTGACAGAGTGAGGTCAGTCTGCACTTCCCTGGTTGTTTTACATTGACAGAGTGGGGTCAATCTGCTATTACCTGGGTGAGTTACTTTGACAGAGAGGGGGGAGGTCTGCACTTCACTGGGTGTGTTACATTGACAGATTGGGGTCCGTCTGCTCTTCCCTGGGTGGGTGACATTGACAGAGTGGGATCAGTCTGCTCTTCACTCGGTGTGTTACATTGTCAGAGTGAAGTCAGTCTGCTCTTCACTGGGTGTGTTACATGGACAGTGTGGGGTCCGTCTGCTCCACCTGGGTGGGTAACATTGACAGAGTGGGGTCAGTCTGCTCTTCTCTGGGTGTGTTACATTGACATAGTGGGGTCAGTCTGCTCTTCCCTGGGTGTGTTACATTGACAGATTGGGGTCTGTCTGCTCTTCCCTGGGTGGGTGACATTGACAGAGTGGGATCCGTCTGCTCTTCACTCGGTGCATTACATTGACAGAGTGGGGTCAGTCTGCTCTTCGCTTTGTCCGTTACATTGACAGAGTGGGGTCAGTCTGCTCTTCCCTGGGTGTGGTACATTGACAGACTGGGGTCATTCTGCTCTTCTCTGGCTGTGGTATATTGACAGAGTGAGGTCAGTCTGCTCTTCACTGGGTGTGTTACATTGGCAGAGCGGTGTCACTGGGCTCTTCCCTGGTTGAGTTATATTGACAGAGTGGGGTCAGTCTGCTCTTCTCTGGGTGTGTTACATTGACAGAGTGGGGTCAGTCTGCTCTTCTCTGGGTGTGATACATTGACAGAATGGGGTCAGTCTACTCTTCCCTGGGTGGGTGACATTGACAGAGTGGGGTCAGTCTGCTCTTCACTCGGTGTGTTACATTGACAGAGTGGGGTCAGTCTGCCCCTCCTGGGTGGGTAACATTAACAGAGTGGTGTCCGTCTGCTCTTCCCTGGGTGTGTTACATTGACAGACTGAAGTCAGTCTGCTCTTCCCTGTGGGTGTTACATTGACAGAGTGGGGTCATTCTGCTCTTCACTGGGAGAGTTACTTTGACAGAGTGGGGTCATTCTGCACTTCCCTGGTTGTGTTACATTGACAGAGTGGGGTCAGTTTGTTCTTCCCTGGGTGGGTTACATTGACAGAGTAGGGTCAATCTGCTCTTCACTGCGTGTGTGACATTTACAGAGTAGGGTCAGTCTGCTCTTTCCTGGGTATGTTATGCTGACAGAGTGGGGTCAGTCTGCTCTTCCCTGGCTGTGTTTCATTGACAGACTGGGGTCATTCTGCTCTTCTCTGGCTGTGGTACATTGACAGAGTGAGGTCAGTCTGCTCTTCACTGGGTTTGTTACATTGACAGAGTGGGGTCAGTCTGCTCTTCCCTGGGTGTGTTACATTGACAGAATGGGGTCAGTCTGCTCTTCCCTGGGTGAGTGACATTGACAGAGTGGGGTCAGTCTGCTCTTCACTCGGTGTGTTACATTGACAGAGTGGGGTCAGTCTGCCCCTCCTGGGTGGGTAACATTGACACAGTGGTGTCAGTCTGCTCATTCCTGGGTGTGTTACATTGACAGACGGAGGTCAGTCTGCTCTTCCCTGGGCGGGTTACATTGACAGAGTGGGGTCAGTCTGCTCTTCCCTGGGTGTGTAACATTGACAGAGTGGTGTCAGTCTGCTCTTCCCTTGGGCGTTGTTACATTGACAGAGTGGTGTCCGTCTTCTCTTCCCTGGGTGTGTTTCATTGACAGAGTGAGGTCCGTCTGCTCTTCCTTGGGTGTGTGACTTTTACAGAATGGGGTCAGTCTGCTCTTCCCTGGCTGTGGTACATTGACAGAGTGAGGTCAGTCTGCTCTTCCCTGGGGGTGTTACATTGACAGAGTGGGGTCAGTCTCCTCTTCCCTGGGTGTGTTACATTGACAGAGTAGGGTCAGTCTGCTCTTCACTGGGTGCGTTATATTGACAGAGCGGGGTCAGTCTGCTCTTCCCTGGGTGTGTTACATTGACAGAGTGGGGTCAGTCTGCTCTTCCCTGTGTGTGTTACATTGACAGAATGTTGTCAGCCTGTCTTCCCTGGGTGCGTTACATTGGCAGAGTAGGGTCAATCTGCTCTTCACTGCGTGTGTGACATTTACAGAGTGGGGTCAGTCTGCTCTTCCCTTGGTGTGTTAGATTGACAGAGTGAGGTCAGTCTGCTCTTCCCTGGGTGTGTTACATTGACAGAGTGGGGTCAGTCTGCGCTTGATTCTGTTAGTAATTTTACAGAGTGAGGTCAGTCTGCTCTTCCCTGGGAGGGTTACATTGTCAGTGTGGGGTCAGCCTGCTCTTCCTTGGGTTTGTTACATTGACAGTGTGGGGTCAGTGTACCCTTCTTCTCTGGGTGTGTTACGCTGACAGAGTGGAGTCAGTCTGCGCTTGCCTGTGTATGTTTGTTTGACAGAGCGCGGTCAGTCTGCGCTTGATTGTGTGGGTAATTTTGCAGAATGAGGTCAGTCTTCTCTTCCTTCGGTGTGTTAGATTGACAGAATGAGGTCAGTCTGTTCTACCTTGTTTGTGTTACATTGACAGAGTGGGGTAAGTCTACTCTTGCATGGGTGTGTTACATTGACAGAGTGAGGTCAATCTACTCTTGCCTATTTGAGTTACATTGATAGACTGAGTTCAGTCTGCTCTTCCCTGGGTGTGTAACATTGACAGAGTGGTGTCAGTCTGCTCTTCCCTTGGGCGTTGTTACATTGACAGAGTGGTGTCCGTCTTCTCTTCCCTGGGTGTGTTTCATTGACAGAGTGAGGTCCGTCTGCTCTTCCTTGGGTGTGTGACTTTTACAGAATGGGGTCAGTCTGCTCTTCCCTGGCTGTGGTACATTGACAGAGTGAGGTCAGTCTGCTCTTCCCTGGGGGTGTTACATTGACAGAGTGGGGTCAGTCTCCTCTTCCCTGGGTGTGTTACATTGACAGAGTGGGGTCAGTCTGCTCTTCACTGGGTGCGTTATATTGACAGAGCGGGGTCAGTCTGCTCTTCCCTGGGTGTGTTACATTGACAGAGTGGGGTCAGTCTGCTCTTCCCTGTGTGTGTTACATTGACAGAATGTTGTCAGCCTGTCTTCCCTGGGTGCGTTACATTGGCAGAGTAGGGTCAATCTGCTCTTCACTGCGTGTGTGACATTTACAGAGTGGGGTCAGTCTGCTCTTCCCTTGGTGTGTTAGATTGACAGAGTGAGGTCAGTCTGCTCTTCCCTGGGTGTGTTACATTGACAGAGTGGGGTCAGTCTGCGCTTGATTCTGTTAGTAATTTTACAGAGTGAGGTCAGTCTGCTCTTCCCTGGGAGGGTTACATTGTCAGTGTGGGGTCAGCCTGCTCTTCCTTGGGTTTGTTACATTGACAGTGTGGGGTCAGTGTACCCTTCTTCTCTGGGTGTGTTACGCTGACAGAGTGGAGTCAGTCTGCGCTTGCCTGTGTATGTTTGTTTGACAGAGCGCGGTCAGTCTGCGCTTGATTGTGTGGGTAATTTTGCAGAATGAGGTCAGTCTTCTCTTCCTTCGGTGTGTTAGATTGACAGAATGAGGTCAGTCTGTTCTACCTTGTTTGTGTTACATTGACAGAGTGGGGTAAGTCTACTCTTGCATGGGTGTGTTACATTGACAGAGTGAGGTCAATCTACTCTTGCCTATTTGAGTTACATTGATAGACTGAGTTCAGTCTGCTCTTCCCTGGGTGTGTAACATTGACAGAGTGGTGTCAGTCTGCTCTTCCCTTGGGCGTTGTTACATTGACAGAGTGGTGTCCGTCTTCTCTTCCCTGGGTGTGTTTCATTGACAGAGTGAGGTCCGTCTGCTCTTCCTTGGGTGTGTGACTTTTACAGAATGGGGTCAGTCTGCTCTTCCCTGGCTGTGGTACATTGACAGAGTGAGGTCAGTCTGCTCTTCCCTGGGGGTGTTACATTGACAGAGTGGGGTCAGTCTCCTCTTCCCTGGGTGTGTTACATTGACAGAGTGGGGTCAGTCTGCTCTTCACTGGGTGCGTTATATTGACAGAGCGGGGTCAGTCTGCTCTTCCCTGGGTGTGTTACATTGACAGAGTGGGGTCAGTCTGCTCTTCCCTGTGTGTGTTACATTGACAGAATGTTGTCAGCCTGTCTTCCCTGGGTGCGTTACATTGGCAGAGTAGGGTCAATCTGCTCTTCACTGCGTGTGTGACATTTACAGAGTGGGGTCAGTCTGCTCTTCCCTTGGTGTGTTAGATTGACAGAGTGAGGTCAGTCTGCTCTTCCCTGGGTGTGTTACATTGACAGAGTGGGGTCAGTCTGCGCTTGATTCTGTTAGTAATTTTACAGAGTGAGGTCAGTCTGCTCTTCCCTGGGAGGGTTACATTGTCAGTGTGGGGTCAGCCTGCTCTTCCTTGGGTTTGTTACATTGACAGTGTGGGGTCAGTGTACCCTTCTTCTCTGGGTGTGTTACGCTGACAGAGTGGAGTCAGTCTGCGCTTGCCTGTGTATGTTTGTTTGACAGAGCGCGGTCAGTCTGCGCTTGATTGTGTGGGTAATTTTGCAGAATGAGGTCAGTCTTCTCTTCCTTCGGTGTGTTAGATTGACAGAATGAGGTCAGTCTGTTCTACCTTGTTTGTGTTACATTGACAGAGTGGGGTAAGTCTACTCTTGCATGGGTGTGTTACATTGACAGAGTGGGGTCAATCTACTCTTGCCTATTTGAGTTACATTGATAGACTGAGTTCAGTCTGCTCTTCCTTGAGTGTGTGACATTGACAAAGTGGGGTCAGTCTGCTCTTACTTGGGTGTGTTACATTGACAGAGTGGGATCCGTCTGCCCTTCCCTGGATGGGTTACATTGACAGAGTGGGGTCAGTCTGCTCTGCCCTGTGTGAGTTACATTCAAAGAGTGGGGTCACTCTGCTCTTCCCTGTGTGTGTTACATTGAAAGAGTGGGGTCATTCTGCTTGTCCTTGCGTGTGTAACATTGACAGAGTAGGGTCAGTCTGCTCTTCCCTGGGTGTGTTACGCTGACAGAGTGGGGTCAGTCTGCTCTTTCCTGGGTAGGTTACATTGAGAGAGTGGGGTCAGTCTGCTCTTCCCTGGGTGTGTCACATTGACAGAGTGTTGTGAGTCTACTCTTCCCTGGATGTGTTACATTGACAGAGTGGGGTCAGTCTGCTCTTCCCTGGGTGTATAACATTGACACAGTGGGGTCAGTCTGCTCTTTCCTGTGTCTGTTACACTGACAGAGTGGGGTCAGTCTGCTCTTCCCTGCGTGTGTTACATTGAGAGAGTGGGGTCACTCTGCTCTTCCCTGTGGGTGTTACATTGACAGAGTGGGGTCATTCTGCTCCTCACTGGGAGTGTTAAATTGACAGAGTGGGGTCAGTCTTCTCTTCCCTGGGTGTGTGACATTGACAGAGTGGTGTCAGTCTGCTCTTCCCTGGGTGTGTTACATTGACAGAGTGGTGTCAGTCTGCTCTTCCCTGGGTGTTGTTACATTGACAGAGTGCTTTCCATCTGCTCTTACCTGGGTGTGTTACATTGACAGAGTGGGGTCAGTCTGCTCTTCCCTGGGTGTGTTACATTGACAGAGTGAGGTCAGTCAGCTCTTCCCTCGGTGTTTTTAATTGACAGAGTGGGGTCAGTCTGCACTTCACTGGTTGTGTTAAATTCACAGAGTGGGGTCATTCTGCACTTCCCTGGGTGGGTGACATTGACAGAGTGGAGTCAGTCTGCTCTTCTCTGGCTGTGGTACATTGACAGAGTGAGGTCAGTCTGTTCTTCCCTGGGTGGGTTACATGGACAGAGTAGTGTCAATCTGCTCTTCACTGGGAGAGTTACTTTGACAGAGTGGGGTCATTCTGCACTTCCCTGGTTGTGTTACATTGACAGAGTGGGGTCAGTCTGTTCTTCCCTGGGTGGGTTACATTGACAAAGTAGGGTCAATCTGTTCTTCCCTGGGTGTGTTACACTGACAGAGTGGGGTCAGTCTGCTCTTCCCTGGCTATGTTTCATTCAGAGACTGGGGTCATTCTGCTCTTCTCTGGCTGTGGTACATTGACAGAGTGAGGCCAGTCTGCTCTTCACTGAGTGTGTTACATTGGCAGAGCGGTGTCACTGGGCTCTTCCCTGGTTGAGTTATATTGACAGAGTGGGGTCAGTCTGCTCTTCTCTGGGTGTGTTACATTGACAGAGTAGGGTCAGTCTGCTCTTCCCTGGGTGTGTTACATTGACAGAGTGGGGTCAGTCTGCTCTTCCCTGGGTGTGTAACATTGACAGAGTGGGGTCATCTGCTCTTCCCTGGTTGGGTTACATTGACAGAGTGGTGTCCTTCTGCTCTTCCCTGGGTGAGTTTCATTGACAGAGTGAGGTCCGTCTGCTCTTCCTTGGGTGTGTGACATTGACAGACTGGGGTCAGTCTGCTCTTCCCTAGCTGTGGTACATTGACAGAGTGAGGTCAGTCTGCTATTCCCTGGGTGTGTAACATTGACAGAGTGTGGTCAGTCTGCTCTTCCCTGGGTGTGTTACATTGACAGATTGAGGTCATTCTGCCCTTTCTGGTTGTGTTACATTGACAGAGTGGGGTCAGTCTGCTCTTCCCTGGGTGAGTTACATTGACAGAGTGGGGTCAGTCTGCTCTTCACTGGGTGGGTTACATTAACAGAGTGAGATCAGTCTGCTCTTCCCTGGTTGTGTTACATTGCCAGAGTGAGGTCAGTCTGCACGAACACGGGTTGTGTTACATTGACAGAGTGGGGTCAGTCTACTCTTGCCTATTTGAGTTAAAATGATAGACTGAGGTCAGTCTGCTTTTCCCTGGGTGTGTAACATTGATAGAGTGTGGACAGTCTGCTCTTCCCTGGGTGTGTAACATTGACAGAGTGTGGTCAGTCTGCTCTTCCCTGGGCGGGTTACCTTGACAGAGTGAGGTCAGTCTGCTCTTCCCTGGGTGTGTAACATTGACAGAGTGGGGTCAGTCTGCTCTTCCCTGGGTCGGTTACATTGACAGAGTGGTGTCAGTCTGCTCTTCCCTGGGTGTGTTACATTGAGAGAGTGGGGTCAGTCTGCTCTTCCCTGTGTGTGTTACATTGAAAGAGTGGGGTCATTCTGCTTGTCCTTGCGTGTGTATCATTGACAGAGTAGGGTCAGTCTGCTCTTCCCTGGGTGTGTTACATTTACAGACTCGGGTCAGTCTGATCTTCCCTGGCTGTGGTACATTGAGAGAGTGGGGTCAGTCTGCTCTTCCCTGGGTGAGTTACATTGACAGCGTGGGGTCAGTCTGCTCTTCACTGGGTGTGTGACATTAACAGGGTGCGGTCAGTCTGCTCTTCCCTGGGTGTGTTACATTGACAGAGTGGGGTCACTCTACTCTTGCCTATTTGAGTTAAATTGATAGACTGAGGTCAGTCTGCTCTTCCCTGAGTGTGTGACATTGACAAAGTGGGGTCAGTCTGCTCTAACTTGGGTGTGTTACATTGACAGAGTGGAATCCGTCTGCCCTTCCCTGGATGGGTTACATTGACAGAGTGGGGTCAGTCTGCTTTTCCCTGTGTGAGTTACATTCAAAGAGTTGGGTCACACTGCTCTTCCCTGTGTGTGTTACATTGAAAGAGTGGGGTCATTCTGCTTGTCCTTGCGTGTGTATCATTGACAGAGTAGGGTCAGTCTGCTCTTCCCTGGGTGTGTTACACTGACAGAGTGGGGTCAGTCTGCTCTTTCCTGGGTGGGTTACATTGAGAGAGTGGGGTCAGTCTGCTCTTCCCTGTGTGTGTCACATTGACAGAGTGTGGTCAGTCTACTCTTCCCTGGGTGTATTACATTGACAGAGTTGGGTCAGTCTGCTCTTCCCTGGGTGTATTACATTGACACAGTGGGGTCAGTCTGCTCTTTCCTGTGTCTGTTACACTGACAGAGTGGGGTCAGTCTGCTCTTCCCTGCGTGTGTTACATTGAGAGAGTGGGGTCACTCTGCTCTTCCCTGTGTGTGTTACATTGACAGATGGGGGTCATTCTGATTGTCCTTGCGTGTGTAACATTGACAGTGTAGGGTCAGTCTGCTCTTCCCTGGGTGTGTTACGCTGACAGAGTGGGGTCAGTCTGCTCTTCCCTGGGTGGGTGACATTGACAGAGTGGAGTCAGTCTGCTCTTCTCTGGCTGTTGTACATTGACAGAGTGAGGTCAGTCTGTTCTTCCCTGAGTGGGTTACATTGACAGAGTAGGGTCAATCTGCTCTTCACTGGGAGAGTTACTTTGACAGAGTTGGGTCATTCTGCACTTCCCTGGTTGTGTTACATTGACAGAGTGGGGTCAGTCTGTTCTTCCCTGGGTGGTTTACATTGACAGAGTAGGGTCAATCTGCTCTTCCCTGGGTATGTTACGCTGACAGAGTGGGGTCAGTCTGCTCTTCCCTGGCTGTGTTTCATTGAGAGACTGGGGTCATTCTGCTCTTCTCTGGCTGTGGTACATTGACAGAGTGAGGTCAGTCTGCTCTTCACTGGGTGTGTTACATTGGCAGAGCGGTGTCACTCGGCTCTTCCCTGGTTGAGTTATATTGACAGAGTGGGGTCAGTCTGCTCTTCTCTGGGTGTGTTACATTGACAGCGTGGGGTCAGTCTGCTCTTCCCTGGGTGTGTTACATTGACAGAATGGGGTCAGTCTGCTCTTCCCTGGGTGGGTGACATTGACAGAGAGGGGTCAGTCTGCTCTTCACTCGGTGTGTTACATTGACAGAGTGGGGTCAGTCTGCCCCTCCTGGGTGGGTAACATTGACAGAGTGGTGTCCGTCTGCTCTTCCCTGGGTGTGTTACATTGACAGACTGAGGTCAGTCTGCTCTTCCCTGGGCGTGTTACATTGACAGAGTGGTGTCAGTCTGCTCTTCCCTGGGTGTGTAACATTGACAGAGTGGGGTCATCTGCTCTTCCCTGGTTGGGTTACATTGACAGAGTGGGGTCCTTCTGCTCTTCCCTGGGTGTGTTTCATTGACAGAGTGAGGTCCGTCTGCTCTTCCTTGGGTGTGTGACATTTACAGACTGGGGTCAGTCTGCTCTTCCCTAGCTGTGGTACATTGACAGAGTGAGGTCAGTCTGCTCTTCCCTGGATGTGTTACATTGACAGAGTGTGGTCAGTCTGCTCTTCCCTGGGTGTGTTACATTGACAGATTGAGGTCATTCTTCACTTCCCTGGTTCAGTTACATTGACAGAGTGGGGTCAGTCTGCTCTTCCCTGGTTGAGTTACATTGACAGAGTGGGGTCAGTCAGCACTAACACGGGTTGTGTTACATTGACAGAGTGGGGTCAGTCTACTCTTGCCTATTTGAGTTAAATTGATAGACTGAGGTAAGTCTGCCCTTCCCTGGGTGTGTAACATTGACAGAGTGGGGCCAGTCTGCTCTTCCCTGCGTGTGTAACATTGACAGAGTGGGGTCAGTCTGCTCTTCCCTGGGAGGGTTACATTGACAGAGTGGGGTCAGTCTGCTCTTCCCTGTATGAGTTACATTCAAAGAGTGGGGTCACTCTGCTCTTCCCTGTGTGTGTTAAATTGCCAGAGTGGGGTCATTCTGCTTGTCCTTGCGTGTGTTTGATTGACAGGGTGGGGTCAGTCTGCTCTTACCTGGGTGTGTTACACTGACAGAGTGGGGTCAGTCTGCTCTTCACTGCATGTGTTACATTGACAAAGTGGGGTCAGTCTGCTCTTCATTGGGTGTGTTACATTGACAGAGTGGTGTCAGTCTGCTCTTCCCTGGGTGTGTTACATTGACAGACTGGGGTCAGTCTGCTCTTCCCTGGGTGTGTTACATTGACAGAGTGAGGTCAGTCAGCTCTTCCCTCGGTGTTTTTAATTGACAGAGTGGGGTCAGTCTGCACTTCACTGGTTGTGTTAAATTCACAGAGTGGGGTCATTCTGCACTTCCCTGGGTGGGTGACATTGACAGAGTGGAGTCAGTCTGCTCTTCTCTGGCTGTGGTACATTGACAGAGTGAGGTCAGTCTGTTCTTCCCTGGGTGGGTTACATGGACAGAGTAGTGTCAATCTGCTCTTCACTGGGAGAGTTACTTTGACAGAGTGGGGTCATTCTGCACTTCCCTGGTTGTGTTACATTGACAGAGTGGGGTCAGTCTGTTCTTCCCTGGGTGGGTTACATTGACAAAGTAGGGTCAATCTGTTCTTCCCTGGGTGTGTTACACTGACAGAGTGGGGTCAGTCTGCTCTTCCCTGGCTATGTTTCATTCAGAGACTGGGGTCATTCTGCTCTTCTCTGGCTGTGGTACATTGACAGAGTGAGGCCAGTCTGCTCTTCACTGAGTGTGTTACATTGGCAGAGCGGTGTCACTGGGCTCTTCCCTGGTTGAGTTATATTGACAGAGTGGGGTCAGTCTGCTCTTCTCTGGGTGTGTTACATTGACAGAGTAGGGTCAGTCTGCTCTTCCCTGGGTGTGTTACATTGACAGAGTGGGGTCAGTCTGCTCTTCCCTGGGTGTGTAACATTGACAGAGTGGGGTCATCTGCTCTTCCCTGGTTGGGTTACATTGACAGAGTGGTGTCCTTCTGCTCTTCCCTGGGTGAGTTTCATTGACAGAGTGAGGTCCGTCTGCTCTTCCTTGGGTGTGTGACATTGACAGACTGGGGTCAGTCTGCTCTTCCCTAGCTGTGGTACATTGACAGAGTGAGGTCAGTCTGCTATTCCCTGGGTGTGTAACATTGACAGAGTGTGGTCAGTCTGCTCTTCCCTGGGTGTGTTACATTGACAGATTGAGGTCATTCTGCCCTTTCTGGTTGTGTTACATTGACAGAGTGGGGTCAGTCTGCTCTTCCCTGGGTGAGTTACATTGACAGAGTGGGGTCAGTCTGCTCTTCACTGGGTGGGTTACATTAACAGAGTGAGATCAGTCTGCTCTTCCCTGGTTGTGTTACATTGCCAGAGTGAGGTCAGTCTGCACGAACACGGGTTGTGTTACATTGACAGAGTGGGGTCAGTCTACTCTTGCCTATTTGAGTTAAAATGATAGACTGAGGTCAGTCTGCTTTTCCCTGGGTGTGTAACATTGATAGAGTGTGGACAGTCTGCTCTTCCCTGGGTGTGTAACATTGACAGAGTGTGGTCAGTCTGCTCTTCCCTGGGCGGGTTACCTTGACAGAGTGAGGTCAGTCTGCTCTTCCCTGGGTGTGTAACATTGACAGAGTGGGGTCAGTCTGCTCTTCCCTGGGTCGGTTACATTGACAGAGTGGTGTCAGTCTGCTCTTCCCTGGGTGTGTTACATTGAGAGAGTGGGGTCAGTCTGCTCTTCCCTGTGTGTGTTACATTGAAAGAGTGGGGTCATTCTGCTTGTCCTTGCGTGTGTATCATTGACAGAGTAGGGTCAGTCTGCTCTTCCCTGGGTGTGTTACATTTACAGACTCGGGTCAGTCTGATCTTCCCTGGCTGTGGTACATTGAGAGAGTGGGGTCAGTCTGCTCTTCCCTGGGTGAGTTACATTGACAGCGTGGGGTCAGTCTGCTCTTCACTGGGTGTGTGACATTAACAGGGTGCGGTCAGTCTGCTCTTCCCTGGGTGTGTTACATTGACAGAGTGGGGTCACTCTACTCTTGCCTATTTGAGTTAAATTGATAGACTGAGGTCAGTCTGCTCTTCCCTGAGTGTGTGACATTGACAAAGTGGGGTCAGTCTGCTCTAACTTGGGTGTGTTACATTGACAGAGTGGAATCCGTCTGCCCTTCCCTGGATGGGTTACATTGACAGAGTGGGGTCAGTCTGCTTTTCCCTGTGTGAGTTACATTCAAAGAGTTGGGTCACACTGCTCTTCCCTGTGTGTGTTACATTGAAAGAGTGGGGTCATTCTGCTTGTCCTTGCGTGTGTATCATTGACAGAGTAGGGTCAGTCTGCTCTTCCCTGGGTGTGTTACACTGACAGAGTGGGGTCAGTCTGCTCTTTCCTGGGTGGGTTACATTGAGAGAGTGGGGTCAGTCTGCTCTTCCCTGTGTGTGTCACATTGACAGAGTGTGGTCAGTCTACTCTTCCCTGGGTGTATTACATTGACAGAGTTGGGTCAGTCTGCTCTTCCCTGGGTGTATTACATTGACACAGTGGGGTCAGTCTGCTCTTTCCTGTGTCTGTTACACTGACAGAGTGGGGTCAGTCTGCTCTTCCCTGCGTGTGTTACATTGAGAGAGTGGGGTCACTCTGCTCTTCCCTGTGTGTGTTACATTGACAGATGGGGGTCATTCTGATTGTCCTTGCGTGTGTAACATTGACAGTGTAGGGTCAGTCTGCTCTTCCCTGGGTGTGTTACGCTGACAGAGTGGGGTCAGTCTGCTCTTCCCTGGGTGGGTGACATTGACAGAGTGGAGTCAGTCTGCTCTTCTCTGGCTGTTGTACATTGACAGAGTGAGGTCAGTCTGTTCTTCCCTGAGTGGGTTACATTGACAGAGTAGGGTCAATCTGCTCTTCACTGGGAGAGTTACTTTGACAGAGTTGGGTCATTCTGCACTTCCCTGGTTGTGTTACATTGACAGAGTGGGGTCAGTCTGTTCTTCCCTGGGTGGTTTACATTGACAGAGTAGGGTCAATCTGCTCTTCCCTGGGTATGTTACGCTGACAGAGTGGGGTCAGTCTGCTCTTCCCTGGCTGTGTTTCATTGAGAGACTGGGGTCATTCTGCTCTTCTCTGGCTGTGGTACATTGACAGAGTGAGGTCAGTCTGCTCTTCACTGGGTGTGTTACATTGGCAGAGCGGTGTCACTCGGCTCTTCCCTGGTTGAGTTATATTGACAGAGTGGGGTCAGTCTGCTCTTCTCTGGGTGTGTTACATTGACAGCGTGGGGTCAGTCTGCTCTTCCCTGGGTGTGTTACATTGACAGAATGGGGTCAGTCTGCTCTTCCCTGGGTGGGTGACATTGACAGAGAGGGGTCAGTCTGCTCTTCACTCGGTGTGTTACATTGACAGAGTGGGGTCAGTCTGCCCCTCCTGGGTGGGTAACATTGACAGAGTGGTGTCCGTCTGCTCTTCCCTGGGTGTGTTACATTGACAGACTGAGGTCAGTCTGCTCTTCCCTGGGCGTGTTACATTGACAGAGTGGTGTCAGTCTGCTCTTCCCTGGGTGTGTAACATTGACAGAGTGGGGTCATCTGCTCTTCCCTGGTTGGGTTACATTGACAGAGTGGGGTCCTTCTGCTCTTCCCTGGGTGTGTTTCATTGACAGAGTGAGGTCCGTCTGCTCTTCCTTGGGTGTGTGACATTTACAGACTGGGGTCAGTCTGCTCTTCCCTAGCTGTGGTACATTGACAGAGTGAGGTCAGTCTGCTCTTCCCTGGATGTGTTACATTGACAGAGTGTGGTCAGTCTGCTCTTCCCTGGGTGTGTTACATTGACAGATTGAGGTCATTCTTCACTTCCCTGGTTCAGTTACATTGACAGAGTGGGGTCAGTCTGCTCTTCCCTGGTTGAGTTACATTGACAGAGTGGGGTCAGTCAGCACTAACACGGGTTGTGTTACATTGACAGAGTGGGGTCAGTCTACTCTTGCCTATTTGAGTTAAATTGATAGACTGAGGTAAGTCTGCCCTTCCCTGGGTGTGTAACATTGACAGAGTGGGGCCAGTCTGCTCTTCCCTGCGTGTGTAACATTGACAGAGTGGGGTCAGTCTGCTCTTCCCTGGGAGGGTTACATTGACAGAGTGGGGTCAGTCTGCTCTTCCCTGTATGAGTTACATTCAAAGAGTGGGGTCACTCTGCTCTTCCCTGTGTGTGTTAAATTGCCAGAGTGGGGTCATTCTGCTTGTCCTTGCGTGTGTTTGATTGACAGGGTGGGGTCAGTCTGCTCTTACCTGGGTGTGTTACACTGACAGAGTGGGGTCAGTCTGCTCTTCACTGCATGTGTTACATTGACAAAGTGGGGTCAGTCTGCTCTTCATTGGGTGTGTTACATTGACAGAGTGGTGTCAGTCTGCTCTTCCCTGGGTGTGTTACATTGACAGACTGGGGTCAGTCTGCCCTTCTCTGGGTGTGTTACATTGACAGAGTGGTGTCAGTCTGCTCTTCCCTGGGTGTGTTACAGTGACAGAGTGGGGTCAGTCTGCTCTTCACTGCGTGTGTTACATTGTCAAAGTGGGGTCAGTCTGCTCTTCCCTGAGTGTGTTACATTGACAGAGTGGTGTCAGTCTGCTCTTCCCTGGGTGTGTTACATTGACAGACTGGGGTCAGTCTGCCCTTCTCTGGGTGTGTTACATTGACAGAGTGGTGTCAGTCTGCTCTTCCCTGGGTGTTGTTACATTGACAGAGTGGTGTCCGTCTGCTCTTACCTGGGTGTGTTACATTGACAGAGTGGGGTCAGTCTGCACTTCCCGGGTTGTTTTACATTGACAGAGTGGTGTCAGTCTGCCCTTCCCTGGGTGTGTTCCAGTGACAGAGTGGGGTCAGTCTGCTCTTCACTGCGTGTGTTACATTGACAAAGTGGGGTCAGTCTGCTCTTCCCTGGGTGTGTTACATTGACGGAGTGGTGTCAGTCTGCTCTTCCCTGGGTGTGTTACATTGACAGATTGGGGTCAGTCTGCCCTTCGCTGGGTGTGTTACATTGACAGAGTGGTGTCAGTCTGCTCTTCCCTGGGTGTTGTTACATTGACAGAGTGGTGTCCGTCTGCTCTTACCTGGGTGTGTTACATTGACAGAGTGAGGTCAGTCTGCACTTCCCTGGTTGTTTTACATTGACAGAGTGGGGTCAGTCTGCTATTCCCTGGGTGAGTTACATTGACAGAGAGGGGGGAGGTCTGCACTTCACTGGGTGTGTTAAATTGACAGAGTGGGGTCAGTCTGCAATTCACTGGTTGTGTTACATTGACAGAGTGCGGTCAGTCTGCTTTTCCCTGGGTGTGTTACATTGACAGAGTGGGGTCAGTCTGCTCTTCGCTTGTTGCGTTACATTGACAGAGTGGGGTCAGTCTGCTCTTCCCTGGGTGTGTTACATTGACAGAGTGGGGTCAGTCTGCTCTTCCCTGGCTGTGTTACATTGACAGACTGGGGTCATTCTGCTCTTCTCTGGCTGTGGTACATTGACAGAGTGGGGTCAGTCTGCTCTTCTCTGGGTGTGTTACATTGACAGAGTGGGGTCAGTCTGCTCTTCCCTGGGTGTGTTACATTGTCAGATTGGGGTCCGTCTGCTCTTCCCTGGGTGGGTGACATTGACAGAGTGGGATCAGTCTGCTCTTCACTCGGTGTGTTACATTGACAGAGTGGGGTCAGTCTGCTCTTCTCTAGGTGTGTTACATGGACAGTGTGGGATCAGTCTGCTCTACCCTGGGTGTGTCACTTTGGCCGAGTGTGGTCCGTCTGCTCTTCCCTGGGTGTGTTAAATTGACAGAGTGGGGTCAGTCTGCACTTCCCTGACTGTATTACATTGACAGAGTGGGGTCAGTCTGCTCTTCCCTGGATGAGTTACAGTGACAGAGTGGGGTCAGTCTGCTCATCCCTGGGTGTGTCACATTGACAGAGCGTGGTCAGTCTACTCTTCCCTGGGTGTGTTACATTGACAGACTGGGGTCAGTCTTCTCTTCCCTGGGTGTATGACATTGACGCTGTGGGGTCAGTCTGCTCTTCCCTGGGTGTGTTACATTGACAGAGTGGGGTCAGTCTGCTCTTCCCTGGGTGTGTTAATTGACAGACTGATGTCAGCCTGCTCTTCCTTGGTGGTTTACATTGACAGAGTGAGGTCCGTCTGCTCTTCCCTGGGTGCGTTACATTGACAGACTGGGGTCATGCTGCTCTTCCCTGGCTGTGGTACATTGACAGAGTGTGGTCAGTCTGCTCTTCCCTGTATGAGTTACATTCAAAGAGTGGGGTCACTCTGCTCTTCCCTGTGTGTGTTAAATTGCCAGAGTGGGGTCATTCTGCTTGTCCTTGCGTGTGTTTGATTGACAGAGTGGGGTCAGTCTGCTCTTACCTGGGTGTGTTACATTGACAGAGTGGGGTCAGTCTGCTCTTCACTGCGTGTGTTACATTGACAAAGTGGGGTCAGTCTGCTCTTCCCTGGGTGTGTTACATTGACAGAGTGGTGTCAGTCTGCTCTTCCCTGGGTGTGTTACATTGACAGACTGGGGTCAGTCTGCCCTTCTCTGGGTGTGTTACATTGACAGAGTGGTGTCAGTCTGCTCTTCCCTGGGTGTGTTACAGTGACAGAGTGGGGTCAGTCTGCTCTTCACTGCGTGTGTTACATTGTCAAAGTGGGGGCAGTCTGCTCTTCCCTGAGTGTGTTACATTGACAGAGTGGTGTCAGTCTGCTCTTCCCTGGGTGTGTTACATTGACAGACTGGGGTCAGTCTGCCCTTCTCTGGGTGAGTTACATTGACAGAGTGGTGTCAGTCTGCTCTTCCCTGAGTGTTGTTACATTGACAGAGTGGTGTCCGTCTGCTCTTACCTGGGTGTGTTACATTGACAGAGTGGGGTCAGTCTGCACTTCCCGGGTTGTTTTACATTGACAGAGTGGTGTCAGTCTGCTCTTCCCTGGGTGAGTTCCAGTGACAGAGTGGGGTCAGTCTGCTCTTCACTGCGTGTGTTACATTGACAAAGTGGGGTCAGTCTGCTCTTCCCTGGGTGTGTTACATTGACAGAGTGGTGTCAGTCTGCTCTTCCCTGGGTGTGTTACATTGACAGATTGGGGTCAGTCTGCCCTTCGCTGGGTGTGTTACATTGACAGAGTGGTGTCAGTCTGCTCTTCCCTGGGTGTTGTTACATTGACAGAGAGGTGTCCGTCTGCTCTTACCTGGTTGTTTTACATTGACAGAGTGGGGTCAGTCTGCTTTTCCCTGGGTGTGTTACATTGACAGAGTGGGGTCAGTCTGCTCTTCGCTTGTTGCGTTACATTGACAGAGTGGGGTCAGTCTGCTCTTCCCTGGGTGTGTTACATTGACAGAGTGGGGTCAGTCTGCTCTTCCCTGTCTGTGTTACATTGACAGACTGGGGTCATTCTGCTCTTCTCTGGCTGTGGTACATTGACAGAGTGGGGTCAGTCTGCTCTTCTCTGGGTGTGTTACATTGACAGAGTGGGGTCAGTCTGCTCTTCCCTGGGTGTGTTACATTGTCAGATTGGGGTCCGTCTGCTCTTCCCTGGGTGGTTGACATTGACAGAGTGGGATCAGTCTGCTCTTCACTCGGTGTGTTACATTGACAGAGTGGGGTCAGTCTGCTCTTCTCTAGGTGTGTTACATGGACAGTGTGGGATCAGTCTGCTCTACCCTGGGTGTGTCACTTTGGCCGAGTGTGGTCCGTCTGCTCTTCCCTGGGTGTGTTAAATTGACAGAGTTGGGTCAGTCTGCACTTCCCTGACTGTATTACATTGACAGAGTGGGGTCAGTCTGCTCTTCCCTGGATGAGTTACAGTGACAGACTGGGGTCAGTCTTCTCTTCCCTGGGTGTATGACATTGACGCTGCGGGGTCAGTCTGCTCTTCCCTGGGTGTGTTACATTGACAGAGTGGGGTCAGTCTGCTCTTCCCTGGGTGTGTTAATTGACAGACTGATGTCAGCCTGCTCTTCCTTGGTGGTTTACATTGACAGAGTGAGGTCCGTCTGCTCTTCCCTGGGTGCGTTACATTGACAGACTGGGGTCATGCTGCTCTTCCCTGGCTGTGGTACATTGACAGAGTGAGGTCAGTCTGCTCTTCACTGGGTGTGTCACATTGACAGAGCGTGGTCAGTCTACTCTTCCCTGGGTTGTTTACATTGACAGACCTGGGTCGGTCTTCTCTTCCCTGGGTGTATTACATTGACGCAGTGGGGTCAGTCTGCTCTTCCCTGGGTGTGTTACTTTGACAGTCTGATGTCAGCCTGCTCTTCCTTTTTTGGTTTACATTGACAGAGTGAGGTCCGTCTGCTCTTCCCTGGGTGCGTTACATTGACAGACTGGGGTCATGCTGCTCTTCCCTGGCTGTGGTACATTGACAGAGTGAGATCAGTGTGCTCTTCACTGGGTGTGTTAAATTGACAGAGTGGGGTCAGTCTGCTCTTCCCTGGGTGTGTTACATTGACAGAGTGGTGTCAGTCTGCTTTTCCCTCTATGTGTTACATTGACAGAGTGGTGTCCGTCTGCTCTTACCTGGGTGTGTTACATTGACAGAGTGGGGTCAGTCTACTCTTCCCTGGGTGTGTTACATTGACAGAGTGAGGTCAGTCTGCTCTTCCCTGGGTGTGTTAAATTGACAGAGTCGGGTCAGTCTGCTCTTACCTGGTTGAGTTACATTGACAGAGTGGGGTCAGTCTGCACGAACACGGGTTGTGTTACATTGACAGAGTGGGGTCAGTCTACTCTTGCCTATTTGAGTTAAATTGATAGACTGAGGTAAGTCTGCTCTTCCCTGGGTGTGTAACATTGACAGAGTGGGGCAAGTCTGCTCTTCCCTGCGTGTGTAACATTAACAGAGTGGGGTCAGTCTGCTCTTCCCTGGGTGGGTTAAATTGACAGAGTGGGGTCAGTCTGCTCTTCCCTGTATGAGTTACATTCAAAGAGTGGGGTCACTCTGCTCTTCCCTGTGTGTGTTACATTGCCAGAGTGGGGTCATTCTGCTTGTCCTTGCGTGTGTTTGATTGACAGAGTGGGGTCAGTCTGCTCTTACCTGGGTGTGTTACACTGACAGAGTGGGGTCAGTCTGCTCTTCACTGCGTGTGTTCCATTGACAAAGTGGGGTCAGTCTGCTCTTCCCTGGGTGTGTTACATTGACAGAGTGGTGTCAGTCTGCTCTTCCCTGGGTGTGTTACATTGACAGACTGGGGTCAGTCTCCCCTTCTCTGGGTGTGTTACATTGACAGAGTGGTGTCAGTCTGCTCTTCCCTGGGTGTGTTACAGTGACAGAGTGGGGTCAGTCTGCTCTTCACTGCGTGTGTTACATTGACAAAGTGGGGTCAGTCTGCTCTTCCCTGAGTGTGTTACATTGACAGAGTGGTGTCAGTCTGCTATTCCCTGGGTGTGTTACATTGACAGACTGGGGTCAGTCTGCCCTTCTCTGGGTGTGTTACATTGACAGAGTGGTGTCAGTCTGCTCTTCCCTGGGTGTTGTTACATTGACAGAGTGGTGTCCGTCTGCTCTTACCTGGGTGTGTTACATTGACAGAGTGGGGTCAGTCTGCACTTCCCTGGTTGTTTTACATTGACAGAGTGGTGTCAGTCTGCTCTTCCCTGGGTGTGTTACAGTGACAGAGTGGGGTCAGTCTGCTCTTCACTGCGTGTGTTTCATTGACAAAGTGGGGTCAGTCTGCTCTTCCCTGGGTGTGTTACATTGACAGAGTGGTGTCAGTCTGCTCTTCCCTGGGTGTGTTACATTGACAGACTGGGGTCAGTCTGCCCTTCGCTGGGTGTGTTACATTGACAGAGTGGTGTCAGTCTGCTCTTCCCTGGGTGTTGTTACATTGACAGAGTGGTGTCCGTCTGCTCTTACCTGGGTGTGTTACATTGACAGAGTGGGGTCAGTCTGCACTTCCCTGGTTGTTTTACATTGACAGAGTGGGTTCAGTCTGCTATTCCCTGGGTGAGTTACTTTGACAGAGAGGGGGGAGGTCTGCACTTCACTGGGTGTGTTAAATTGACAGAGTGGGGTCAGTCTGCAATTCACTGGTTGTGTTACATTGACAGAGTGGGGTCAGTCTGCTTTTCCCTGGGTGTGTTACATTGACAGAGTGGGGTCAGTCTGCTCTTCGCTTGTTGCGTTACATTGACAGAGTGGGGTCAGTCTGCTCTTCCCTGGGTGTGTTACATTGACAGAGTGGGGTCAGTCTGCTCTTCCCTGGCTGTGTTACATTGACAGACTGGGGTCATTCTGCTCTTCTCTGGCTGTGGTACATTGACAGAGTGGGGTCAGTCTGCTCTTCTCTGGGTGTGTTACATTGACAGAGTGGGGTCAGTCTGCTCTTCCCTGGGTGTGTTACATTGTCAGATTGGGGTCCGTCTGCTCTTCCCTGGGTGGGTGACATTGACAGATTTGGATCAGTCTGCTCTTCACTCGGTGTATTACATTGACAGAGTGGGGTCAGTCTGCTCTTCACTAGGTGTGCTACATGGACAGTGTGGGATTAGTCTGCTCTACCCTGGGTGTGTCACTTTGACAGAGTGTGGTCCGTCTGCTCTTCCCTGGATGTGTTAAATTGACAGAGTGGGGTCAGTCTGCACTTCCCTGACTGTATTACATTGACAGAGTGGGGTCAGTCTGCTCTTCCCTGGATGAGTTACAGTGACAGAGTGGGGTCAGTCTGCTCTTCCCTGGATGAGTTACAGTGACAGACCGGGGTCAGTCTTCTCTTCCCTGGGTGTATGACATTGACGCTGCGGGGTCAGTCTGCTCTTCCCTGGGTGTGTTACATTGACAGAGTGGGGTCAGTCTGCTCTTCCCTGGGTGTGTTAATTGACAGACTGATGTCAGCCTGCTCTTCCTTGGTGGTTTACATTGACAGAGTGAGGTCCGTCTGCTCTTCCCTGGGTGCGTTACATTGACAGACTGGGGTCATGCTGCTCTTCCCTGGCTGTGGTACATTGACAGAGTGAGGTCAGTCTGCTCTTCACTGGGTGTGTCACATTGACAGAGCGTGGTCAGTCTACTCTTCCCTGGGTTGTTTACATTGACAGACCTGGGTCGGTCTTCTCTTCCCTGGGTGTATTACATTGACGCAGTGGGGTCAGTCTGCTCTTCCCTGGGTGTGTTACTTTGACAGTCTGATGTCAGCCTGCTCTTCCTTTTTTGGTTTACATTGACAGAGTGAGGTCCGTCTGCTCTTCCCTGGGTGCGTTACATTGACAGACTGGGGTCATGCTGCTCTTCCCTGGCTGTGGTACATTGACAGAGTGAGATCAGTGTGCTCTTCACTGGGTGTGTTAAATTGACAGAGTGGGGTCAGTCTGCTCTTCCCTGGGTGTGTTACATTGACAGAGTGGTGTCAGTCTGCTTTTCCCTGGATGTGTTACATTGACAGAGTGGTGTCCGTCTGCTCTTACCTGGGTGTGTTACATTGACAGAGTGGGGTCAGTCTACTCTTCCCTGGGTGTGTTACATTGACAGAGTGAGGTCAGTCTGCTCTTCCCTGGGTGTGTTAAATTGACAGAGTCGGGTCAGTCTGCTCTTACCTGGTTGAGTTACATTGACAGAGTGGGGTCAGTCTGCACGAACACGGGTTGTGTTACATTGACAGAGTGGGGTCAGTCTACTCTTGCCTATTTGAGTTAAATTGATAGACTGAGGTAAGTCTGCTCTTCCCTGGGTGTGTAACATTGACAGAGTGGGGCAAGTCTGCTCTTCCCTGCGTGTGTAACATTAACAGAGTGGGGTCAGTCTGCTCTTCCCTGGGTGGGTTAAATTGACAGAGTGGGGTCAGTCTGCTCTTCCCTGTATGAGTTACATTCAAAGAGTGGGGTCACTCTGCTCTTCCCTGTGTGTGTTACATTGCCAGAGTGGGGTCATTCTGCTTGTCCTTGCGTGTGTTTGATTGACAGAGTGGGGTCAGTCTGCTCTTACCTGGGTGTGTTACACTGACAGAGTGGGGTCAGTCTGCTCTTCACTGCGTGTGTTCCATTGACAAAGTGGGGTCAGTCTGCTCTTCCCTGGGTGTGTTACATTGACAGAGTGGTGTCAGTCTGCTCTTCCCTGGGTGTGTTACATTGACAGACTGGGGTCAGTCTCCCCTTCTCTGGGTGTGTTACATTGACAGAGTGGTGTCAGTCTGCTCTTCCCTGGGTGTGTTACAGTGACAGAGTGGGGTCAGTCTGCTCTTCACTGCGTGTGTTACATTGACAAAGTGGGGTCAGTCTGCTCTTCCCTGAGTGTGTTACATTGACAGAGTGGTGTCAGTCTGCTATTCCCTGGGTGTGTTACATTGGCAGACTGGGGTCAGTCTGCCCTTCTCTGGGTGTGTTACATTGACAGAGTGGTGTCAGTCTGCTCTTCCCTGGGTGTTGTTACATTGACAGAGTGGTGTCCGTCTGCTCTTACCTGGGTGTGTTACATTGACAGAGTGGGGTCAGTCTGCACTTCCCTGGTTGTTTTACATTGACAGAGTGGTGTCAGTCTGCTCTTCCCTGGGTGTGTTACAGTGACAGAGTGGGGTCAGTCTGCTCTTCACTGCGTGTGTTTCATTGACAAAGTGGGGTCAGTCTGCTCTTCCCTGGGTGTGTTACATTGACAGAGTGGTGTCAGTCTGCTCTTCCCTGGGTGTGTTACATTGACAGACTGGGGTCAGTCTGCCCTTCGCTGGGTGTGTTACATTGACAGAGTGGTGTCAGTCTGCTCTTCCCTTGGTGTTGTTACATTGACAGAGTGGTGTCCGTCTGCTCTTACCTGGGTGTGTTACATTGACAGAGTGGGGTCAGTCTGCACTTCCCTGGTTGTTTTACATTGACAGAGTGGGTTCAGTCTGCTATTCCCTGGGTGAGTTACTTTGACAGAGAGGGGGGAGGTCTGCACTTCACTGGGTGTGTTAAATTGACAGAGTGGGGTCAGTCTGCAATTCACTGGTTGTGTTACATTGACAGAGTGGGGTCAGTCTGCTTTTCCCTGGGTGTGTTACATTGACAGAGTGGGGTCAGTCTGCTCTTCGCTTGTTGCGTTACATTGACAGAGTGGGGTCAGTCTGCTCTTCCCTGGGTGTGTTACATTGACAGAGTGGGGTCAGTCTGCTCTTCCCTGGCTGTGTTACATTGACAGACTGGGGTCATTCTGCTCTTCTCTGGCTGTGGTACATTGACAGAGTGGGGTCAGTCTGCTCTTCTCTGGGTGTGTTACATTGACAGAGTGGGGTCAGTCTGCTCTTCCCTGGGTGTGTTACATTGTCAGATTGGGGTCCGTCTGCTCTTCCCTGGGTGGGTGACATTGACAGATTTGGATCAGTCTGCTCTTCACTCGGTGTATTACATTGACAGAGTGGGGTCAGTCTGCTCTTCACTAGGTGTGCTACATGGACAGTGTGGGATTAGTCTGCTCTACCCTGGGTGTGTCACTTTGACAGAGTGTGGTCCGTCTGCTCTTCCCTGGGTGTGTTAAATTGACAGAGTGGGGTCAGTCTGCACTTCCCTGACTGTATTACATTGACAGACTGGGGTCATTCTGCTCTTCTCTGGCTGTGGTACATTGACAGAGTGGGGTCAGTCTGCTCTTCTCTGGGTGTGTTACATTGACAGAGTGGGGTCAGTCTGCTCTTCCCTGGGTGTGTTACATTGTCAGATTGGGGTCCGTCTGCTCTTCCCTGGGTGGGTGACATTGACAGATTTGGATCAGTCTGCTCTTCACTCGGTGTATTACATTGACAGAGTGGGGTCAGTCTGCTCTTCACTAGGTGTGCTACATGGACAGTGTGGGATTAGTCTGCTCTACCCTGGGTGTGTCACTTTGACAGAGTGTGGTCCGTCTGCTCTTCCCTGGGTGTGTTAAATTGACAGAGTGGGGTCAGTCTGCACTTCCCTGACTGTATTACATTGACAGAGTGGGGTCAGTCTGCTCTTCCCTGGATGAGTTACAGTGACAGAGTGGGGTCAGTCTGCTCTTCCCTGGGTGTGTTACATTGACAGACTGGGGTCAGCCTGCCCTTCTCTGGGTGTGTTACATTGACAGAGTGGTGTCAGTCTGCTCTTCCCTGGGTGTGTTACAGTGACAGAGTGGGGTCAGTCTGCTCTTCACTGCGTGTGTTACATTGACAGAGTGGGGTGAGTCTGCTCTTCCCTGAGCGTGTTACATTGACAGAGTGGTGTCAGTCTGCTCTTCCCTGGGTGTGTTACATTGACAGACTGGGGTCAGTCTGCCCTTCTCTGGGTGTGTTACATTGACAGAGTGGTGTCAGTCTGCTCTTCCCTGGGTGTTGTTACATTGACAGAGTGGTGTCCGTCTGCTCTTACCTGGGTGTGTTACATTGACAGAGTGGGGTCAGTCTGCACTTCCCGGGTTGTTTTACATTGACAGAGTGGTGTCAGTCTGCTCTTCCCTGGGTGTGTTACAGTGACAGAGTGGGGTCAGTCTGCTCTTCACTGCGTGTGTTACATTGACAAAGTGGGGTCAGTCTGCTCTTCCCTGGGTGTGTTACATTGACAGAGTGGTGTCAGTCTGCTCTTCCCTGGGTGTGTTACATTGACAGATTGGGGTCAGTCTGCCCTTCGTTGGGTGTGTTACATTGACAGAGTGGTGTCAGTCTGCTCTTCCCTGGGTGTTGTTACATTGACAGAGTGGTGTCCGTCTGCTCTTACCTGGGTGTGTTACATTGACAGAGTGGGGTCAGTCTGCACTTCCCTGGTTGTTTTATATTGACAGAGTGGGGTCAGTCTGCTATTCCCTGGGTGAGTTACATTGACAGAGAGGGGGGAGGTCTGCACTTCACTGGGTGTGTTAAATTGACAGAGTGGGGTCAGTCTGCAATTCACTGGTTGTGTTACATTGACAGAGTGGGGTCAGTCTGCTTTTCCCTGGGTGTGTTACATTGACAGAGTGGGGTCAGTCTGCTCTTCGCTTGTTGCGTTGCATTGACAGAGTGGGGTCAGTCTGCTCTTCCATGGGTGTCTTACATTGACAGAGTGGGGTCAGTCTGCTCTTCCCTGGCTGTTTGACATTGACAGACTGGGGTCATTCTGCTCTTCTCTGGCTGTGGTACATTGACAGAATAGGGTCAGTCTGCTCTTCTCTGGGTGTGTTACATTGACAGAGTGGGGTCAGTCTGCTCTTCCCGGGGTGTGTTACATTGTCAGATTGGGGTCCGTCTGCTCTTCCCTGGGTGTGTTAAATTGACAGAGTGGGGTCAGTCTGCACTTCCCTGACTGTATTACATTGACAGAGTGGGGTCAGTCTGCTCTTCCCTGGATGAGTTACATTGACAGAGTGGGGTCAGTCTGCTCATCCCTGGGTGTGTCACATTGACAGAGCGTGGTCAGTCTACTCTTCCCTGGGTGTGTTACATTGACAGACTGGGGTCAGTCTTCTCTTCCCTGGGTGTATGACATTGACGCTGTGGGGTCAGTCTGCTCTTCCCTGGGTGTGTTACATTGACAGAGTGGGGTCAGTCTGCTCTTCCCTGGGTGTGTTAATTGACAGACTGATGTCAGCCTGCTCTTCCTTGGTGGTTTACATTGACAGAGTGAGGTCCGTCCGCTCTCCCTGGGTGCGTTACATTGACAGACTGGGGTCATGCTGCTCTTCCCTGGCTGTGGTACATTGACAGAGTGAGGTCAGTCTGCTCTTCACTGTGTGTGTCACATTGACAGAGCGTGGTCAGTCTACTCTTCCCTGGGTTGTTTACATTGACAGACTGGGGTCGGTCATCTCTTCCCTGGGTGTATTACATTGACGCAGTGGGGTCAGTCTGCTCTTCCCTGGTTGTGTTACTTTGACAGTCTGATGTCAGCCTGCTCTTCCTTTTTTGGTTTACATTGACAGAGTGAGGTCCGTCTGCTCTTCCCTGGGTGCGTTACATTGACAGACTGGGGTCATGCTGCTCTTCCCTGGCTGTGGTACATTGACAGAGTGAGATCAGTCTGCTCTTCACTGGGTGTGTTAAATTGACAGAGTGGGGTCAGTCTGCTCTTCCATGGGTGTCTTACATTGACAGAGTGGGGTCAGTCTGCTCTTCCCTGGCTGTGTGACATTGACAGACTGGGGTCATTCTGCTCTTCTCTGGCTGTGGTACATTGACAGAGTAGGGTCAGTCTGCTCTTCTCTGGGTGTGTTACATTGACAGAGTGGGGTCAGTCTGCTCTTCCCGGGGTGTGTTACATTGTCAGATTGGGGTCCGTCTGCTCTTCCCTGGGTGTGTTACATGGACAGTGTGGGATCAGTCTGCTCTACCCTGGGTGTGTCACTTTGGCCGAGTGTGGTCCGTCTGCTCTTCCCTGGGTGTGTTAAATTGACAGAGTGGGGTCAGTCTGCACTTCCCTGACTGTATTACATTGACAGAGTGGGGTCAGTCTGCTCTTCCCTGGATGAGTTACATTGACAGAGTTGGGTTAGTCTGCTCATCCCTGGGTGTGTCACATTGACAGAGCGTGGTCAGTCTACTCTTCCCTGGGTGTGTTACATTGACAGACTGGGGTCAGTCTTCTCTTCCCTGGGTGTATGACATTGACGCTGTGGGGTCAGTCTGCTCTTCCCTGGGTGTGTTACATTGACAGAGTGGGGTCAGTCTGCTCTTCCCTGGGTGTGTTAATTGACAGACTGATGTCAGCCTGCTCTTCCTTGGTGGTTTACATTGACAGAGTGAGGTCCGTCCGCTCTCCCTGGGTGCGTTACATTGACAGACTGGGGTCATGCTGCTCTTCCCTGGCTGTGGTACATTGACAGAGTGAGGTCAGTCTGCTCTTCACTGTGTGTGTCACATTGACAGAGCGTGGTCAGTCTACTCTTCCCTGGGTTGTTTACATTGACAGACTGGGGTCGGTCATCTCTTCCCTGGGTGTATTACATTGACGCAGTGGGGTCAGTCTGCTCTTCCCTGGTTGTGTTACTTTGACAGTCTGATGTCAGCCTGCTCTTCCTTTTTTGGTTTACATTGACAGAGTGAGGTCCGTCTGCTCTTCCCTGGGTGCGTTACATTGACAGACTGGGGTCATGCTGCTCTTCCCTGGCTGTGGTACATTGACAGAGTGAGATCAGTCTGCTCTTCACTGGGTGTGTTAAATTGACAGAGTGGGGTCAGTCTGCTCTTCCCTGGGTGTGCTACATTGACAGAGTGGTGTCAGTCTGCTCTTCCCTGGGTGTGTTACATTGACAGAGTGGTGTCCGTCTGCTCTTACCTGGGTGTGTTACATTGACAGAGTGGGGTCAGTCTACTCTTCCCTGGGTGTGTGACATTGACAGAGTGAGGTCAGTCTGCTCTTCCCTGGGTGTGTTAAATTGACAGAGTCGGGTCAGTCTGCTCTTACCTGGTTGAGTTACATTGACAGAGTGGGGTCAGTCTGCACGAACACGTGTTGTGTTACATTGACAGAGTGGGGTCAGTCTCTTCTTGCCTATTTGAGTTAAATTGATAGACTGAGGTAAGTCTGCTCTTCCCTGGGTGTGTAACATTGACAGGGTGGGGCAAGTCTGCTCTTCCCTGCGTGTGTAACATTGACAGAGTGGGGTCACTCTGCTCTTCCCTGTGTGTGTTACATTGCCAGAGTGGGGTCATTCTGCTTGTCCTTGCGTGTGTTTGATTGACAGAGTGGGGTCAGTCTGCTCTTACCTGGGTGTGTTACACTGACAGAGTGGGGTCAGTCTGCTCTTCACTGCGTGTGTTACATTGACAAAGTGGGGTCAGTCTGCTCTTCCCTGGGTGTGTTACATTGACAGAGTGGTGTCAGTCTGCTCTTCCCTGGGTGTGTTACATTGACAGACTGGGGTCAGTCTCCCCTTCTCTGGGTGTGTTACATTGACAGAGTGGTGTCAGTCTGCTCTTCCCTGGGTGTGTTACAGTGACAGAGTGGGGTCAGTCTGCTCTTCACTGCGTGTGTTACATTGACAAAGTGGGGTCAGTCTGCTCTTCCCTGAGTGTGTTACATTGACAGAGTGGTGTCAGTCTGCTCTTTCCTGGGTGTGTTACATTGACAGACTGGGGTCAGTCTGCCCTTCTCTGGGTGTGTTACATTGACAGAGTGGTGTCAGTCTGCTCTTCCCTGGGTGTTGTTACATTGACAGTGTGGTGTCCGTCTGCTCTTACCTGGGTGTGTTACATTGACAGAGTGGGGTCAGTCTGCACTTCCCTGGTTGTTTTACATTGACAGAGTGGTGTCAGTCTGCTCTTCCCTGGGTGTGTTACAGTGACAGAGTGGGGTCAGTCTGCTCTTCACTGCGTGTGTTTCATTGACAGAAGTGGGGTCAGTCTGCTCTTCCCTGGGTGTGTTACATTGACAGAGTGAGGTCGGTCTGCTCTACCCTGGGTGTGTTAAATTGACAGAGTGGGGTCAGTCTGCTCTTACCTGGGTGTGTTACATTGACCGAGTAAGGTCAGTCTGCACTTCCCTGGGTGTGTTACATTGACAGAGTGAGGTCAGTCTGCACTTCCCTGGTTGTTTTACATTGACAGAGTGGGGTCAGTCTGCTATTCCCTGTGTGAGTTACTTTGACAGAGAGGGGGGAGGTCTTCACTTCACTGGGTGTGTTAAATTGACAGAGTGGGGTCAGTCTGCTCTTCCCTGTGTGAGTTACTTTGACAGAGAGGGGGGAGGTCTTCACTTCACTGGGTGTGTTAAATTGACAGAGTGGGGTCCGTCTGCTATTCCCTGTGTGAGTTACTTTGACAGAGAGGGGGGAGGTCTTCACTTCACTGGGTGTGTTAAATTGACAGAGTGGGGTCCGTCTGCTCTTCCCAGGGTGTGGTAAATTGACAGAGTTGGGTCAGTCTGCACTTCCCTGACTGTATTACATTGACAGAGTGGGGTCAGTCTGCTCTTCCCTGGATGAGTTACAGTGACAGAGTGGGGTCAGTCTGCTCATCCCTGGGAGTGTCACATTGACAGAGCGTGGTCAGTCTACTCTTCCCTGTGTGTGTTACATTGACAGACTGGGGTCAGTCTTCTCTTCCCTGGGTGTATTACATTGACGCAGTGGGGTCAGTCTGCTCTTCACTGGGTGTGTTACATTGACAGAGTGGGGTCAGTCTGCTCTTCCCTGTGTGTGTTACATTGACAGACTGATGTCAGCCTGCTCTTCCTTGGTGGTTTACATTGACAGAGTGAGGTCCGTCTGCTCTACCCTGGGTGCGTTACATTGACAGACTGGGGTCATGCTGCTCTTCCCTGGCTGTGGTACATTGACAGAGTGAGGTCAGTCTGCTCTTCACTGGGTGTGTTAAATTGACAGAGTGGGGTCAGTCTGCTCTTCCCTGGGTGTGTTACATTGACAGATTGGGGTCCGTCTGCTCTTCCCTGGGTGTGTTACATTGACAGAGTGGGGTCAGTCTGCACTTCCCTGGTTGTGTTACATTGACAGAGTGGGGTCAGTCTGCACTTCCCTGGTTGTGTTACATTGACAGAGTGGTGTCAGTCTGCTCTTCCCTGGGTGTGTTACATTAACAACGTGGTGTCAGTCTACTCTTCCCTGGGTGTTGTTACATTGACAGAGTGGTGTCCGTCTGCTCTTACCTGGGTGTGTTACATTGACAGAGTGGGGTCAGTCTGCACTTCCCTGGTTGTTTTACATTGACAGAGTGGGGTCAGTCTGCTATTCCCTGGGTGAGTTACTTTGACAGAGAGGGGGGAGGTCTTCACTTCACTGGGTGTGTTAAATTGACAGAGTGGGGTCAGTCTGCAATTCACTGGTTGTGTTACATTGACAGAGTGGGGTCAGTCTGCTTTTCCCTGGGTGTTTTACATTGACAGAGTGTGGTCAGTCTGCTCTTCGCTTGTTGCGTTTCATTGACAGAGTGGGGTCAGTCTGCTCTTCCATGGGTGTGTTACATTGACAGAGTGGGGTCAGTCTGCTCTTCCCTGGCTGTGTTACATTGACAGACTGGGGTCATTCTGCTCCTCTCTGGCTGTGGTACATTGAGAGAGTGGGGTCAGTCTGCTCTTCTCTGGGTGTGTTACATTGACAGAGTGGGGTCAGTCTGCTCTTCCCTGGGTGTGTTACATTGTCAGATTGGGGTCCGTCTGCTCTTCCCTGGGTGGGTGACATTGACAGAGTGGGATCAGTCTGCTCTTCACTCGGTGTGTTACATTGACAGAGTGGGGTCAGTCTGCTCTTCTCTAGGTGTGTTGCATGGACAGTGTGGGATCAGTCTGCTCTACCCTGGGTGTGTCACTTTGACAGAGTGTGGTCCGTCTGCTCTTCCCTGGGTGTGTTAAATTGACAGAGTGGGGTCAGTCTGCACTTCCCTGACTGTATTACATTGACAGAGTGGGGTCAGTCTGCTCTTCCCTTGATGAGTTACAGTGACAGAGTGGGGTCAGTCTGCTCATCCCTGGGTGTGTTACATTGACAGACTGGGGTCAGTCGTCTCTTCCCTGGGTGTATGACATTGACGCAGTGGGGTCAGTCTGCACTTCCCTGGTTGTGTTACATTGACAGAGTGGGGTCAGTCTGCTCTTCCCTGGGTGTGTTACATTGACAGACTGGGGTCAGTCTGCCCTTCTCTGGGTGTGTTACATTGACAGAATGGTGTCAGTCTGCTCTTCCCTGGGTGTGTTACAGTGACGTAGTGGGGTCAGACTGCTCTTCACTGCGTGTGTTACATTGACAAAGTGGGGTCAGTCTGCTCTTCCCTGAGTGTGTTACATTGACAGAGTGGTGTCAGTCTGCTCTTCCCTGGGTGTGTTACATTGACAGACTGGGGTCAGTCGGCCCTTCTCTGGGTGTGGTACATTGACAACGTGGTGTCAGTCTGCTCTTCCCTGGGTGTTGTTACATTGACAGAGTGGAGTCCGTCTGCTCTTAGCTGGGTGTGTTACATTGACAGAGTGGGGTCAGTCTGCACTTCCCTGGTTGTTTTACATTGACAGAGTGGTGTCAGTCTGCTCTTCCCTGGGTGTGTTACAGTGACAGAGTGGGGTCAGTCTGCTCTTCACTGCGTGTGTTACATTGACAAAGTGGGGTCAGTCTGCTCTTCCCTGGGTGTGTTACATTGACAGAGTGGTGTCAGTCTGCTCTTCCCTGGGTGTGTTACATTGACAGACTGGGGTCAGTCTGCCCTTCGCTCGGTGTGTTACATTGACAGAGTGGTGTCAGTCTGCTCTTCCCTGGGTGTTGTTACATTGACAGAGTGGTGTCCGTCTGCTCTTACCTGGGTGTGTTACATTGACAGAGTGGGGTCAGTCTGCTCTTCGCTTGTTGCGTTACATTGACAGAGTGGGGTCAGTCTGCTCTTCCCTGGGTGTGTTACATTGACAGAGTGGGGTCAGTCTGCTCTTCTCTAGGTGTGTTACATGGACAGTGTGGGATCAGTCTGCTCTACCCTGTGTGTGTCACTTTGACAGAGTGTGGTCCGTCTGCTCTTCCCTGGGTGTGTTAAATTGACAGAGTGGGGTCAGTCTGCACTTCCCTGACTGTATTACATTGACAGAGTGGGGTCAGTCTGCTCTTACCTGGATGAGTTACAGTGACAGAGTGGGGTCAGTCTGCTCATCCCTGGGTGTGTCACATTGACAGAGCGTGGTCAGTCTACTCTTCCCTGGGTGTGTTACATTGACAGACTGGGGTCAGTCGTCTCTTCCCTGGGTGTATGACATTGACGCAGTGGGGTCAGTCTGCTCTTCCCTGGGTGTGTTACATTGACAGAGTGGGGTCAGTCTGCTCTTCCCTGGGTGCGTTACATTGACAGAGTGAGATCAGTCTGCTCTTCACTCGGTGTGTTACATTGACAGAGTGGGGTCAGTCTGCTCTTCTCTAGGTGTGTTACATGGACCGTGTGGGATTAGTCTTCTCTACCCTGGGTGTGTCACTTTGACAGAGTGTGGTCCGTCTGCTCTTCCCTGGGTGTGTTAAATTGACAGAGTGGGGTCAGTCTGCACTTCCCTGACTGTATTACATTGACAGAGTGGGGTCAGTCTGCTCTTCCCTGGATGAGTTACAGTGACAGAGTGGGGTCAGTCTGCTCATCCCTGGGTGTGTCACATTGACAGAGCGTGGTCAGTCTACTCTTCCCTGGGTGTGTTACATTGACAGACTGGGGTCAGTCTTCTCTTCCCTGGGTGTATGACATTGACGCAGTGGGGTCAGTCTGCTCTTCCCTGGGTGTGTTACATTGACAGAGTGGGGTGAGTCTGCTCTTCCCTGGGTGTGTTACATTGACAGACTGATGTCAGCCTGCTCTTCCTTGGTGGTTTACATTGACAGAGTGAGGTCCGTCTGCTCTTCCCTGGGTGCGTTACATTGACAGACTGGGGTCATGCTGCTCTTCCCTGGCTGTGGTACATTGACAGAGTGAGGTCAGTCTGCTCTTCACTGGGTGTGTCACATTGACAGAGCGTGGACAGTCTACTCTTCCCTGGATTGTTTACATTGACAGACTGGGGTCGGTCTTCTCTTCCCTTGGTGTATTACATTAAGGCAGTGGGTTCAGTCTGCTCTTCCCTGGGTGTGTTACATTGACAGTCTGATGTCAGCCTGCTCTTCCTTGGTGGTTTACATTGACAGAGTGAGGTCCGTCTGCTCTTCCCTGGGTGCGTTACATTGACAGACTGGGGTCATGCTGCTCTTCCCTGGCTGTGGTACATTGACAGAGTGAGATCAGTCTGCTCTTCACTGGGTGTGTTAAATTGACAGAGTGGGGTCAGTCTGCTCTTCACTGCGTGTGTTACATTGACAGAGTGGTGTCAGTCTGCTCTTCCCTTGGTGTGTTACATTGACAGAGTGGTGTCCGTCTGCTCTTACCTGGGTGTGTTACATTGACAGAGTGGGGACAGTCTACTCTTCCCTGGGTGTGTTACATTGACAGAGTGAGGTCAGTCTGCTCTTCCCTGGGTGTGTTAAATTGACAGAGTGGGGTCAGTCTGCTATTCCCTGGGAGAGTTACTTTGACAGAGAGGGGGGAGGTCTGCACTTCACTGGGTGTGTTAAATTGACAGAGTGGGGTCAGTCTGCTTTTCCCTGGGTGTGTTACATTGACAGAGTGGGGTCAGTCTGCTTTTCCCTGGGTGTGTTACATTGACAGAGTGGGGTCAGTCTGCTCTTCGCTTGGTGCGTTACATTGACAGAGTGGGGTCAGTCTGCTCTTCCCTGGGCGGGTTACATTGACAGAGTGGGGTCAGTCAGCTGTTCTCTGGGTGTGTTACATTGACAGATTGGGGTCATTCTGCTCTTCTCTGGCTGTGGTACATTGAGAGAGTGGGGTCAGTCTGCTCTTCTCTGGGTGTGTTACATTGACAGAGTGCGGTCAGTCTGCTCTTGCCTGGGTGTGTTACTTTGACAGGTTAGGTTCCGTCTGCTCTTCCCTGGGTGGGTGACATTGACAGAGTGGGATCAGTCTGCTCTTCACTCGGTGTGTTACATTGACAGAGTGGGGTCAGTCTGCTCTTCTCTAGGTGTGTTACATGGACAGTGTGGGGTCCGTCTGCTCCACCTGGGTGGGTAACATTGACAGAGTGGTGTCCTTCTGCTCTTCCCTGGGTGTGTTACATTGACAGACTGAGGTCAGTCTGCTCTTCCCTGGGTGTGTAACATTGACAGAGTGGGGTCAATCTGCTCTTACCTGGGTGGGTTACATTGACAGAGTGGGCTCAGTCTGCTCTACCCTGGGTGTGTCACTTTGACAGTGTTTGGTCCGTCTGCTCTACCCAGGGTGTGGTAAATTGACAGAGTTGGGTCAGTCTGCACTTCCCTGACTGTATTACATTGACAGAGTGGGGTCAGTCTGCTCTTCCCTGGATGAGTTACAGTGACAGAGTGGGGTCAGTCTGCTCATCCCTGGGAGTGTCACATTGACAGAGCGTGGTCAGTCTACTCTACCCTGCGTGCGTTACATTGACAGACTGGGGTCATGCTGCTCTTCCCTGGCTGTGGTACATTGACAGAGTGAGGTCAGTCTGCTCTTCACTGGGTGTGTTAAATTGACAGAGTGGGGTCAGTCTGCTCTTCCCTGGGTGTGTTACATTGACAGAGTGGTGTCCGTCTGCTCTTACCTGGGTGTGTTACATTGACAGAGTGGGGTCAGTCTACTCTTCCCTGGGTGTGTTACATTGACAGAGTGAGGTCGGTCTGCTCTACCCTGGGTGTGTTAAATTGACAGAGTGGGGTCAGTCTGCTCTTACCTGGGTGTGTTACATTGACCGAGTAAGGTCAGTCTGCACTTCCCTGGGTGTGTTACATTGACAGAGTGAGGTCAGTCTGCACTTCCCTGGTTGTTTTACATTGACAGAGTGGGGTCAGTCTGCTATTCCCTGTGTGAGTTACTTTGACAGAGAGGGGGGAGGTCTTCACTTCACTGGGTGTGTTAAATTGACAGAGTGGGGTCAGTCTGCTCTTCCCTGTGTGAGTTACTTTGACAGAGAGGGGGGAGGTCTTCACTTCACTGGGTGTGTTAAATTGACAGAGTGGGGTCCGTCTGCTATTCCCTGTGTGAGTTACTTTGACAGAGAGGGGGGAGGTCTTCACTTCACTGGGTGTGTTAAATTGACAGAGTGGGGTCCGTCTGCTCTTCCCAGGGTGTGGTAAATTGACAGAGTTGGGTCAGTCTGCACTTCCCTGACTGTATTACATTGACAGAGTGGGGTCAGTCTGCTCTTCCCTGGATGAGTTACAGTGACAGAGTGGGGTCAGTCTGCTCATCCCTGGGAGTGTCACATTGACAGAGCGTGGTCAGTCTACTCTTCCCTGTGTGTGTTACATTGACAGACTGGGGTCAGTCTTCTCTTCCCTGGGTGTATTACATTGACGCAGTGGGGTCAGTCTGCTCTTCACTGGGTGTGTTACATTGACAGAGTGGGGTCAGTCTGCTCTTCCCTGTGTGTGTTACATTGACAGACTGATGTCAGCCTGCTCTTCCTTGGTGGTTTACATTGACAGAGTGAGGTCCGTCTGCTCTACCCTGGGTGCGTTACATTGACAGACTGGGGTCATGCTGCTCTTCCCTGGCTGTGGTACATTGACAGAGTGAGGTCAGTCTGCTCTTCACTGGGTGTGTTAAATTGACAGAGTGGGGTCAGTCTGCTCTTCCCTGGGTGTGTTACATTGACAGATTGGGGTCCGTCTGCTCTTCCCTGGGTGTGTTACATTGACAGAGTGGGGTCAGTCTGCACTTCCCTGGTTGTGTTACATTGACAGAGTGGTGTCAGTCTGCTCTTCCCTGGGTGTGTTACAGTGACGTAGTGGGGTCAGTCTGCTCTTCACTGCGTGTGTTACATTGACAAAGTGGGGTCAGTCTGCTCTTCCCTGAGTGTGTTACATTGACAGAGTGGTGTCAGTCTGCTCTTCCCTGGGTGTGTTACATTGACAGACTGGGGTCAGTCTGCCCTTCTCTGGGTGTGTTACATTGACAACGTGGTGTCAGTCTACTCTTCCCTGGGTGTTGTTACATTGACAGAGTGGTGTCCGTCTGCTCTTACCTGGGTGTGTTACATTGACAGAGTGGGGTCAGTCTGCACTTCCCTGGTTGTTTTACATTGACAGAGTGGGGTCAGTCTGCTATTCCCTGGGTGAGTTACTTTGACAGAGAGGGGGGAGGTTTTCACTTCACTGGGTGTGTTAAATTGACAGAGTGGGGTCAGTCTGCAATTCACTGGTTGTGTTACATTGACAGAGTGGGGTCAGTCTGCTTTTCCCTGGGTGTGTTACATTGACAGAGTGGGGTCAGTCTGCTCTTCGCTTGGTGCGTTACATTGACAGAGTGGGGTCAGTCTGCTCTTCCCTGGGCGGGTTACATTGACAGAGTGGGGTCAGTCTGCTGTTCTCTGGGTGTGTTACATTGACAGACTGGGGTCATTCTGCTCTTCTCTGGCTGTGGTACATTGAGAGAGTGGGGTCAGTCTGCTCTTCTCTGGGTGTGTTACATTGACAGAGTGCGGTCAGTCTGCTCTTGCCTGGGTGTGTTACTTTGACAGATTGGGGTCCGTCTGCTCTTCCCTGGGTGGGTGACATTGACAGAGTGGGATCAGTCTGCTCTTCACTCGGTGTGTTACATTGACAGAGTGGGGTCAGTCTGCTCTTCTCTAGGTGTGTTACATGGACAGTGTGGGGTCCGTCTGCTCCACCTGGGTGGGTAACATTGACAGAGTGGTGTCCTTCTGCTCTTCCCTGGGTGTGTTACATTGACAGACTGAGGTCAGTCTGCTCTTCCCTGGGTGTGTAACATTGACAGAGTGGGGTCAATCTGCTCTTACCTGGGTGGGTTACATTGACAGAGTGGGCTCAGTCTGCTCTACCCTGGGTGTGTCACTTTGACAGTGTTTGGTCCGTCTGCTCTACCCAGGGTGTGGTAAATTGACAGAGTTGGGTCAGTCTGCACTTCCCTGACTGTATTACATTGACAGAGTGGGGTCAGTCTGCTCTTCCCTGGATGAGTTACAGTGACAGAGTGGGGTCAGTCTGCTCATCCCTGGGAGTGTCACATTGACAGAGCGTGGTCAGTCTACTCTTCCCTGGGTGTGTTACATTGACAGACTGGGGTCAGTCTTCTCTTCCCTGGGTGTATTACATTGACGCAGTGGGGTCAGTCTGCTCTTCACTGGGTGTGTTACATTGACAGAGTGGGGTCAGTCTGCACTTGCCTGACTGTATTACATTGACAGAGTGGGGTCAGTCTGCTCTTCCCTGGATGAGTTACAGTGACAGAGTGGGGTCAGTCTGCTCATCCCTGGGAGTGTCACATTGACAGAGCGTGGTCAGTCTACTCTACCCTGCGTGCGTTACATTGACAGACTGGGGTCATGCTGCTCTTCCCTGGCTGTGGTACATTGACAGAGTGAGGTCAGTCTGCTCTTCACTGGGTGTGTTAAATTGACAGAGTGGGGTCAGTCTGCTCTTCCCTGGGTGTGTTACATTGACAGAGTGGTGTCCGTCTGCTCTTACCTGGGTGTGTTACATTGACAGAGTGGGGTCAGTCTACTCTTCCCTGGGTGTGTTACATTGACAGAGTGAGGTCGGTCTGCTCTACCCTGGGTGTGTTAAATTGACAGAGTGGGGTCAGTCTGCTCTTACCTGGGTGTGTTACATTGACCGAGTAAGGTCAGTCTGCACATCCCTGGGTGTGTTACATTGACAGAGTGAGGTCAGTCTGCACTTCCCTGGTTGTTTTACATTGACAGAGTGGGGTCAGTCTGCTATTCCCTGTGTGAGTTACTTTGACAGAGAGGGGGGAGGTCTTCACTTCACTGGGTGTGTTAAATTGACAGAGTGGGGTCAGTCTGCTCTTCCCTGTGTGAGTTACTTTGACAGAGAGGGGGGAGGTCTTCACTTCACTGGGTGTGTTAAATTGACAGAGTGGGGTCCGTCTGCTATTCCCTGTGTGAGTTACTTTGACAGAGAGGGGGGAGGTCTTCACTTCACTGGGTGTGTTAAATTGACAGAGTGGGGTCCGTCTGCTCTTCCCAGGGTGTGGTAAATTGACAGAGTTGGGTCAGTCTGCACTTCCCTGACTGTATTACATTGACAGAGTGGGGTCAGTCTGCTCTTCCCTGGATGAGTTACAGTGACAGAGTGGGGTCAGTCTGCTCATCCCTGGGAGTGTCACATTGACAGAGCGTGGTCAGTCTACTCTTCCCTGTGTGTGTTACATTGACAGACTGGGGTCAGTCTTCTCTTCCCTGGGTGTATTACATTGACGCAGTGGGGTCAGTCTGCTCTTCACTGGGTGTGTTACATTGACAGAGTGGGGTCAGTCTGCTCTTCCCTGTGTGTGTTACATTGACAGACTGATGTCAGCCTGCTCTTCCTTGGTGGTTTACATTGACAGAGTGAGGTCCGTCTGCTCTACCCTGGGTGCGTTACATTGACAGACTGGGGTCATGCTGCTCTTCCCTGGCTGTGGTACATTGACAGAGTGAGGTCAGTCTGCTCTTCACTGGGTGTGTTAAATTGACAGAGTGGGGTCAGTCTGCTCTTCCCTGGGTGTGTTACATTGACAGATTGGGGTCCGTCTGCTCTTCCCTGGGTGTGTTACATTGACAGAGTGGGGTCAGTCTGCACTTCCCTGGTTGTGTTACATTGACAGAGTGGGGTCAGTCTGCACTTCCCTGGTTGTGTTACATTGACAGAGTGGTGTCAGTCTGCTCTTCCCTGGGTGTGTTACAGTGACGTAGTGGGGTCAGTCTGCTCTTCACTGCGTGTGTTACATTGACAAAGTGGGGTCAGTCTGCTCTTCCCTGAGTGTGTTACATTGACAGAGTGGTGTCAGTCTGCTCTTCCCTGGGTGTGTTACATTGACAGACTGGGGTCAGTCTGCCCTTCTCTGGGTGTGTTACATTGACAACGTGGTGTCAGTCTACTCTTCCCTGGGTGTTGTTACATTGACAGAGTGGTGTCCGTCTGCTCTTACCTGGGTGTGTTACATTGACAGAGTGGGGTCAGTCTGCACTTCCCTGGTTGTTTTACATTGACAGAGTGGGGTCAGTCTGCTATTCCCTGGGTGAGTTACTTTGACAGAGAGGGGGGAGGTCTTCACTTCACTGGGTGTGTTAAATTGACAGAGTGGGGTCAGTCTGCAATTCACTGGTTGTGTTACATTGACAGAGTGGGGTCAGTCTGCTTTTCCCTGGGTGTTTTACATTGACAGAGTGTGGTCAGTCTGCTCTTCGCTTGTTGCGTTACATTGACAGAGTGGGTTCAGTCTGCTCTTCCATGGGTGTGTTACATTGACAGAGTGGGGTCAGTCTGCTCTTCCCTGGCTGTGTTACATTGACAGACTGGGGTCATTCTGCTCCTCTCTGGCTGTGGTATATTGAGAGAGTGGGGTCAGTCTGCTCTTCTCTGGGTGTGTTACATTGACAGAGTGGGGTCAGTCTGCTCTTCCCTGGGTGTGTTACATTGTCAGATTGGGGTCCGTCTGCTCTTCCCTGGGTGGGTGACATTGACAGAGTGGGATCAGTCTGCTCTTCACTCGGTGTGTTACATTGACAGAGTGGGGTCAGTCTGCTCTTCTCTAGGTGTGTTGCATGGACAGTGTGGGATCAGTCTGCTCTACCCTGGGTGTGTTAAATTGACAGAGTGGGGTCAGTCTGCACTTCCCTGACTGTATTACATTGACAGAGTGGGGTCAGTCTGCTCTTCCCTGGATGAGTTACAGTGACAGAGTGGGGTCAGTCTGCTCATCCCTGGGTGTGTTACATTGACAGACTGGGGTCAGTCGTCTCTTCCCTGGGTGTATGACATTGACGCAGTGGGGTCAGTCTGCACTTCCCTGGTTGTGTTACATTGACAGAGTGGGGTCAGTCTGCTCTTCCCTGGGTGTGTTACATTGACAGACTGGGGTCAGTCTGCCCTTCTCTGGGTGTGTTACATTGACAGAATGGTGTCAGTCTGCTCTTCCCTGGGTGTGTTACAGTGACGTAGTGGGGTCAGTCTGCTCTTCACTGCTTGTGTTACATTGACAAAGTGGGGTCAGTCTGCTCTTCCCTGGGAGTGTCACATTGACAGAGTGGGGTCCGTCTGCTCTTCCCAGGGTGTGGTAAATTGACAGAGTGGGGTCAGTCTGCACTTCCCTGACTGTATTACATTGACAGAGTGGGGTCAGTCTGCTCTTCCCTGGATGAGTTACAGTGACAGAGTGGGGTCAGTCTGCTCATCCCTGGGTGTGTTACATTGACAGACTGGGGTCAGTCGTCTCTTCCCTGGGTGTATGACATTGACGCAGTGGGGTCAGTCTGCACTTCCCTGGTTGTGTTACATTGACAGAGTGGTGTCAGTCTGCTCTTCCCTGGGTGTGTTACATTGACAGACTGGGGTCAGTCGGCCCTTCTCTGGGTGTGTTACATTGACAACGTGTTGTCAGTCTGCTCTTCCCTGGGTGTTGTTACATTGACAGAGTGGAGTCCGTCTGCTCTTACCTGGGTGTGTTACTTTGACAGAGTGGGGTCAGTCTGCACTTCCCTGGTTGTTTTACATTGACAGAGTGGTGTCAGTCTGCTCTTCCCTGGGTGTGTTACAGTGACAGAGTGGGGTCAGTCTGCTCTTCACTGCGTGTGTTACATTGACAAAGTGGGGTCAGTCTGCTCTTCCCTGGGTGTGTTACATTGACAGAGTGGTGTCAGTCTGCTCTTCCCTGGGTGTGTTACATTGACAGACTGGGGTCAGTCTGCCCTTCGCTCGGTGTGTTACATTGACAGAGTGGTGTCAGTCTGCTCTTCCCTGGGTGTTGTTACATTGACAGAGTGGTGTCCGTCTGCTCTTAATTGGGTGTGTTACATTGACAGAGTGGGGTCAGTCTGCTCTTCGCTTGTTGCGTTACATTGACAGAGTGGGGTCAGTCTGCTCTTCCCTGGGTGTGTTACATTGACAGAGTGGGGTCAGTCTGCTCTTCTCTAGGTCTGTTACATGGACAGTGTGGGATCAGTCTGCTCTACCCTGTGTGTGTCACTTTGACAGAGTGTGGTCCGTCTGCTCTTCCCTGGGTGTGTTAAATTGACAGAGTGGGGTCAGTCTGCACTTCCCTGACTGTATTACATTGACAGAGTGGGGTCAGCCTGCTCTTACCTGGATGAGTTACAGTGACAGAGTGGGGTCAGTCTGCTCATCCCTGGGTGTGTCACATTGACAGAGCGTGGTCAGTCTACTCTTCCCTGGGTGTGTTACATTGACAGACTGGGGTCAGTCGTCTCTTCCCTGGGTGTATGACATTGACGCAGTGGGGTCAGTCTGCTCTTCCCTGGGTGTGTTACATTGACAGAGTGGGGTCAGTCTGCTCTTCCCTGGGTGCGTTACATTGACAGAGTGAGATCAGTCTGCTCTTCACTCGGTGTGTTACTTTGACAGAGTGGGGTCAGTCTGCTCTTCTCTAGGTGTGTTACATGGACCGTGTGGGATTAGTCTGCTCTACCCTGGGTGTGTCACTTTGACAGAGTGTGGTCCGTCTGCTCTTCCCTGGGTGTGTTAAATTGACAGAGTGGGGTCAGTCTGCACTTCCCTGACTGTATTACATTGACAGAGTGGGGTCAGTCTGCTCTTACCTGGGTGTGTTACTTTGACAGAGTGGGGTCAGTCTGCACTTCCC
This sequence comes from Chiloscyllium punctatum, assembly GCF_047496795.1. Taxonomy (NCBI): domain Eukaryota; kingdom Metazoa; phylum Chordata; class Chondrichthyes; order Orectolobiformes; family Hemiscylliidae; genus Chiloscyllium; species Chiloscyllium punctatum. Next base: position 18,419,552 of record NC_092769.1, read on the forward strand.
TGGTTGTTTTACATTGACAGAGTGGTGTCAGTCTGCTCTTCCCTGGGTGTGTTACAGTGACAGAGTGGGGTCAGTCTGCTCTTCACTGCGTGTGTTACATTGACAAAGTGGGGTCAGTCTGCTCTTCCCTGGGTGTGTTACATTGACAGAGTGGTGTCAGTCTGCTCTTCCCTGGGTGTGTTACATTGACAGACTGGGGTCAGTCTGCCCTTCGCTCGGTGTGTTACATTGACAGAGTGGTGTCAGTCTGCTCTTCCCTGGGTGTTGTTACATTGACAGAGTGGTGTCCGTCTGCTCTTAATTGGGTGTGTTACATTGACAGAGTGGGGTCAGTCTGCTCTTCGCTTGTTGCGTTACATTGACAGAGTGGGGTCAGTCTGCTCTTCCCTGGGTGTGTTACATTGACAGAGTGGGGTCAGTCTGCTCTTCTCTAGGTCTGTTACATGGACAGTGTGGGATCAGTCTGCTCTACCCTGTGTGTGTCACTTTGACAGAGTGTGGTCCGTCTGCTCTTCCCTGGGTGTGTTAAATTGACAGAGTGGGGTCAGTCTGCACTTCCCTGACTGTATTACATTGACAGAGTGGGGTCAGCCTGCTCTTACCTGGATGAGTTACAGTGACAGAGTGGGGTCAGTCTGCTCATCCCTGGGTGTGTCACATTGACAGAGCGTGGTCAGTCTACTCTTCCCTGGGTGTGTTACATTGACAGACTGGGGTCAGTCGTCTCTTCCCTGGGTGTATGACATTGACGCAGTGGGGTCAGTCTGCTCTTCCCTGGGTGTGTTACATTGACAGAGTGGGGTCAGTCTGCTCTTCCCTGGGTGCGTTACATTGACAGAGTGAGATCAGTCTGCTCTTCACTCGGTGTGTTACTTTGACAGAGTGGGGTCAGTCTGCTCTTCTCTAGGTGTGTTACATGGACCGTGTGGGATTAGTCTGCTCTACCCTGGGTGTGTCACTTTGACAGAGTGTGGTCCGTCTGCTCTTCCCTGGGTGTGTTAAATTGACAGAGTGGGGTCAGTCTGCACTTCCCTGACTGTATTACATTGACAGAGTGGGGTCAGTCTGCTCTTCCCTGGATGAGTTACAGTGACAGAGTGGGGTCAGTCTGCTCATCCCTGGGTGTGTCACATTGACAGAGCGTGGTCAGTCTACTCTTCCCTGGGTGTGTTACATTGACAGACTGGGGTCAGTCTTCTCTTCCCTGGGTGTATGACATTGACGCAGTGGGGTCAGTCTGCTCTTCCCTGGGTGTGTTACATTGACAGAGTGGGGTGAGTCTGCTCTTCCCTGGGTGTGTTACATTGACAGACTGATGTCAGCCTGCTCTTCCTTGGTGGTTTACATTGACAGAGTGAGGTCCGTCTGCTCTTCCCTGGGTGCGTTACATTGACAGACTGGGGTCATGCTGCTCTTCCCTGGCTGTGGTACATTGACAGAGTGAGGTCAGTCTGCTCTTCACTGGGTGTGTCACATTGACAGAGCGTGGTCAGTCTACTCTTCCCTGGATTGTTTACATTGACAGACTGGGGTCGGTCTTCTCTTCCCTTGGTGTATTACATTAAGGCAGTGGGTTCAGTCTGCTCTTCCCTGGGTGTGTTACATTGACAGTCTGATGTCAGCCTGCTCTTCCTTGGTGGTTTACATTGACAGAGTGAGGTCCGTCTGCTCTTCCCTGGGTGCGTTACATTGACAGACTGGGGTCATGCTGCTCTTCCCTGGCTGTGGTACATTGACAGAGTGAGATCAGTCTGCTCTTCACTGGGTGTGTTACATTGACAGAGTGGTGTCAGTCTGCTCTTCCCTGGGTGTGTTACATTGACAGAGTGGTGTCCGTCTGCTCTTACCTGGGTGTGTTACATTGACAGAGTGGGGATAGTCTACTCTTCCCTGGGTGTGTTACATTGACAGAGTGAGGTCAGTCTGCTCTTCCCTGGGTGTGTTAAATTGACAGAGTGGGGTCAGTCTGCTATTCCCTGGGTGAGTTACTTTGACAGAGAGGGGGGAGGTCTGCACTTCACTGGGTGTGTTAAATTGACAGAGTGGGGTCAGTCTGCTTTTCCCTGGGTGTGTTACATTGACAGAGTGGGGTCAGTCTGCTTTTCCCTGGGTGTGTTACATTGACAGAGTGGGGTCAGTCTGCTCTTCGCTTGGTGCGTTACATTGACAGAGTGGGGTCAGTCTGCTCTTCCCTGGGCGGGTTACATTGACAGAGTGGGGTCAGTCTGCTGTTCTCTGGGTGTGTTACATTGACAGACTGGGGTCATTCTGCTCTTCTCTGGCTGTGGTACATTGAGAGAGTGGGGTCAGTCTGCTCTTCTCTGGGTGTGTTACATTGACAGAGTGCGGTCAGTCTGCTCTTCCCTGGGTGTGTTACTTTGACAGATTGGGGTCCGTCTGCTCTTCCCTGGGTGGGTGACATTGACAGAGTGGGATCAGTCTGCTCTTCACTCGGTGTGTTACATTGACAGAGTGGGGTCAGTCTGCTCTTCTCTAGGTGTGTTACATGGACAGTGTGGGGTCCGTCTGCTCCACCTGGGTGGGTAACATTGACAGAGTGGTGTCCTTCTGCTCTTCCCTGGGTGTGTTACATTGACAGACTGAGGTCAGTCTGCTCTTCCCTGGGTGTGTAACATTGACAGAGTGGGGTCAATCTGCTCTTACCTGGGTGGGTTACATTGACAGAGTGGGCTCAGTCTGCTCTACCCTGGGTGTGTCACTTTGACAGTGTTTGGTCCGTCTGCTCTACCCAGGGTGTGGTAAATTGACAGAGTTGGGTCAGTCTGCACTTCCCTGACTGTATTACATTGACAGAGTGGGGTCAGTCTGCTCTTCCCTGGATGAGTTACAGTGACAGAGTGGGGTCAGTCTGCTCATCCCTGGGAGTGTCACATTGACAGAGCGTGGTCAGTCTTCTCTTCCCTGGGTGTATTACATTGACGCAGTGGGGTCAGTCTGCTCTTCACTGGGTGTGTTACATTGACAGAGTTGGGTCAGTCTGCACTTGCCTGACTGTATTACATTGACAGAGTGGGGTCAGTCTGCTCTTCCCTGGATGAGTTACAGTGACAGAGTGGGGACAGTCTGCTCATCCCTGGGAGTGTCACATTGACAGAGCGTGGTCAGTCTACTCTACCCTGCGTGCGTTACATTGACAGACTGGGGTCATGCTGCTCTTCCCTGGCTGTGGTACATTGACAGAGTGAGGTCAGTCTGCTCTTCACTGGGTGTGTTAAATTGACAGAGTGGGGTCAGTCTGCTCTTCCCTGGGTGTGTTACATTGACAGAGAAGGGGTCAGTCTGCACTTCCCTGGTTGTGTTACATTGACAGAGTTGGGTCAGTCTGCACTTCCCTGGTTGTGTTACATTGACAGAGTGGTGTCAGTCTGCTCTTCCCTGGGTGTGTCACATTGACAGACTGGGGTCAGTCTGCCCTTCTCTGGGTGTGTTACATTGACAGAGTGGTGTCAGTCTGCTCTTCCCTGGGTGTTGTTACATTGATAGAGTGGTGTCCGTCTGCTCTTACCTGGGTGTGTTACATTGACAGAGTGGGGTCAGTCTGCACTTCCCTGGTTGTTTTACATTGACAGAGTGGTGTCAGTCTGCTCTTCCCTGGGTGTTGTTACATTGACAGAGTGGTGTCCGTCTGTTCTTACCTGGGTGTGTTACATTGACAGAGTGGGGTCAGTCTGCACTTCCCTGGTTGTTTTACATTGACAGAGTGGGGTCAGTCTGCTATTCCATGGGTGAGTTACTTTGACAGAGAGGGGGGAGTTCTGCACTTCACTGGGTGTGTTAAATTGACAGAGTGGGGTCAGTCTGCAATTCACTGGTTGTGTTACATTGACAGAGTGGGGTCAGTCTGCTTTTCCCTGGGTGTGTTACATTGACAGAGTGGGGTCAGTCTGCTCTTCGCTTGTTGCGTTACATTGACAGAGTGGGGTCAGTCTGCTCTTCCCTGGGTGTGTTATATTGACAGAGTGGGGTCAGTCTGCTCTTCCCTGGGTGTGTTACATTGTCAGTTTGGGGTCCGTCTGCTCTTCCCTGGGTGGGTGACATTGACAGAGTGGGATCAGTCTGCTCTTCACTCGGTGTGTTACATTGACAGAGTGGGGTCAGTCTGCTCTTCTCTAGGTGTGTTGCATGGACAGTGTGGGATCAGTCTGCTCTACCCTGGGTGTGTTAAATTGACAGAGTGGGGTCAGTCTGCACTTCCCTGACTGTATTACATTGACAGAGTGGGGTCAGTCTGCTCTTCCCTGGATGAGTTACAGTGACAGAGTGGGGTCAGTCTGCTCATCCCTGGGTGTGTTACATTGACAGACCGATGTCAGCCTGCTCTTCCTTGGTGGTTTACATTGACAGAGTGAGGTCCGTCTGCTCTTCCCTGGGTGCGTTACATTGACAGACTGGGGTCATGCTGCTCTTCCCTGGCTGTGGTACATTGACAGAGTGAGGTCAGTCTGCTCTTCACTGGGTGTGTCACATTGAAAGAGCGTGGTCAGTCTACTCTTCCCTGGGTTGTTTACATTGACAGACTGGGGTCGGTCTTCTCTTCCCTGGGTGTATTACATTGACGCAGTGGGGTCAGTCTGCTCTTCCCTGGGTGTGTTACAGTGACAGAGTGGGGTCAGTCTGCTCATCCCTGGGTGTGTTACATTGACAGACTGGGGTCAGTCGTCTGTTCCCTGGGTGTATGACATTGACGCAGTGGGGTCAGTCTGCACTTCCCTGGTTGTGTTACATTGACAGAGTGGGGTCAGTCTGCTCTTCCCTGGGTGTGTTACATTGACAGACTGGGGTCAGTCTGCCCTTCTCTGGGTGTGTTACATTGACAGAATGGTGTCAGTCTGCTCTTCCCTGGGTGTGTTACAGTGACGTAGTGGGGTCAGTCTGCTCTTCACTGCTTGTGTTACATTGACAAAGTGGGGTCAGTCTGCTCTTCCCTGGGAGTGTCACATTGACAGAGTGGGGTCCGTCTGCTCTTCCCAGGGTGTGGTAAATTGACAGAGTGGGGTCAGTCTGCACTTCCCTGACTGTATTACATTGACAGAGTGGGGTCAGTCTGCTCTTCCCTGGATGAGTTACAGTGACAGAGTGGGATCAGTCTGCTCATCCCTGGGTGTGTTACATTGACAGACTGGGGTCAGTCGTCTCTTCCCTGGGTGTATGACATTGACGCAGTGGGGTCAGTCTGCACTTCCCTGGTTGTGTTACATTGACAGAGTGGTGTCAGTCTGCTCTTCCCTGGGTGTGTTACATTGACAGACTGGGGTCAGTCGGCCCTTCTCTGGGTGTGTTACATTGACAACGTGGTGTCAGTCTGCTCTTCCCTGGGTGTTGTTACATTGACAGAGTGGAGTCCGTCTGCTCTTACCTGGGTGTGTTACTTTGACAGAGTGGGGTCAGTCTGCACTTCCCTGGTTGTTTTACATTGACAGAGTGGTGTCAGTCTGCTCTTCCCTGGGTGTGTTACAGTGACAGAGTGGGGTCAGTCTGCTCTTCACTGCGTGTGTTACATTGACAAAGTGGGGTCAGTCTGCTCTTCCCTGGGTGTGTTACATTGACAGAGTGGTGTCAGTCTGCTCTTCCCTGGGTGTGTTACATTGACAGACTGGGGTCAGTCTGCCCTTCGCTCGGTGTGTTACATTGACAGAGTGGTGTCAGTCTGCTCTTCCCTGGGTGTTGTTACATTGACAGAGTGGTGTCCGTCTGCTCTTAATTGGGTGTGTTACATTGACAGAGTGGGGTCAGTCTGCTCTTCGCTTGTTGCGTTACATTGACAGAGTGGGGTCAGTCTGCTCTTCCCTGGGTGTGTTACATTGACAGAGTGGGGTCAGTCTGCTCTTCTCTAGGTCTGTTACATGGACAGTGTGGGATCAGTCTGCTCTACCCTGTGTGTGTCACTTTGACAGAGTGTGGTCCGTCTGCTCTTCCCTGGGTGTGTTAAATTGACAGAGTGGGGTCAGTCTGCACTTCCCTGACTGTATTACATTGACAGAGTGGGGTCAGCCTGCTCTTACCTGGATGAGTTACAGTGACAGAGTGGGGTCAGTCTGCTCATCCCTGGGTGTGTCACATTGACAGAGCGTGGTCAGTCTACTCTTCCCTGGGTGTGTTACATTGACAGACTGGGGTCAGTCGTCTCTTCCCTGGGTGTATGACATTGACGCAGTGGGGTCAGTCTGCTCTTCCCTGGGTGTGTTACATTGACAGAGTGGGGTCAGTCTGCTCTTCCCTGGGTGCGTTACATTGACAGAGTGAGATCAGTCTGCTCTTCACTCGGTGTGTTACATTGACAGAGTGGGGTCAGTCTGCTCTTCTCTAGGTGTGTTACATGGACCGTGTGGGATTAGTCTGCTCTACCCTGGGTGTGTCACTTTGACAGAGTGTGGTCCGTCTGCTCTTCCCTGGGTGTGTTAAATTGACAGAGTGGGGTCAGTCTGCACTTCCCTGACTGTATTACATTGACAGAGTGGGGTCAGTCTGCTCTTCCCTGGATGAGTTACAGTGACAGAGTGGGGTCAGTCTGCTCATCCCTGGGTGTGTCACATTGACAGAGCGTGGTCAGTCTACTCTTCCCTGGGTGTGTTACATTGACAGACTGGGGTCAGTCTTCTCTTCCCTGGGTGTATGACATTGACGCAGTGGGGTCAGTCTGCTCTTCCCTGGGTGTGTTACATTGACAGAGTGGGGTGAGTCTGCTCTTCCCTGGGTGTGTTACATTGACAGACTGATGTCAGCCTGCTCTTCCTTGGTGGTTTACATTGACAGAGTGAGGTCCGTCTGCTCTTCCCTGGGTGCGTTACATTGACAGACTGGGGTCATGCTGCTCTTCCCTGGCTGTGGTACATTGACAGAGTGAGGTCAGTCTGCTCTTCACTGGGTGTGTCACATTGACAGAGCGTGGTCAGTCTACTCTTCCCTGGATTGTTTACATTAACAGACTGGGGTCGGTCTTCTCTTCCCTTGGTGTATTACATTAAGGCAGTGGGTTCAGTCTGCTCTTCCCTGGGTGTGTTACATTGACAGTCTGATGTCAGCCTGCTCTTCCTTGGTGGTTTACATTGACAGAGTGAGGTCCGTCTGCTCTTCCCTGGGTGCGTTACATTGACAGACTGGGGTCATGCTGCTCTTCCCTGGCTGTGGTACATTGACAGAGTGAGATCAGTCTGCTCTTCACTGGGTGTGTTACATTGACAGAGTGGTGTCAGTCTGCTCTTCCCTGGGTGTGTTACATTGACAGAGTGGTGTCCGTCTGCTCTTACCTGGGTGTGTTACATTGACAGAGTGGGGATAGTCTACTCTTCCCTGGGTGTGTTACATTGACAGAGTGAGGTCAGTCTGCTCTTCCCTGGGTGTGTTAAATTGACAGAGTGGGGTCAGTCTGCTATTCCCTGGGTGAGTTACTTTGACAGAGAGGGGGGAGGTCTGCACTTCACTGGGTGTGTTAAATTGACAGAGTGGGGTCAGTCTGCTTTTCCCTGGGTGTGTTACATTGACAGAGTGGGGTCAGTCTGCTTTTCCCTGGGTGTGTTACATTGACAGAGTGGGGTCAGTCTGCTCTTCGCTTGGTGCGTTACATTGACAGAGTGGGGTCAGTCTGCTCTTCCCTGGGCGGGTTACATTGACAGAGTGGGGTCAGTCTGCTGTTCTCTGGGTGTGTTACATTGACAGACTGGGGTCATTCTGCTCTTCTCTGGCTGTGGTACATTGAGAGAGTGGGGTCAGTCTGCTCTTCTCTGGGTGTGTTACATTGACAGAGTGCGGTCAGTCTGCTCTTCCCTGGGTGTGTTACTTTGACAGATTGGGGTCCGTCTGCTCTTCCCTGGGTGGGTGACATTGACAGAGTGGGATCAGTCTGCTCTTCACTCGGTGTGTTACATTGACAGAGTGGGGTCAGTCTGCTCTTCTCTAGGTGTGTTACATGGACAGTGTGGGGTCCGTCTGCTCCACCTGGGTGGGTAACATTGACAGAGTGGTGTCCTTCTGCTCTTCCCTGGCTGTGTTACATTGACAGACTGAGGTCAGTCTGCTCTTCCCTGGGTGTGTAACATTGACAGAGTGGGGTCAATCTGCTCTTACCTGGGTGGGTTACATTGACAGAGTGGGCTCAGTCTGCTCTACCCTGGGTGTGTCACTTTGACAGTGTTTGGTCCGTCTGCTCTACCCAGGGTGTGGTAAATTGACAGAGTTGGGTCAGTCTGCACTTCCCTGACTGTATTACATTGACAGAGTGGGGTCAGTCTGCTCTTCCCTGGATGAGTTACAGTGACAGAGTGGGGTCAGTCTGCTCATCCCTGGGAGTGTCACATTGACAGAGCGTGGTCAGTCTTCTCTTCCCTGGGTGTATTACATTGACGCAGTGGGGTCAGTCTGCTCTTCACTGGGTGTGTTACATTGACAGAGTTGGGTCAGTCTGCACTTGCCTGACTGTATTACATTGACAGAGTGGGGTCAGTCTGCTCTTCCCTGGATGAGTTACAGTGACAGAGTGGGGACAGTCTGCTCATCCCTGGGAGTGTCACATTGACAGAGCGTGGTCAGTCTACTCTACCCTGCGTGCGTTACATTGACAGACTGGGGTCATGCTGCTCTTCCCTGGCTGTGGTACATTGACAGAGTGAGGTCAGTCTGCTCTTCACTGGGTGTGTTAAATTGACAGAGTGGGGTCAGTCTGCTCTTCCCTGGGTGTGTTACATTGACAGAGAAGGGGTCAGTCTGCACTTCCCTGGTTGTGTTACATTGACAGAGTTGGGTCAGTCTGCACTTCCCTGGTTGTGTTACATTGACAGAGTGGTGTCAGTCTGCTCTTCCCTGGGTGTGTCACATTGACAGACTGGGGTCAGTCTGCCCTTCTCTGGGTGTGTTACATTGACAGAGTGGTGTCAGTCTGCTCTTCCCTGGGTGTTGTTACATTGATAGAGTGGTGTCCGTCTGCTCTTACCTGGGTGTGTTACATTGACAGAGTGGGGTCAGTCTGCACTTCCCTGGTTGTTTTACATTGACAGAGTGGTGTCAGTCTGCTCTTCCCTGGGTGTTGTTACATTGACAGAGTGGTGTCCGTCTGTTCTTACCTGGGTGTGTTACATTGACAGAGTGGGGTCAGTCTGCACTTCCCTGGTTGTTTTACATTGACAGAGTGGGGTCAGTCTGCTATTCCATGGGTGAGTTACTTTGACAGAGAGGGGGGAGTTCTGCACTTCACTGGGTGTGTTAAATTGACAGAGTGGGGTCAGTCTGCAATTCACTGGTTGTGTTACATTGACAGAGTGGGGTCAGTCTGCTTTTCCCTGGGTGTGTTACATTGACAGAGTGGGGTCAGTCTGCTCTTCGCTTGTTGCGTTACATTGACAGAGTGGGGTCAGTCTGCTCTTCCCTGGGTGTGTTATATTGACAGAGTGGGGTCAGTCTGCTCTTCCCTGGGTGTGTTACATTGTCAGTTTGGGGTCCGTCTGCTCTTCCCTGGGTGGGTGACATTGACAGAGTGGTGTCAGTCTGCTCTTCCCTGGGTGTTGTTACATTGACAGAGTGGTGTCCGTCTGCTCTTAATTGGGTGTGTTACATTGACAGAGTGGGGTCAGTCTGCTCTTCGCTTGTTGCGTTACATTGACAGAGTGGGGTCAGTCTGCTCTTCCCTGGGTGTGTTACATTGACAGAGTGGGGTCAGTCTGCTCTTCTCTAGGTCTGTTACATGGACAGTGTGGGATCAGTCTGCTCTACCCTGTGTGTGTCACTTTGACAGAGTGTGGTCCGTCTGCTCTTCCCTGGGTGTGTTAAATTGACAGAGTGGGGTCAGTCTGCACTTCCCTGACTGTATTACATTGACAGAGTGGGGTCAGCCTGCTCTTACCTGGATGAGTTACAGTGACAGAGTGGGGTCAGTCTGCTCATCCCTGGGTGTGTCACATTGACAGAGCGTGGTCAGTCTACTCTTCCCTGGGTGTGTTACATTGACAGACTGGGGTCAGTCGTCTCTTCCCTGGGTGTATGACATTGACGCAGTGGGGTCAGTCTGCTCTTCCCTGGGTGTGTTACATTGACAGAGTGGGGTCAGTCTGCTCTTCCCTGGGTGCGTTACATTGACAGAGTGAGATCAGTCTGCTCTTCACTCGGTGTGTTACTTTGACAGAGTGGGGTCAGTCTGCTCTTCTCTAGGTGTGTTACATGGACCGTGTGGGATTAGTCTGCTCTACCCTGGGTGTGTCACTTTGACAGAGTGTGGTCCGTCTGCTCTTCCCTGGGTGTGTTAAATTGACAGAGTGGGGTCAGTCTGCACTTCCCTGACTGTATTACATTGACAGAGTGGGGTCAGTCTGCTCTTCCCTGGATGAGTTACAGTGACAGAGTGGGGTCAGTCTGCTCATCCCTGGGTGTGTCACATTGACAGAGCGTGGTCAGTCTACTCTTCCCTGGGTGTGTTACATTGACAGACTGGGGTCAGTCTTCTCTTCCCTGGGTGTATGACATTGACGCAGTGGGGTCAGTCTGCTCTTCCCTGGGTGTGTTACATTGACAGAGTGGGGTGAGTCTGCTCTTCCCTGGGTGTGTTACATTGACAGACTGATGTCAGCCTGCTCTTCCTTGGTGGTTTACATTGACAGAGTGAGGTCCGTCTGCTCTTCCCTGGGTGCGTTACATTGACAGACTGGGGTCATGCTGCTCTTCCCTGGCTGTGGTACATTGACAGAGTGAGGTCAGTCTGCTCTTCACTGGGTGTGTCACATTGACAGAGCGTGGTCAGTCTACTCTTCCCTGGATTGTTTACATTGACAGACTGGGGTCGGTCTTCTCTTCCCTTGGTGTATTACATTAAGGCAGTGGGTTCAGTCTGCTCTTCCCTGGGTGTGTTACATTGACAGTCTGATGTCAGCCTGCTCTTCCTTGGTGGTTTACATTGACAGAGTGAGGTCCGTCTGCTCTTCCCTGGGTGCGTTACATTGACAGACTGGGGTCATGCTGCTCTTCCCTGGCTGTGGTACATTGACAGAGTGAGATCAGTCTGCTCTTCACTGGGTGTGTTACATTGACAGAGTGGTGTCAGTCTGCTCTTCCCTGGGTGTGTTACATTGACAGAGTGGTGTCCGTCTGCTCTTACCTGGGTGTGTTACATTGACAGAGTGGGGATAGTCTACTCTTCCCTGGGTGTGTTACATTGACAGAGTGAGGTCAGTCTGCTCTTCCCTGGGTGTGTTAAATTGACAGAGTGGGGTCAGTCTGCTATTCCCTGGGTGAGTTACTTTGACAGAGAGGGGGGAGGTCTGCACTTCACTGGGTGTGTTAAATTGACAGAGTGGGGTCAGTCTGCTTTTCCCTGGGTGTGTTACATTGACAGAGTGGGGTCAGTCTGCTTTTCCCTGGGTGTGTTACATTGACAGAGTGGGGTCAGTCTGCTCTTCGCTTGGTGCGTTACATTGACAGAGTGGGGTCAGTCTGCTCTTCCCTGGGCGGGTTACATTGACAGAGTGGGGTCAGTCTGCTGTTCTCTGGGTGTGTTACATTGACAGACTGGGGTCATTCTGCTCTTCTCTGGCTGTGGTACATTGAGAGAGTGGGGTCAGTCTGCTCTTCTCTGGGTGTGTTACATTGACAGAGTGCGGTCAGTCTGCTCTTCCCTGGGTGTGTTACTTTGACAGATTGGGGTCCGTCTGCTCTTCCCTGGGTGGGTGACATTGACAGAGTGGGATCAGTCTGCTCTTCACTCGGTGTGTTACATTGACAGAGTGGGGTCAGTCTGCTCTTCTCTAGGTGTGTTACATGGACAGTGTGGGGTCCGTCTGCTCCACCTGGGTGGGTAACATTGACAGAGTGGTGTCCTTCTGCTCTTCCCTGGCTGTGTTACATTGACAGACTGAGGTCAGTCTGCTCTTCCCTGGGTGTGTAACATTGACAGAGTGGGGTCAATCTGCTCTTACCTGGGTGGGTTACATTGACAGAGTGGGCTCAGTCTGCTCTACCCTGGGTGTGTCACTTTGACAGTGTTTGGTCCGTCTGCTCTACCCAGGGTGTGGTAAATTGACAGAGTTGGGTCAGTCTGCACTTCCCTGACTGTATTACATTGACAGAGTGGGGTCAGTCTGCTCTTCCCTGGATGAGTTACAGTGACAGAGTGGGGTCAGTCTGCTCATCCCTGGGAGTGTCACATTGACAGAGCGTGGTCAGTCTTCTCTTCCCTGGGTGTATTACATTGACGCAGTGGGGTCAGTCTGCTCTTCACTGGGTGTGTTACATTGACAGAGTTGGGTCAGTCTGCACTTGCCTGACTGTATTACATTGACAGAGTGGGGTCAGTCTGCTCTTCCCTGGATGAGTTACAGTGACAGAGTGGGGACAGTCTGCTCATCCCTGGGAGTGTCACATTGACAGAGCGTGGTCAGTCTACTCTACCCTGCGTGCGTTACATTGACAGACTGGGGTCATGCTGCTCTTCCCTGGCTGTGGTACATTGACAGAGTGAGGTCAGTCTGCTCTTCACTGGGTGTGTTAAATTGACAGAGTGGGGTCAGTCTGCTCTTCCCTGGGTGTGTTACATTGACAGAGAAGGGGTCAGTCTGCACTTCCCTGGTTGTGTTACATTGACAGAGTTGGGTCAGTCTGCACTTCCCTGGTTGTGTTACATTGACAGAGTGGTGTCAGTCTGCTCTTCCCTGGGTGTGTCACATTGACAGACTGGGGTCAGTCTGCCCTTCTCTGGGTGTGTTACATTGACAGAGTGGTGTCAGTCTGCTCTTCCCTGGGTGTTGTTACATTGATAGAGTGGTGTCCGTCTGCTCTTACCTGGGTGTGTTACATTGACAGAGTGGGGTCAGTCTGCACTTCCCTGGTTGTTTTACATTGACAGAGTGGTGTCAGTCTGCTCTTCCCTGGGTGTTGTTACATTGACAGAGTGGTGTCCGTCTGTTCTTACCTGGGTGTGTTACATTGACAGAGTGGGGTCAGTCTGCACTTCCCTGGTTGTTTTACATTGACAGAGTGGGGTCAGTCTGCTATTCCATGGGTGAGTTACTTTGACAGAGAGGGGGGAGTTCTGCACTTCACTGGGTGTGTTAAATTGACAGAGTGGGGTCAGTCTGCAATTCACTGGTTGTGTTACATTGACAGAGTGGGGTCAGTCTGCTTTTCCCTGGGTGTGTTACATTGACAGAGTGGGGTCAGTCTGCTCTTCGCTTGTTGCGTTACATTGACAGAGTGGGGTCAGTCTGCTCTTCCCTGGGTGTGTTACATTGACAGAGTGGGGTCAGTCTGCTCTTCCCTAGCTGTGTTACATTGACAGACTGGGGTCATTCTGCTCCTCTCTGGCTGTGGTACATTGAGAGAGTGGGGTCAGTCTGCTCTTCTCTGGGTGTGTTATATTGACAGAGTGGGGTCAGTCTGCTCTTCCCTGGGTGTGTTACATTGTCAGTTTGGGGTCCGTCTGCTCTTCCCTGGGTGGGTGACATTGACAGAGTGGGATCAGTCTGCTCTTCACTCGGTGTGTTACATTGACAGAGTGGGGTCAGTCTGCTCTTCTCTAGGTGTGTTGCATGGACAGTGTGGGATCAGTCTGCTCTACCCTGGGTGTGTTAAATTGACAGAGTGGGGTCAGTCTGCACTTCCCTGACTGTATTACATTGACAGAGTGGGGTCAGTCTACTCTTCCCTGGATGAGTTACAGTGACAGAGTGGGGTCAGTCTGCTCATCCCTGGGTGTGTTACATTGAAAGACCGATGTCAGCCTGCTCTTCCTTGGTGGTTTACATTGACAGAGTGAGGTCCGTCTGCTTTTCCCTGGGTGCGTTACATTGACAGACTGGGGTCATGCTGCTCTTCCCTGGCTGTGGTACATTGACAGAGTGAGGTCAGTCTGCTCTTCACTGGGTGTGTCACATTGAAAGAGCGTGGTCAGTCTACTCTTCCCTGGGTTGTTTACATTGACAGACTGGGGTCGGTCTTCTCTTCCCTGGGTGTATTACATTGACGCAGTGGGGTCAGTCTGCTCTTCCCTGGGTGTGTTACATTGACAGTCTGATGTCAGCCTGCTCTTCCTTGGTGGTTTACATTGACAGAGTGAGGTCCGTCTGCTCTTCCCTGGGTGCGTTACATTGACAGAATGGGGTCATGCTGCTCTTCCCTGGCTGTGGTACATTGACAGAGTGGTGTCCGTCTGTTCTTACCTGGGTGTGTTACATTGACAGAGTGGGGTCAGTCTACTCTTCCCTGGGTCTGTTACATTGACAGAGTGAGGTCAGTCTGCTCTTCCCTGGGTGTGTTAAATTGACAGAGTGGGGTCAGTCTGCTCTTACCTGGGTGTGTTACATTGACAGAGTGGGGTCAGTCTGCACTTCCCTGGGTGTGTTACATTGACAGAGTGAGGTCAGTCTGCACTTCCCTGGTTGTATAAAATTGACAGAGTTGGGTCAGTCTGCTATTCCCTGGGTGAGTTACTTTGACAGAGAGGGGGGAGGTCTGCACTTCACTGGTTGTGTTACATTGACAGAGTGGGGTCAGTCTGCTTTTCCCTGGGTGTGTTCCATTAACAGAGTGGGTTCCGTCTGCTCTTCGCTTGTTGCGTTACATTGACAGAGTGGGGTCAGTCTGCTCTTCCCTGGGCGGGTTACATTGATAGAGTGGGGTCAGTCTGCTGTTCTCTGGGTGTGTTACATTGACAGACTGGGGTCATTCTGCTCTTCTCTGGCTGTGGTACATTGACAGAGTGGGGTCAGTCTGCTCTTCTCTGGGTGTGTTACATTGACAGAGTGCGGTCAGTCTGCTCTTCCCTGGGTGTGTTACATTGACAGATTGGGGTCCGTCTGCTCTTCCCTGGGTGGGTGACATTGACAGAGTGGGATCAGTCTGCTCTTCATTCGTTGTGTTACATTGACAGAGTGGGGTCAGTCTGCTCTTCTCTGGGTGTGTTACATGGACAGTGTGGTGTCCGTCTGCTCCACCTGGGTGGGTAATATTGACAGAGTGGTGTCCTTCTGCTCTTCCCTGGGTGTGTTACATTGACAGACTGAGGTCAGTCTGCTCTTCCCTAGGTGTGTAACATTGACAGAGTGCGGTCAGTCTGCTCTACCCTGGGTGTGTCACTTTGACAGAGTGTGGTCCGTCTGCTCTTCCCTGGGTGTGTTAAATTGACAGAGTTGGGTCAGTCTGCACTTCCCTGACTGTATTACATTGACAGAGTGGGGTCAGTCTGCTCCTCCCTGGATGAGTTACAGTGACAGAGTGGGGTCAGTCTGCTCATCCCTGGGAGTGTCACATTGACAGAGAGTGGTCAGTCTACTCTTCCCTGGGTGTGTTACATTGACAGACTGGGGTCAGTCTTCTCTTCCCTGGGTGTATTACATTGACGCAGTGGGGTCAGTCTGCTCTTCCCTGGGTGTGTTACATTGACAGAGTGGGGTCAGTCTTCTCTTCCCTGTGTGTGTTACATTGACAGACTGATGTCAGCCTGCTCTTCCTTGGTGGTTTACATTGGCAGAGTGAGGTCCGTCTGCTCTACCCTGGGTGCGTTACATTGACAGACTGGGGTCATGCTGCTCTTCCCTGGCTGTGGTACATTGACAGAGTGAGGTCAGTCTGCTCTTCACTGGGTGTGTTAAATTGACAGAGTGGGGTCAGTCTGCTCTTCCCTGGGTGTGTTACATTGACAGAGTGGGGTCAGTCTGCACTTCCCTGGTTGTGTAACATTGACAGAGTGGGGTCAGTCTTCTCTTCCGTGGGTGAGTTACATTGACAGAGTGGGGTCTGACTGCTCTTCCCTGGGTGTGTTACATTGACTGAGTGAGGTACGTCTGCTCTTCCCTGGGTGAGTTACATTGACAGACTCGGGTCATTCTGCTCTTCCCTGGCTGTTGTACATTGACAGAGTGAGGTCAGTCTGCTCTTCACTGGGTGTGTTACATTGACAGACTGATGACAGCCTGCTCTTCCTTGGTGGTTTACATTGACAGAGTGAGGTCCGTCTGCTCTTCCCTGGGTGCGTTACATTGACAGACTCGGGTCATGCTGCTCTTCTCTGGCTGTGGTACATTGACAGAGTGAGGTCAGTCTGCTCTTCACTGGGTGTGTTACATTCACAGAGTGGGGTCAGTCTGCTCTTCCCTGGGTGTGTTACATTGACAGAGTGTGTTCAGTCTGCACTTCCCTGGTGGTGTTACATTGACAGAGTGGGGTCAGTCTACTCTTCCCTGGGTGAGTTACATTGACAGAGTGGGGTCTGACTGCTCTTCCCTGGGTGTGTTACATTGACTGAGTGAGGTATGTCTGCTCTTCCCTGGGTGAGTTACATTGACAGACTCGGGTCATTCTGCTCTTCCCTGGCTATGGTACATTGACAGAGTGAGGTCAGTCTGCTGTTCACTGGGTGTGTTACATTCACAGAGTGGGGTCAGTCTGCTCTTCCCTGGGTGAGTTATGTTGACAGAGTGGGGTTAGTCTGCTCTTCCCCTAGGTGTGTTACATTGACAGAGTGGTGTCAGTCTGCTCTTCCCTGGGTGTGTCACATTGACAGACTGGGGTCAGTCTGCCCTTCTCTGGGTGTGTTACATTGACAGAGTGGTGTCAGTCTGCTCTTCCCTGGGTGTTGTTACATTGACAGAGTGGTGTCCGTCTGCTCTTACCTGGGTGTGTTACATTGACAGAGTGGGGTCAGTCTGCTCTTCCCTGGGTGTGTTACATTGACAGAGTGAGGTCAGTCTGCACTTCCCTGGTTGTGTTACATTGCCAGAGTGGGGACAGTCTGCTATTCCCTGGGTGAGTTACTTTGACAGAGAGGGGGGATTTCTGCACTTCACTGGGTGTGTTAAATTGACAGAGTGGGGTCAGTCTGCAATTCACTGGTTGTGGTACATTGACAGAGTGGTGTCCGTCTGTTCTTACCTGGGTGTGTTACATTGACAGAGTGGGGTCAGTCTACTCTTCCCTGGGTCTGTTACATTGACAGAGTGAGGTCAGTCTGCTCTTCACTGGGTGTGTTACATTCACAGAGTGGGGTCAGTCTGCTCTTACCTGGGTGTGTTACATTGACAGAGTGGGGTCAGTCTGCACTTCCCTGGGTGTGTTACATTGACAGAGTGAGGTCAGTCTGCACTTCCCTGGTTGTATAAAATTGACAGAGTTGGGTCAGTCTGCTATTCCCTGGGTGAGTTACTTTGACAGAGAGGGGGGAGGTCTGCACTTCACTGGTTGTGTTACATTGACAGAGTGGGGTCAGTCTGCTTTTCCCTGGGTGTGTTCCATTGACAGAGTGGGTTCCGTCTGCTCTTCGCTTGTTGCGTTACATTGACAGAGTGGGGTCAGTCTGCTCTTCCCTGGGCGGGTTACATTGATAGAGTGGGGTCAGTCTGCTGTTCTCTGGGTGTGTTACATTGACAGACTGGGGTCATTCTGCTCTTCTCTGGCTGTGGTACATTGACAGAGTGGGGTCAGTCTGCTCTTCTCTGGGTGTGTTACATTGACAGAGTGCGGTCAGTCTGCTCTTCCCTGGGTGTGTTACATTGACAGATTGGGGTCCGTCTGCTCTTCCCTGGGTGGGTGACATTGACAGAGTGGGATCAGTCTGCTCTTCATTCGTTGTGTTACATTGACAGAGTGGGGTCAGTCTGCTCTTCTCTGGGTGTGTTACATGGACAGTGTGGTGTCCGTCTGCTCCACCTGGGTGGGTAATATTGACAGAGTGGTGTCCTTCTGCTCTTCCCTGGGTGTGTTACATTGACAGACTGAGGTCAGTCTGCTCTTCCCTAGGTGTGTAACATTGACAGAGTGCGGTCAGTCTGCTCTACCCTGGGTGTGTCACTTTGACAGAGTGTGGTCCGTCTGCTCTTCCCTGGGTGTGTTAAATTGACAGAGTTGGGTCAGTCTGCACTTCCCTGACTGTATTACATTGACAGAGTGGGGTCAGTCTGCTCCTCCCTGGATGAGTTACAGTGACAGAGTGGGGTCAGTCTGCTCATCCCTGGGAGTGTCACATTGACAGAGCGTGGTCAGTCTACTCTTCCCTGGGTGTGTTACATTGACAGACTGGGGTCAGTCTTCTCTTCCCTGGGTGTATTACATTGACGCAGTGGGGTCAGTCTGCTCTTCCCTGGGTGTGTTACATTGACAGAGTGGGGTCAGTCTTCTCTTCCCTGTGTGTGTTACATTGACAGACTGATGTCAGCCTGCTCTTCCTTGGTGGTTTACATTGGCAGAGTGAGGTCCGTCTGCGCTACCCTGGGTGCGTTACATTGACAGACTGGGGTCATGCTGCTCTTCCCTGGCTGTGGTACATTGACAGAGTGAGGTCAGTCTGCTCTTCACTGGGTGTGTTAAATTGACAGAGTGGGGTCAGTCTGCTCTTCCCTGGGTGTGTTACATTGACAGAGTGGGGTCAGTCTGCACTTCCCTGGTTGTGTAACATTGACAGAGTGGGGTCAGTCTTCTCTTCCGTGGGTGAGTTACATTGACAGAGTGGGGTCTGACTGCTCTTCCCTGGGTGTGTTACATTGACTGAGTGAGGTACGTCTGCTCTTCCCTGGGTGAGTTACATTGACAGACTCGGGTCATTCTGCTCTTCCCTGGCTGTTGTACATTGACAGAGTGAGGTCAGTCTGCTCTTCACTGGGTGTGTTACATTGACAGACTGATGACAGCCTGCTCTTCCTTGGTGGTTTACATTGACAGAGTGAGGTCCGTCTGCTCTTCCCTGGGTGCGTTACATTGACAGACTCGGGTCATGCTGCTCTTCTCTGGCTGTGGTACATTGACAGAGTGAGGTCAGTCTGCTCTTCACTGGGTGTGTTACATTCACAGAGTGGGGTCAGTCTGCTCTTCCCTGGGTGTGTTACATTGACAGAGTGTGTTCAGTCTGCACTTCCCTGGTGGTGTTACATTGACAGAGTGGGGTCAGTCTACTCTTCCCTGGGTGAGTTACATTGACAGAGTGGGGTCTGACTGCTCTTCCCTGGGTGTGTTACATTGACTGAGTGAGGTATGTCTGCTCTTCCCTGGGTGAGTTACATTGACAGACTCGGGTCATTCTGCTCTTCCCTGGCTATGGTACATTGACAGAGTGAGGTCAGTCTGCTGTTCACTGGGTGTGTTACATTCACAGAGTGGGGTCAGTCTGCTCTTCCCTGGGTGAGTTATGTTGACAGAGTGGGGTTAGTCTGCTCTTCCCCTAGGTGTGTTACATTGACAGAGTGGTGTCAGTCTGCTCTTCCCTGGGTGTGTCACATTGACAGACTGGGGTCAGTCTGCCCTTCTCTGGGTGTGTTACATTGACAGAGTGGTGTCAGTCTGCTCTTCCCTGGGTGTTGTTATATTGACAGAGTGGTGTCCGTCTGCTCTTACCTGGGTGTGTTACATTGACAGAGTGGGGTCAGTCTGCTCTTCCCTGGGTGTGTTACATTGACAGAGTGAGGTCAGTCTGCACTTCCCTGGTTGTGTTACATTGCCAGAGTGGGGACAGTCTGCTATTCCCTGGGTGAGTTACTTTGACAGAGAGGGGGGATTTCTGCACTTCACTGGGTGTGTTAAATTGACAGAGTGGGGTCAGTCTGCAATTCACTGGTTGTGTTACATTGACAGAGTGGGGTCAGTCTGCTTTTCCCTGGGTGTTTTACATTGACAGAGTGGGGTCCGTCTGCTCTTCCCTGGGTGGGTGACATTGACAGAGTGGGATCAGTCTGCTCTTCTCTAGTTGTGTTACATGGACAGTGTGGGGTCCTTCTGCTCCACCTGGGTGGGTAACATTGACAGAGTGGTGTCCTTCTGCTCTTCCCTGGGTGTGTTACATTGACAGACTGAGATCAGTCTGCTTTTCCCTGGGTGTATAACATTGACAGAGTGGGGTCAATCTGCTCTTACCTGGGTGGGTAACATTGACAGAGTGGGATCAGTCTGCTCTACCCTGGGTGTGTCACTTTGACTGAGTGTGGTCCGTCTGCTCTTCCCTGGGTGTGTTAAATTGACAGAGTGGGGTCAGTCTGCACTTCCCTGACTGTATTACATTGACAGGGTGGGGTCAGTCTGCTCTTCCCTGGATGAGTTACAGTGACAGAGTGGGGTCAGTCTGCTCATCCCTGGGTGTGTCACATTGACGGACTGGTGTCAGTCTTCTCTTCCCTGGGTGTATTACATTAACGCAGTGGGGTCAGTCTGCTCTTCCCTGGGTGTGTTACATTGACAGAGTGGGGTCAGACTGCTCTTCCCTGGGTGTGTTACATTGACAGACTGATGTCAGCCTGCTCTTCCTTGGTGGTTTACATTGACAGAGTGAGGTCCGTCTGCTCTTCCCTGGGTGCGTTACATTGACTGACTGGGGTCATGCTGCTCTTCCCTGGCTGTGGTACATTGACAGAGTGAGGTCAGTCTGCTCTTCACTGGGTGTGTCACATTGACAGAGCGTGGTCAGTCTACTCTTCCCTGGGTTGTTTACATTGACAGACTGGGGTCGGTCTTCTCTTCCCTGGGTGTATTACATTGACGCAGAGGGGTCAGTCTGCTCTTCCCTGGGTGTGTTACTTTGACAGTCTGATGTCAGCCTGCTCTTCCTTGGTGGTTTACATTGACAGAGTGAGGTCCGTCTGCTCTTCCCTGGGTGCGTTACATTGACAGACTGGGGTCATGCTGCTCTTCCCTGGCTGTGGTACATTGACAGAGTGAGATCAGTCTGCTCTTCACTGGGTGTGTTAAATTGACAGAGTGGGGTCAGTCTGCTCTTCCCTGGGTGTGTTACATTGACAGAGTGGTGTCAGTCTGCTCTTCCCTGGGTGTGTTACATTGACAGAGTGGTGTCCGTCTGCTCTTACCTGGGTGTGTTACATTGACAGAGTGGGGTCAATCTACTCTTCCCTGGGTGTGTTACATTGATAGACTGGGGTCATTCTGCTCTTCTCTGGCTGTGGTACATTGACACAGTGAGGTCAGTCTGCTCTTCACTGGGTGTGTTACATTGACAGAGTGGGGTCAGTCTGCTCTTCCCTGGGTGAATTACATTAACAGACTCGGGTCATTCAGCTCTTCCCTGGCTGTGGTACATTGACAGAGTGAGGTCAGTCTGCTCTTCACTGGGTGTGTTACATTCACAGAGTGGGGTCAGTCTGCTCTTCCCTGCGTGAGTTACTTTGACAGAGTGGGGTCATTCTGCTCTTCCCTGGGTGAGTTACCTTGACAGAGTGGGGTCAGTCTGCTCTTCCCTGGGTGTGTTAAATTGACAGAGTGTGGTCAGTCTGCACTTCACTGGTTGTGTTACATTGACAGAGTGTGGTCAGTCTGCTTTTCCCTGGGTGAGTGACATTGACAGAGTGGGGTCAGTCTGCTCTTCCCTGGGTGTGTTACATTGATAGAGTGAGGTCAGTCTGCACTTCCCTGGCTGTGTTACATTGATAGACTGGTGTCATTCTGCTCTTCTCTGGCTGTGGTACATTGACAGATTGAGGTCAGTCTGCTCTTCACTGGGTGTGTTACATTGACAGAGTGGTGTCACTCGGCTCCTCCCTCGTTGTGTTATATTGACTGAGTGGGGTCAGTCTGCTCTTCTCTCTGTGTGTTACATTGACAGAGTGAGGTCAGTCTGCTCTTCCCAGGTGTGTTACACTGACAGATTGGGTTCAGCGTGCTCTTCCCTGTGTGTGTTACATTGACAGAGTGAGGTCAGACTGCTCTTCCCTGGGTGTGTTATATTGACAGAGAGGGGTCAGTCTGCTCCTCCCTGGGTGTGTTACATTGACAGAGAGCGGTCATTCTGTTCTTCCCTGGGTGAGTTGAATTGATAGAGTGGGGTCAGTCGGCTCTTCCCTGGGTTTGTTGCATTGACAGAGTGGGGTCAGTCTGCTCTTCCCTGGATGTGTTACAGTGACAGAGTGGGGTCAGTCTGCTCTTGACTGGGTGTGTTACATTGACAGAGTGGGATCAGCCTGCTCTTCCCTGGGTGTCCTGCATTGACAGAGTGTGGTCAGTCTGCTCTTCTCTGGGTGTTTTACATTGACAGAGTAAGGTCAGTCTGCTCTTCCCAGGTGTGTGACACTGACAGATTGGGGTCAGTCTGCGCTTCCCTGCGTGTGTTACATTGACAGTGTGGCGTCAGTCTGCTCTTCTCTGGGTGTGTTACATTGACAGAGTGAGGTCAGTCTGCTCTTCCCAGGTGTGTTACACTAACTGATTGTGGTCAGTCAGCTCTTCACTGGTTGTTTTGCATTGACAGTGTGGGATCAATCGGCTCTTCCCTGGTTGTGTTACATTGACAGAGTGGGGTCAGTCTGCTCTTCCCAGGGTGAGTTACATTTAAAGATTGGGGACAGTCGGTTCTCTCTGGGTGAGTTACATGGACAGAGTGGGGTCAGCCTGTTCTTCCCTGGGACTGTTACAGTGATAGAGTGGGGTCAGTGTGCTGTTCTCTGGGTGTGTGACATTGACAGAGTGGGCTCAGTCTGCTCTTACCTGGGTGTGTTACATTGACAGAGTGGGGTCAGTCTTCTCTTCCCTGAGTGGGTTACTTTGACAGAGTCGGGTCAGTCTGCTCTTCCTTGGGTGTGTAACATTGTAGAGTACGGTCAGTCTGCTCTTCCCTGAGTGTTTCTTGCATTCATCGGGTGGGGTCAGGCTGCTCTTCCCTGGCTGTGTTACAGTGACAGGGTGGGGTCAGTCTGCTCTTCAATGGGTGGGTTACATTGAGAGTGAGGGCAGTCTGCTCTGTCCTGGGTGTGTTACAAAGTCAGAGTAGGGTAAATCTGCTCTTCCCTGGGTGTGTTACATTGACAGAGTGGGGTCAGTCTGCTCTTCCCTGAGTGTATTACATTGACGGGGTCGGGTCAGTCTGCTCTTCCCTGCGTGGGTTACATTGACAGAGTGGGGTCAGTGTGCTCTTCCCTGGGTGTGTTAGATTGACTCAGTTGGGTCAGTCTGCTCTTCTCTGGGTGTGTTACATTGACAGAGTGGGATCAGTTTGCTCTTGTCTCGGTGGGTGACTTTGACAGAGTGGGGTCAGTCTGCTCTTACCTCGGTGTGTTACAATGACAGGGTGGGGTCAGTCTGCTCTTCATTGGGTGGATTAAGATTAGAGTGAGGACAGTCTGCTCTTGCCTTGGTGTGTAAATTGTCAGAGTGGCGTCTGTCAGCTCTTCCCAGGGTGTGTTACATTGACAGAGTGTGGTTAGTCTGCTCTTCCCTGCGTGTGTGACATTGACAGATGGGGTCAGTCTGCTCTTCCCTGGGTGTGTTACATTGACAGAGTGGGTTCAGTCTGCTCTTCCCTGGGTGTCTTGCATTGACAGAGTTGGGTCAGTCTGCTCTTCTCTGGGTGTGTTACATTGACAGAGTGGGATCAGCCTGCTCTTCACTGGGTGTGTTACATTGACAGAGTGGGATCAGTCAGCTCTTCCCAGGGTGTGTTACATTGACAGAGCGTGGTTAGTCTGCTCTTCCCTGCGTGTATTACATTGACAGAGTGGGGTCATTCTGCTCTTCGCTGGGTGTGTTACATTGACAGAGTGGGGTCAGTCTGCTCTTCCCTGGGTGTCTTGCATTGACAGAGTGGGGTCAGTCTGCTCTCCCTGGGTGTGTTACATTGACAGAGTGAGGTCAGTCTGCTCTTCCCAGGTGTGTTACACTGACAGATTGGGTTCAGTGTGCTCTTCCCTGCCCGTGTTACATTGACAGAGTGGGGTCAGACTGCTCTTCGCTGGATGCGTTATATTGACAAGTGGGGTCAGTCTGCTCTTCCCTGGGTGTGTTACATTGACAGAGTGGGGTCAGTCTGCTCTTCCCCGGGTGTGTTACATTAACAGAGTGTTGTCAGACTGCTGTACTCTGGGTGTGTGACATTGACAGAGTTGGCTGAGTCTGCTCTTCCCTGGGTGTGTTACAGTGACAGGGTGGTGTCAGTATGCTCTTCACTGGGTGGGTTACATTGAGAGTGAGGGCAATGTGCTCTTCGCTGGGTGTTTAACATTGACAGAGTAGGGTCATTCTGCTCTTCCCTGGGTGTGTTACATTGACAGAGTGGGATCAGTCAGCTCTTCCCAGGGTGTGTTACATTGACAGTGTGGGGTCAGTCTGCTCTTCCCTGGGTGTGTTAGATTGACACAGTGGGGTCAGTCTGCTCTTCCCTGGGTCTGTTACATTGACAGAGTGGGATCAGTCTGCTCTTCCTTGGATGTCTTAAATTGACTGATTGAGGTCAGTCTGCACATCCCTGGGTGCGTTCCATTGACAGAGTGGGATCAGTCTGCTCTTGTCTCGGTGGGTTACATTGACAGCTTGGGGTCAGTCTGCTCGTCCCTGAGTGGGTTACATTGACCGAGTGGGGTCGGTCTGCTCTTCTCTGGGTGTGTTACATTGACAGAGTGAGGTCAGTCTTCTCTTCCCTGAGTGTGTTACATTGACAGAGTGGGGTCAGTCTGCTCTTCCTTGGGTGTGTAACATTGAAGAGTAGGGTCAGTCTGCTCTTCCCTGGGTGTGTGTTACATTGACCGGGTGGGGTCAGTCTGCTCTTCCCTGGCTGTGTGACAGTGACAGGGTGGGGTCAGTCTACTCTTCACTGGGTGGGTTACATTGAGAGTGAGGGCAGTCTGCTCTTTCCTGGGTGTGTTACATTGACAGAGTAGGGTCAATCTGCTCTTTCCTTGGTGTGTTACATTGACAGAGTGGGGTCAGTCTGCTCTTCCCTGAGTGTGTTACATTGACAGGGTCGGGTCAGTCTGCTCTTCACTGCGTGGGTTACATTGACAGAGTGGGGTCAGCGTGCTCTTCCCTGGGTGTGTTAGATTGACTCAGTGGGGTCAGTCTGCTCTTCCCTGGGTGTGTTACATTGACAGAGTGGGATCAGTCTGTTCTTGTCTCGGTGGGTTACTTTGACCGAGTGGGGTCAGTCTGCTCTTCCCTCGGTGTGTTACAGTGACAGGGTGGGATCAGTCTGCTCTTCATTGGGTGGATTAAGTTTAGAGTGATGACAGTCTGCTCTTGCCTTGGTGTGTAAATTGTCAGAGTGGCGTCTGTCAGCTCTTCCCAGGGTGTGTTACATTGACAGAGTGTGGTAAGTCTGCTCTTCCCTGCGTGTGTGACATTGACAGATGGGGTCAGTCTGCTCTTCCCTGGGTGACTTGCATTGACAGAGTGGGGTCCGACTGTTCTTCCCTGGGTGTGTTATATTCACAGTGTGGGGTCAGTCTGCTCTTCCCTGGGTGTGTGACATTGACAGAGAGCCGTCAGTCTGTTCTTCCCTGGGTGAGTTACATTGACAGAGTGGGGTCAGTCTGCTCTTCCCAGGTGTGTTACACTGACAGATTGGGTTCAGTGTGCTCTTCCCTGCCTGTGTTACATTGACAGAGTGGGGTCAGACTGCTCTTCGCTGGATGTGTTACATTGACAGAGTGGTGTCAGTCTGCTCTTCCCTTGGTGTGTTACATTGACAGAGTGGGGTCAGTCTGCTCTTCCCTGGGTGTGTTACATTGACAGAGTGGTGTCAGTCTGCTCTTCCCTTGGTGTGTTACATTGACATAGTGAGGTCAGTCTGCTCATCCCAGGTGTGTTACACTGACAGATTTGGTTCAGTGTGCTCTTCCCTGCGTGTGTAACATTGACAGAATGGGGTCAGACTGCTCTTCCCTTGGTGTGTTATATTGACAGAGTGTGGTCATTCTGCATTCCCTGGGTGTTTTACATTGACCGAGTGGGGTCAGTCTGCTCTTCCCTGGGTGTCTTGCATTGACAGAGTGGGGTCAGTCTGCTCTCCCCTGGGTGTGTTACAGTGACAGGGTGCGGTCAGTCTGCTCTTGACTGGGTGTGTTACAATGAGAGTGAGGTCATTCTGCTCTTCCCTTGGTGTGTTACATTGACAGAGTGGGATCAGCCTGCTCTTCCCTGGGTGTCTTGCATTGACAGAGTGTAGTCAGTCTGCTCTTCTCTGGGTGTGTTACATTGACAGAGTGAGGTCAGTCTGCTCTTCCCTGGGTGAGTTACATTGACGGAGTGGGGTCATTTTGCTCTTCCCTGGGTGTGTTACATTGACAGAGTGGGGACAGTCTGCTCTTCACTGGGTGTCTTGCATTGACAGAGTGGGGTCAGTCTGCTCTTCTCTGGGTGCGTTCCATTGACAGAGTGAGGTCAGTCTGCTCTTCCCAGGTGTGTTACACTGACAAATGGGGTTCAATGTTATATTCCCTGCGTGTGTTACATTGACAGATTGGGGTCAGCCTGCTCTTCCCTGTGTGTGTTATATTGACAGGGTCAGGTCAGTCTGCTCTTCCCTGCATGGGTTACATTGACAGAGAGCGGTCAGTCTGTTCTTCCCTGGGTGAGTTACATTGACAGGGTGGGGTCAGTCTGCTGTTCCCAGGTGTTTAACACTGACAGATTGGGGTCAGTCTGGTCTTCACTGGGTGTGTTGCATTGACAGTGTGGAATCAATCGGCTCTTCCCTGGGTGTGTTACATTGACAGAGTGGGGTCAGTCTGCACTTCCCAGGGTGTGTTACATTTAAAGAGTGGGGTCAGTCTGCACTTCCCAGTGTGTGTTCCATTGACAAAGTGGGGTCAGACTGATGTTCCCTGGGACTGATACACTGATAGAGTGGGGTCAGTCTGCTGTTCTCTGGGTGTGTTACATTGACAGAGTGGGCCCAGTCACCTCTTCCCTGGGTGTGTTACATTTATAGAGTTGGGAAAGTCTTCTCTTCCCTGAGTGGGTTACATTGACAGAGTGGGGTCAGTCTGCTCTTCCTTGTGTGTGTAACATTGACAGAGTAGGGTCAGTCAACTCTTCCCTGGGTGTGTTACATTGACAGGGTGGGGTCGGTCTTCTCTTCCCTAGGTTTGTTACAGTGACAGGGTGGGGTCAGTCTGCTCTTCACTGGGTGGGTTACATTGAGAGTGAGGGCAATGTGCTCTTCGCTGGGTGTTTTACATTGACAGAGTAGGGTCTGTCTGCTCTTCCCTGGGTGTGTTACATTGACAGGCTGGGGTCAGTCTGCTCTTCCCTCGTTGTGTTACAGTGACAGAGTGGGGGCAGTCTGCTCTTCCCTGGGTGTGTTACATTGACAGTGTGGGGTCAGTCTGCTCTTCCCTGGGTGTGTTAGATTGACACAGTGGGGTCAGTCTGCTCTTCCCTGGGTCTGTTAGATTGACAGAGTGGGATCAGTCTGCTCTTCCCTGGATGTGTTACATTGACTGATTGAGGTCAGTCTGCACATCCCTGGGTGCGTTCCATTGACAGAGTGGGATCAGTCTGCTCTTGTCTCGGTGGGTTACATTGACAGCTTGGGGTCAGTCTACTCTTCCCTGAGTGGGTTACATTGACAGAGTGGGGTCGGTCTGCTCTTCCCTGGGTGTGTTACATTGACAGAGTGGGGTCAGTCATCTCTTCCCTGAGTGGGTTACTTTGACAGAGTGGGGTCAGTCTGCTCTTCCTTGGGTGTGTAACATTGAAGAGTAGGGTCAGTCTGCTCTTCCCTGGGTGTGTGTTACATTGACCGGGTGGGGTCAGTCTGCTCTTCCCTGGCTGTGTTACAGTGACAGGGTGGGGTCAGTCTGCTCTTCACTGGGTGGGTTACATTGAGAGTGAGGGCAATGTGCTCTTCGCTGGGTGTTTTACATTGACAGAGTAGGGTCAGTCTGCTCTTCCCTGGGTGTGTTACATTGACAGGCTGGGGTCAGTCTGCTCTTCCCTCGTTGTGTTACAGTGACAGAGTGGGGGCAGTCTGCTCTTCCCTGGGTGTGTTACATTGACAGTGTGGGGTCAGTCTGCTCTTCCCTGGGTGTGTTAGATTGACACAGTGGGGTCAGTCTGCTCTTCCCTGGGTCTGTTACATTGACAGAGTGGGATCAGTCTGCTCTTCCCTGGATGTGTTACATTGACTGATTGAGGTCAGTCTGCACATCCCTGGGTGCGTTCCATTGACAGAGTGGGATCAGTCTGCTCTTGTCTCGGTGGGTTACATTGACAGCTTGGGGTCAGTCTACTCTTCCCTGAGTGGGTTACATTGACAGAGTGGGGTCGGTCTGCTCTTCCCTGGGTGTGTTACATTGACAGAGTGGGGTCAGTCATCTCTTCCCTGAGTGGGTTACTTTGACACAGTGGGGTCAGTCTGCTCTTCCTTGGGTGTGTAACATTGAAGAGTAGGGTCAGTCTGCTCTTCCCTGGGTGTGTGTTACATTGACCGGGTGGGGTCAGTCTGCTCTTCCCTGGCTGTGTTACAGTGACAGGGTGGGGTCAGGCTGCTCTTCACTGGGTGGGTTACATTGAGAGTGAGGGCAGTCTGCTCTTTCCTGGGTGTGTTACATTGACAGAGTAGGGTCAATCTGCTCTTCCCTGGGTGTGTTACATTGACAAAGTGTGGTCAGTCTGCTCTTCCCTGAGTGTGTTACATTGACAGGGTAGGGTCAGTCTGCTCTTCCCTGCGTGTGTTATATTGACAGAGAGCGGTCAGTCTGTTCTTCCCTGGGTGAGTTACATTGACAGGGTGCGGTCAGTCTGCTGTTCCCAGGTGTTTTACACTGACAGATTGGGCTCAGTCTGGTCTTCAATGGGTGTGTTGCAATGACAGTGTGGGATCAATCGGCTCTTCCCTGGGTGTGTTACATTGACAGTGTGGGGTCAGTCTGCACTTCCCAGGGTGTGTTACATTTAAAGAGTGGGGTCAGTCTGTTCTCCCAGGGTGAGTTCCATTGACAGAGTGGGGTCAGACTGTTGTTCCCTGGGACTGTTACACTGATGGAGTGGGGTCGGTCTGCTGTTCTCTGGGTGTGTTACATTGACAAAGTGGGATCAGTCTGCTCTTCCCTGGATGTGTTACATTGACAGATTGAGGTCAGTCTGCACATCCCTGGGTGTGTTACATTGACAGAGTGGGATCAGTCTGCTCTTGTCTCGGTGGGTTACATTGACAGCGTGGGGTCAGTCTGCTCTTCCCTGAGTGGGTTACATTGACAGAGTGGGGTCTGTCTGCTCTTCCCTGGGTGTGTTACATTGACAGAATGGTGTCAGTCTGTTCTTCCCTTGGTGTGTTACATTGACATAGTGAGGTCAGTCTGCTCTTCCCAGGTGTGTTACACTGACAGATTGGGGTCAGTCTGTTCTTCCCTGGGTGAGTTACATTGACAGAGTGGGGTCAGACTGCTCTTCCCTGGGTATGTTATATTGACAGAGTGTGGTCATTCTGCTCTTCCCTGGGTGTCTTGCATTGACAGAGTGGGGTCAGTCTGCTCTTCCCTGAGTGTGTTGCATTGACAGGGTGGGGTCAGTCTGCTCTCCCCTGGGTGTGTTACAGTGACAGGGTGTGGTCAGTCTGCTCTTGACTGGGTGTGTTACAATGAGAGTGAGGTCATTCTGCTCTTCCCTTGGTGTGTTACATTGACAGACTGGGAGCAGTCTGCTCTTCCCGGGGTGTCTTGCATTGACAGAGTGTAGTCAGTCTGCTCTTCTCTGGGTGTGTTACATTGACAGAGTGAGGTCAGTCTGCTCTTCCCTGCGTGCGATATATTGACAGAGTGGCGTCAGTCTACTCTTCTCTGGGTGTGTTACATTGACAGAGTGAGGTCAGTCTGCTCTTGCCAGGTGTGTTACACTGACAGATTGGGGTCAGTCTGTTCTTCCCTGGGTGAGTTACATTGTCAGAGTGGGGTCATTCTGCTCTTCCCTGGGTGTGTTTCATTGACAGAGTGGGGACAGTCTGCTCTTCACTGGGTGTATTGTATTCACAGAGTGGGGTCAGTCTGCTCTTCTCTGCGTGCGTTCCATTGACAGAGTGAGGTCAGTCTGCTCTTCCCAGGTGTGTTACACTGACAAATGGGGTTCAATGTGCTCTTCCCTGCGTGTGTTACATTGACCGAGTGGGGTCAGCCTGCTCTTCCCTGTGTGTGTTATATTGACAGAGTGGGGTCAGTCTGCTCTTCCCTGGGTGTGTTACGTTGACTGAGAGCGGTCAATCTGTTCTTCCCTGGGTGAGTTACATTGACAGGGTGGGGTCAGTCTGCTGTTCCCAGGTGTTTTACACTTACAGATTGGGGTCAGACTGGTCTTCACTGGGTGTGTTGCAGTGACAGTGTGGGATCAATCGGCTCTTCCCTGGGTGTGTTACATTGACAGAGTGGGGTCAGTCTGCGCTTCCCTGGGTGAGTTCCATTGACAGAGTGGGGTCAGTCTGCTGTTCTCTGGGTGATTACATTGACAGAGTGGGCCCAGTCTGCTCTTCCCTGGGTGTGTTACATTTACAGAGTTGGGTAAGTCTTCTCTTCCCTGAGTGGGTTACATTGACAGAGTGGGGTCAGTCTGCTCTTCCTTGTGTGTGTAACATTGACAGAGTAGGGTCAGTCAACTCTTACCTTTTTGTGTTACACTGACAGGGTGGGGTCGGTCTGCTCTTCCCTAGGTTTGTTACAGTGACAGGGTGGGGACAGCCTGCTCTTCACTGGGTGGGTTACATTGAGAGTGAGGGCAATGTGCTCTTCGCTGGGTGTTTTACATTGACAGAGTAGGGTCAGTCAGCTCTTCCCTGGGTGTGTTACATTGACAGAGTGGGTTCATTCTGGTCTTCCCTGAGTGTGTTACATTGAAAGGGTGGGGTCGGTCTGCTCTTCCCTAGGTTTTTTACAGTGACAGGGTGGGGTCAGTCTGCTCTTCACTGGGTGGGTTACATTGAGAGTGAGGGCAATGTGCTCTTCGCTGGGTGTTTTACATTGACAGAGTAGGGTCATTCTGCTCTTCCCTGGGTGTGTTACATTGACAGAGTGGGATCAGTCAGCTCTTCCCAGGGTGTGTTACATTGACAGAGTGGGGGCAGTCTGCTCTTCCCTGGGTGAGTTACATTGACAGTGTGGGGTCAGTCTGCTCTTCCCTGGGTGTGTTAGATTGACACAGTGGGGTCAGTCTGCTCTTCCCTGGGTCTGTTACATTGACAGAGTGGGATCAGTCTGCTCTTCCTTGGATGTCTTACATTGACTGATTGAGGTCAGTCTGCAAATCCCTGGGTGCGTTCCATTGACAGAGTGGGATCAGTCTGCTCTTGTCTCGGTGGGTTACATTGACAGCTTGGGGTCAGTCTGCTCGTCCCTGAGTGGGTTACATTGACCGAGTGGGGTCGGTCTGCTCTTCCCTGGGTGTGTTACATTGACAGAGTGAGGTCAGTCTTCTCTTCCCTGAGTGTGTTACATTGACAGAGTGGGGTCAGTCTGCTCTTCCTTGGGTGTGTAACATTGAAGAGTAGGGTCAGTCTGCTCTTCCCTGGGTGTGTGTTACATTGACCGGGTGGGGTCAGTCTGCTCTTCCCTGGCTGTGTTACAGTGACAGGGTGGGGTCAGTCTGCTCTTCACTGGGTGGGTTACATTGAGAGTGAGGGCAGTCTGCTCTTTCCTGGGTGTGTTACATTGACAGAGTAGGGTCAATCTGCTCTTCCCTGGGTGTGTTACATTGACAGAGTAGGATCAGTCTGCTCTTGTCTCGTTGGGTTACTTTGACAGAGTGGTGTCAGTCTGCTCTTCCCTCGGTGTGTTACTTTGACAGAGTGGGGTCAGTCTGCTCTTCATTGGGTGGATTAAGTTTAGAGTGAGGACAGTCTGCTCTTGCCTTGATGTGTAAATTGTCAGAGTGGCGTCTGTCAGCTCTACCCAGGATGTGTTACATTGACAGAGTGTGGTTAGTCTGCTCTTCCCTGCGTGTGTGACATTGACAGATGGGGTAAGTCTGCTCTTCCCTGGGTGTGTTACATTGACAGAGTGGGGTCAGTCTGCTCTTCCCTGGGTGTCTTGCATTGACAGAGTTGGGTCAGTCTGCTCTTCTCTGGGTGTGTTACATTGACAGAGTGGGATCAGCCTGCTCTTCCCAGGTGTGTTACACTGACAGATTGGGTTCAGTGTGCTCTTCCCTGCCTGTGTTACATTGACAGAGTGGGGTCAGACTGCTCTTCGCTGGATGTGTTATATAGACAGAGTGGGGTCAGTCTGCTCTTCCCTGGGTGTGTTACATTGACAGAGTGGGGTCAGACTGCTTTTCCCTGAGTGGGTTACATTAACAGGGTGGGGTCACTCTGCCCTTCCCTGGGTGTGTTACATTGTCAGAGTGGGGTCAGTCTGCCCTTCCCTGGTTGGGTTACATTGACAGATTGGGGTCAGTCTGCTCTTCCCTGGGTGGGTTATATAGACAGAGTGGGGTCAGTCTGCTCTTCCCTGGGTCGGTTACATTGACACAGTGGGTTTAGTCTGCTCTTCCCTGGGTGTGTTACATTGACAGAGTGGGATCAGTCTGCTCTTCCCTGGGCGTGTTTCATTGACAGAGTGGGGTCAGAGTGCTCTTCCCTGCGTGTGTTACATTGACAAAGTGGGGTCAATCTGCTCTTCCCTGCGTGGTTTAAATTGGAAGAGTGGGGTCAGTCTGCTCTTCCCTGGGTGTGTTAGATTGACAGAGTGGGATCAGTCTGCTCTTGTCTGGGTGGGTTACATTGACAGAGTGGGGTCAGTCTGCTCATCCCTGAGTGGGTTACATTGACAAAGTGGGGTCAGTCTGCTCTTCCCTCGGTGTGTTACACTGACAGATTTGGTTCAGTTTGCTCTTCCCTGCGTGTGTTTCATTGACAGAGTGGGGTCAGACTGCTCTTCCCTGGGTGTGTTATATTGACAGAGTGTGGTCATTCTGCTCTTCCCTGGGTGTGTTACATTGACAGAGTGGGATCAGGCTGCTCTTCCCTGGGCGTGTTTCATTGACAGAGTGGGGTCAGAGTGCTCTTCCCTGCGTGTGTTACATTGACATAGTGGGGTCAATCTGCTCTTCCCTGCGTGGTTTAAATTGGAAGAGTGGGGTCAGTCTGCTCTTCCCTGGGTGTGTTAGATTGACAGAGTGGGATCAGTCTGCTCTTGTCTGGGTGGGTTACATTGACAGAGTGGGGTCAGTCTGCTCATCCCTGAGTGGGTTACATTGACAAAGTGGGGTCAGTCTGCTCTTCCCTCGGTGTGTTACATTGACAGGCTGGGGTCAGTCTGCTCTTCCCTCCTTGAGTTACAGTGACAGAGTGGGGGCAGTCTGCTCTTCCCTGGGTGTGTAACATTGACAGTGTGGGGTCAGTCTGCTCTTCACTGGGTGGGTTACATTGAGAGTGAGGGCAATGTGCTCTTCGCTGGGTGTTTTACATTGACAGAGTAGGGTCAGTCTGCTCTTCCCTTGCTGTGTTACATTGACAGGCTGGGGTCAGTCTGCTCTTCCCTCCTTGTGTTACAGTGACAGAGTGGGGGCAGTCTGCTCTTCCCTGGGTGTGTAACATTGACAGTGTAGGGTCAGTCTGCTCTTCCCTAGGTTTGTTACAGTGACAGTGTGGGGTCAGTCTGCTCTTCACTGGGTGGGTTACATTGAGAGTGAGGGCAATGTGCTCTTCGCTGGGTGTTTTACATTGACAGAGTAGGGTCAGTCTGCTCTTCCCTTGGTGTGTTACATTGACAGGCTGGGGTCAGTCTGCTCTTCCCTCCTTGTGTTACAGTGACAGAGTGGGGGCAGTCTGCTCTTCCCTGGGTGTGTAACATTGACAGTGTAGGGTCAGTCTGCTCTTCCCTGGGTGTGTTAGATTGACACAGTGGGGTCAGTCTGCTCTTCCCTGGGTCTGTAACATTGACAGAGTGGGATCAGTCTGCTCTTCCCTGGATGTGTTACATTGACAGATTGAGGTCAGTCTGCACATCCCTGGGTGCGTTCCATTGACAGAGTGGGATCAGTCTGCTCTTGTCTTGGTGGGTTACATTGACAGCTTGGGGTCAGTCTGCTCTTCCCTGAGTGGGTTACATTGACAGAGTGGGGTCGGTCTGCTCTTCCCTGGGTGTGTTACATTGACAGAGTGGGGCCAGTCTTCTCTTCCCTGAGTGGGTTACTTTGACATAGTGGGGTCAGTCTGCTCTTCCTTGGGTGTGTAACATTGAAGAGTAGGGTCAGTCTGCTCTTCCCTGGGTGTGTGTTACATTGACCGGGTGGGGTCAGTCTGTTCTTCCCTGGGTGAGTTACATTGACAGGGTGGGGTCAGTCTGCTCTTCCCAGGTGTTTGTTACACTGACAGATTGGGGTCAGTCTGGTCTTCACTAGGTGTGTTGGAATGACAGTGTGGGATCAATCGGCTCTTCCCTGGGTGTGTTACCTTGACAGAGTGGGGTCAGTCTGCACTTCCCAGATTGTGTTACATTTAAAGAGTGGGGTCAGTCTGTTCTCCCAGGGTGAGTTCCATTGACAGAGTGGGGTCAGACTGTTGTTCCCTTCGACTGTTACACTGATGGAGTGGGGTCAGTCTGCTGTTCTCTGGGTGTGTTACATTGACAGAGTGGGATCAGTCTGCTCTTCCCTGGGTGTGTTACATTGACAGAGTGGGTTCTGTCTGGTCTTCCCTGAGTGTGTTACATTGAAAGGGTGGGGTCAGTCTGCTCTTCCCTTCGTGTGTTACATTGACAGGCTGGGGTCAGTCTGCTCTTCCCTGGGTGTGTTGCAATGACAGTGTGGGATCAATCGGCTCTTCCCTGGATGTGTTACATTGACAGAGTGGGGTCAGTCTGCACTTCCCAGGGTGTGTTACATTTAAAGAGTGGGGTCAGTCTGTTCTCCCAGGGTGAGTTCCATTGTCAGAGTGGGGTCAGAGTGTTGTTCCCTGGGACTGTTACACTGAGGGAGTGGGGTCAGTCTGCACTTCCCAGGGTGTATTACATTTAAAGAGTGGGGTCAGTCTGTTCGCCCAGGGTAAGTTTCATTGTCAGAGTGGGGTCAGACTGTTGTTCCCTGGGACTGTTACACTGATGGAGTGGGATCAGTCTGCTCTTCTCTGGGTGTGTTACATTGACAGAGTGGGATCAGTCTGCTCTTCCCTGGATGTGTTACATTGACAGATTGAGGTCAGTCTGCACATCCCTGGGTGTGTTACATTGACAGAGTGGGATCAGTCTGCTCTTGTCTCGGTGGGTTACATTGACAGCGTGGGGTCAGTCTGCTCTTCCCTGAGTGGGTTACATTGACAGAGTGGGGTCTGTCTGCTCTTCCCTGGGTGTGTTACATTGACAGAGTGCTGTCAGTCTGCTCTTCCCTTGGTGTGTTACATTGACATAGTGAGGTCAGTCTGCTCTTCCCAGGTGTGTTACACTGACAGATTTGGTTCAGTGTGCTCTTCCCTGCGTGTGTTACATTGACAGAGTGGGGTCAGACTGCTCTTCCCTGGGTATGTTATATTGACAGAGTGTGGTCATTCTGCTCTTCCCTGGGTATGTTATATTGACAGAGTGTGGTCATTCTGCTCTTCCCTGGGTGTGTTACATTGACCGAGTGGGGTCAGTCTGCTCTTCCCTGGGTGTCTTGCATTGACAGAGTGGGGTCAGTCTGCTCGTCCCTGAGTGTGTTGCATTGACAGGGTGGGGTCAGTCTGCTCTCCCCTGGGTGTGTTACAGTGACAGGGTGCGGTCAGTCTGCTCTTGACTGGGTGTGTTACAATGAGAGTGAGGTTATTCTGCTCTTCCCTTGGTGTGTTACATTGACAGACTGGGATCAGCCTGCTCTTCCCTGGGTTTCTTGCATTGACAGAGTGTAGTCAGTCTGCTCTTCTCTGGGTGTGTTACATTGACAGAGTGGGGTCAGACTGCTCTTCCCTGGGTATGTTATATTGACAGAGTGTGGTCATTCTGCTCTTCCCTGGGTGTGTTCCATTGACCGAGTGGGGTCAGTCTGCTCTTCCCTGATTGTCTTGCATTGACAGAGTGGGGTCAGTCTGCTCGTCCCTGAGTGTGTTGCATTGACAGGGTGGGGTCAGTCTGCTCTCACCTGGGTGTGTTACAGTGACAGGGTGCGGTCAGTCTGCTCTTGACTGGGTGTGTTACAATGAGAGTGAGGTTATTCTGCTCTTCCCTTGGTGTGTTACATTGACAGACTGGGATCAGCCTGCTCTTCCCTGGGTGTCTTGCATTGACAGAGTGTAGTCAGTCTGCTCTTCTCTGGGTGTGTTACATTGACAGAGTGAGGTCAGTCTGCTCTTCCCTGCGTGCGTTATATTGACAGAGTGGCGTCAGTCTACTCTTCTCTGGGTGTGTTACATTGACAGAGTGAGGTCAGTCTGCTCTTGCCAGGTGTGTTACACTGACAGATTGGGGTCAGTCTGTTCTTCCCTGGGTGAGTTACATTGACAGAGTGGGGTCATTCTGCTCTTCCCTGGGTGTGTTTCATTGACAGAGTGGGGACAGTCTGCTCTTCACTGGGTGTATTGCATTGACAGAGTGGGGTCAGTCTGCTCTTCTCTGGGTGCATTCCATTGACAGAGTGAGGTCAGTCTGCTCTTCCCAGGTGTATTACACTGATAAATGGGGTTCAATGTGCTCTTCCCTGCGTGTGTTACATTGACCGAGTGGGGTCAGTCTGCTCTTCCCTGGGTGTCTTGCATTGACAGAGTGGGGTCAGTCTGCTCGTCCCTGAGTGTGTTGCATTGACAGGGTGGGGTCAGTCTGCTCTCACCTGGGTGTGTTACAGTGACAGGGTGCGGTCAGTCTGCTCTTGACTGGGTGTGTTACAATGAGAGTGAGGTTATTCTGCTCTTCCCTTGGTGTGTTACATTGACAGACTGGGATCAGCCTGCTCTTCCCTGGGTGTCTTGCATTGACAGAGTGAGGTCAGTCTGCTCTTCTCTGGGAGTGTTACATTGACAGAGTGAGGTCAGTCTGCTCTTCCCTGCGTGCGTTATATTGACAGAGTGGCGTCAGTCTACTCTTCTCTGGGTGTGTTACATTGACAGAGTGAGGTCAGTCTGCTCTTGCCAGGTGTGTTACACTGACAGATTGGGGTCAGTCTGTTCTTCCCTGGGTGAGTTACATTGACAGAGTGGGGTCATTCTGCTCTTCCCTGGGTGTGTTTCATTGACAGAGTGGGGACAGTCTGCTCTTCACTGGGTGTATTGCATTGACAGAGTGGGGTCAGTCTGCTCTTCTCTGGGTGCATTCCATTGACAGAGTGAGGTCAGTCTGCTCTTCCCAGGTGTGTTACACTGACAAATGGGGTTCAATGTGCTCTTCCCTGCGTGTGTTACATTGACCAAGTGGGGTCAGTCTGCTCTTCCCTGGGTGTGTTATATTGACAGGGTGGGGTCAGTCTGCTGTTCCCAGGTGTTTTACACTGACAGATTGGGGTCAGACTGGTCTTCACTGGGTGTGTTGCATTGACAGTGTGGGATCAATCGTCTCTTCCCTGGGTGTGTTACATTGACAGAGTGGGGTCAGTCTGCACTTCCCAGGGTGTGTTACATTTAAAGAGTGGGGTCAGTCTGTTCTCCCAGGGTGAGTTCCATTGACAGAGTGGGGTCAGTCTGCTGTTCTCTGGGTGTGTTACATTGACAGAGTGGGCCCAGTCTGCTCTTCCCTGGGTGTGTTACATTTACAGAGTTGGGTAAGTCTTCTCTTCCCTGAGTGGGTTACATTGACAGAGTGGGGTCAGTCTGCTCTTCCTTGTGTGTGTAACATTGACAGAGTAGGGTCAGTCAACTCTTCCCTGGGTGTGTTACATTGACAGGGTGGGGTCGGTCTGCTCTTCCCTAGGTTTGTTACAGTGACAGGGTGGGGTCAGTCTGCTCTTCACTGGGTGGGTTACATTGAGAGTGAGGGCAATGTGCTCTTCGCTGGGTGTTTTACATTGACAGAATAGGGTCAGTCTGCTCTTCCCTGGGTGTGTTACATTGACAGAGTGGGTTCTGTCTGGTCTTCCCTGAGTGTGTTACATTGAAAGGGTGGGGTCAGTCTGCTCTTCCCTTGGTGTGTTACATTGACAGGCTGGGGTCAGTCTGCTCTTCCCTGGGTGTGTTGCAATGACAGTGTGGGATCAATCGGCTCTTCCCTGGGTGTGTTACATTGACAGAGTGGGGTCAGTCTGCACTTCCCAGGGTGTGTTACTTTTAAAGAGTGGGATCAGTCTGTTCTCCCAGGGTGAGTTCCATTGTCAGAGTGGGGTCAGACTGTTGTTCCCTGGGACTGTTACACTGATGGAGTGGGGTCAGTCTGCACTTCCCAGGGTGTATTACATTTAAAGAGTGGGGTCAGTCTGTTCTCCCAGGGTGAGTTCCATTGTCAGAGTGGGGTCAGACTGTTGTTCCCTGGGACTGTTACACTGATGGAGTGGGGTCAGTCTGCTCTTCTCTGGGTGTGTTACATTGACAGAGTGGGATCAGTCTGCTCTTGTCTCGGTGGGTTACATTGACAGATTGAGGTCAGTCTGCACATCCCTGGGTGTGTTACATTGACAGAGTGGGATCAGTCTGCTCTTGTCTCGGTGGGTTACATTGACAGCGTGGGGTCAGTCTGCTCTTCCCTGAGTGGGTTACATTGACAGAGTGGGGTCTGTCTGCTCTTCCCTGGGTGTGTTACATTGACAGAGTGGTGTCAGTCTGCTCTTCCCTTGGTGTGTTACATTGACATAGTGAGGTCAGTCTGCTCTTCCCAGGTGTGTTACACTGACAGATTTGGTTCAGTGTGCTCTTCCCTGCGTGTGTTACATTGACAGAGTGGGGTCAGACTGCTCTTCCCTGGGTATGTTATATTGACAGAGTGTGGTCATTCTGCTCTTCCTTGGGTGTGTTACATTGACTGAGTGGGGTCAGTCTGCTCTTCCCTGGGTGTCTTGCATTGGCAGAGTGGGGTCAGTCTGCTCTTCCCTGAGTGTGTTGCATTGACAGGGTGGGGTCAGTCTGCTCTTCTCTGGGTGGGTTACATTGAGAGTGAGGGCAATGTGCTCTTCACTGGGTGTCTTGCATTGACAGAGTGAGGTCAGTCTGCTCTTCCCAGGTGTGTTACACTGACAAATGGGGTTCAATGTTCTCTTCCCTGCGTGTGTTACATTGACAGAGTGGGGTCAGTCTGCTCTTCCCTGGGTGTGTTACATTGACCGAGAGCGGTCAGTCTGTTCTTCCCTCGGTGAGATACATTGACAGGGTGGAGTCAGTCTGCTGTTCCCAGGTGTTTTACGCTGACAGATTGGGGTCAGACTGGTCTTCACTGGGTGTGTTGCATTGACAGTGTGGGATCAATCGGCTCTTCCCTGGGTGTGTTACATTGACAGAGTGGGGTCAGTCTAAACCTTCCCAGGGTGTGTTGCATTTAAAGAGTGGAGTCAGTCTGTTCTCCCAGGGTGAGTTCCATTGACAGAGTGGGGTCAGTCTGCTGTTCTCTGGGTTTGTTACATTGACAGAGTGGGCCCAGTCTGCTCTTCCCTGGGTGTGTTACATTTACAGAGTTGGGTAAGTCTTCTCTTCCCTGGGTGGGTTACATTGACAGAGTGGGGTCTGTCTGCTCTTCCTTGTGTGTGTAACATTGACAGAGTAGGGTCAGTCAACTCTTCCCTGGGTTTGTTACATTGACAGGGTGGGGTCGGTCTGCTCTTCCCTAGGTTTGTTACAGTGACAGGGTGGGGTCAGTCTGCTCTTCACTGGGTGGGTTACATTGATAGTGAGGGCAATGCGCTCTTCGCTGGGTGTTTTACATTGACAGAGTAGGGTCAGTCTGCTCTTCCCTGGGTGTGTTACATTGACAGAGTGGGTTCTGTCTGGTCTTCCCTGAGTGTGTTACATTGAAAGGGTGGGGTCAGTCTGCTCTTCCCTTGGTGTGTTACATTGACAGGCTGGGGTCAGTCTGATCTTCCCTGGGTGTGTTGCAATGACAGTGTGGGATCAATCGGCTCTTCCCTGGGTGTGTTACATTGACAGAGTTTGGTCAGTCTGCACTTCCCAGGGTGTGTTACATTTAAAGAGTGGGATCAGTCTGTTCTCCCAGGGTGAGTTCCATTTTCAGAGTGGGGTCAGACTGTTGTTCCCTGGGACTGTTACACTGATGGAGTGGGGTCAGTCTGCACTTCCCAGGGTGTATTACATTTAAAGAGTGGGGTCAGTCTGTTCTCCCAGGGTGAGTTCCATTGTCAGAGTGGGGTCAGACTATTGGTCCCTGGGACTGTTACACTGATGGAGTGGGGTCAGTCTGCTCTTCTCTGGGTGTGTTACATTGACAGAGTGGGATCAGTCTGCTCTTGTCTCGGTGGGTTACATTGACAGCGTGGGGTCAGTCTGCTCTTCCCTGAGTGGGTTACATTGACAGAGTGGGGTCTGTCTGCTCTTCCCTGGGTGTCTTACATTGACAGAGTGGTGTCAGTCTGCTCTCCCCTTGGTGTGTTACATTGACATAGTGAGGTCAGTCTGCTCTTCCCAGGTGTGTTACACTGACAGATTTGGTTCAGTGTGCTCTTCCCTGCGTGTGTTACATTGACAGAGTGGGGTCAGACTGCTCTTCCCTGGGTATGTTATATTGACAGAGTGTGGTCATTCTGCTCTTCCTTGGGTGTGTTACATTGACCGAGTGGGGTCAGTCTGCTCTTCCCTGGGTGTCTTGCATTGGCAGAGTGGGATCAGTCTGCTCTTGTCTCGGTGGGTTACATTGACAGCGTGGGGTCAGTCTGCTCTTCCCTGAGTGGGTTACATTGACAGAGTGGGGTCTGTCTGCTCTTCCCTGCGTGTGTTACATTGACAGAGTGGTGTCAGTCTGCTCTTCCCTTGGTGTGTTACATTGACATAGTGAGGTCAGTCTGCACATCCCTGGGTGCGTTACATTGACAGAGTGGGATAGGTCTGCTCTTGTCTCGGTGGGTTACATTGACAGAGAGCGGTCAGTCTGTTCTACCCTGGGTGAGTTACATTGACAGGGTGGGGTCAGTCTGCTGTTCCCAGGTGTTTTACGCTGACAGATTGGGGTCAGTCTGGTCTTCACTGGGTGTGTTGCATTGACAGTGTGGAATTAATCGGTTCTTCCCTGGATGTGTTACATTGACAGAGTGGGGTCAGTCTGCACTTCCCAGGGTGTGTTACATTTAAAGAGAGGGGTCAGTCTGTTCTCCCAGGGTGAGTTCCATTGACAGAGTGGGGTCAGACTGATGTTCCCTGGGTGTGTTACATTGACAGAGTAGGGTCAGTCAACTCTTCCCTGGGTGTGTTACATTGACAGGGTGGGGTCGGTCTGCTCTTCCCTAGGTTTGTTACAGTGACAGTGTGGGGTCAGTCTGCTCTTCACTGGGTGGGTTACATTGAGAGTGAGGGCAATGTGCTCTTCGCTGGGTGTTTTAAATTGACAGAGTAGGGTCAGTCTGCTCTTCCCTTGGTGTGTTACATTGACAGGCTGGGGTCAGTCTGCTCTTCCCTCCTTGTGTTACAGTGACAGAGTGGGGGCAGTCTGCTCTTCCCTGGGTGTGTAACATTGACAGTGTAGGGTCAGTCTGCTCTTCCCTGGGTGTGTTAGATTGACACAGTGGGGTCAGTCTGCTCTTCCCTGGGTCTGTTACATTGACAGAGTGGGATCAGTCTGCTCTTCCCTGGATGTGTTACATTGACTGATTGAGGTCATTCTGCACATCCCTGGGTGCGTTACATTGACAGAGTGGGATAGGTCTGCTCTTGTCTCGGTGGGTTACATTGACAGCTTGGGGTCAGTCTGCTCTTCCCTGAGTGGGTAACATTGACAGAGTGGGGTCGGTCTGCTCTTCCCTGGGTGTGTTACATTGACAGAGTGGGGTCAGTCTTCTCTTCCCTGAGTGGGTTACTTTGACAGAGTGGGGTCAGTCTGCTCTTCCTTGGGTGTGTAACATTGAAGAGTAGGGTCAGTCTGCTCTTCCCTGGGTGTGTGTTACATTGACCGGGTGGGGTCAGTCTGCTCTTCCCTGGCTGTGTTACAGTGACAGGGTGGGGTCAGACTGCTCTTCCCTGCGTGGGTTACATTGACAGAGAGCGGTCAGTCTGTTCTACCCTGGGTGAGTTACATTGACAGGGTGGGGTCAGTCTGCTGTTCCCAGGTGTTTTACACTGACAGATTGGGGTCAGTCTGGTCTTCACTGGGTGTGTTGCAATGACAGTGTGGGATCAATCGGCTCTTCCCTGGGTGTGTTACATTGACAGAGTGGGGTCAGTCTGCACTTCCCAGGGTGTGTTACATTTAAAGAGTGGGGTCAGTCTGTTCTCCCAGGGTGAGTTCCATTGACAGAGTGGGGTCAGACTGTTGTTCCCTGGGACTGTTACACTGATGGAGTGGGGTCAGTCTGCACTTCCCAGGGTGTATTACATTTAAAGAGTGGGGTAAGTCTGTTCTCCCAGGGTGAGTTCCATTGTCAGAGTGGGGTCAGACTGTTGTTCCCTGGGAATGTTACACTGATGGATTGGGGTCAGTCTGCTCTTCTTTGGGTGTCTTGCATTGACAGATTGGGGTCAGTCTGCTCGTCCCTGGATGTGTTACATTGACAGATTGAGGTCAGTCTGCACATCCCTGGGTGTGTTACATTGACAGAGTGGGATCAGTCTGC
Organism: Chiloscyllium punctatum; assembly: GCF_047496795.1. Classification (NCBI taxonomy): domain Eukaryota; kingdom Metazoa; phylum Chordata; class Chondrichthyes; order Orectolobiformes; family Hemiscylliidae; genus Chiloscyllium; species Chiloscyllium punctatum. Next base: position 18,461,819 of record NC_092769.1, read on the forward strand.
TCTTGTCTCGGTGGGTTACATTGACAGCGTGGGGTCAGTCTGCTCTTACCTGAGTGGGTTACATTGACAGAGTGGTGTCAGTCTGCTCTTCCCTTGGTGTGTTACATTGACATAGTGAGGTCAGTCTGCTCTTCCCAGGTGTGTTACACTGACAGATTTGGTTCAGTGTGCTCTTCCCTGCGTGTGTTACATTGACAGAGTGGGGTCAGACTGCTCTTCCCTGGGTATGTTATATTGACAGAGTGTGGTCATTCTGCTCTTCCTTGGGTGTGTTACATTGACCGAGTGGGGTCAGTCTGCTCTTCCCTGGGTGTCTTGCATTGACAGAGTGGGGACAGTCTGCTCTTCACTGGGTGTATTGCATTGACAGAGTGGGGTCAGTCTGCTCTTCTCTGGGTGCATTCCATTGACAGATTGAGGTCAGTCTGCTCTTCCCAGGTGTGTTACACTGACAAATGGGGTTCAATGTGCTCTTCCCTACGTGTTACATTGACCGAGTGGGGTCAGCCTGCTCTTCCCTTGGTGTGTTATATTGACAGAGTGGGGTCAGTCTGCTCTTCCCTGGGTGTGTTACATTGACAGGGTGGGGTCAGTCTGCTGTTCCCAGGTGTTTTACACTGACAGATTGGGGTCAGACTGGTCTTCACTGGGTGTGTTGCATTGACAGTGTGGGATCAATCGGCTCTTCCCTGGGTGTGTTACATTGACAGAGTGGGGTCAGTCTGCACTTCCCAGGGTGTGTTACATTTAAAGAGTGGGGTCAGTCTGTTCTCGCAGGGTGAGTTCCATTGACAGAGTGGGGTCAGTCTGCTGTTCTCTGGGTGTGTTACATTGACAGAGTGGGCCTAGTCTGCTCTTCCCTGGGTGTGTTACATTTACAGAGTTGGGTAAGTCTTCTCTTCCCTGAGTGGGTTACATTGACAGAGTGGGGTCAGTCTGCTCTTCCTTGTGTGTGTAACATTGACAGAGTAGGGTCAGTCAACTCTTCCCTGGGTGTGTTACATTGACAGGGTGGGGTCGGTCTGCTCTTCCCTAGGTTTGTTAAAGTGACAGGGTGGTGTCAGTCTGCTCTTCACTGGGTGGGTTACATTGAGAGTGAGGGCAATGTGCTCTTCGCTGGGTGTTTTACATTGACAGAGTAGGGTCAGTCTGCTCTTCCCTGGGTGTGTTACATTGACAGAGTGGGTTCTGTCTGGTCTTCCCTGAGTGTGTTACATTGAAAGTGTGGGGTCAGTCTGCTCTTCCCTTGGTGTGTTACATTGACAGGCTGGGGTCAGTCTGCTCTTCCCTGGGTGTGTTGCAATGACAGTGTGGGATCAATCGGCTCTTCCCTGGGTGTGTTACATTGACAGAGTGGGGTCAGTCTGCACTTCCCAGGGTGTGTTACATTTAAAGAGTGGGATCAGTCTGTTCTCCCAGGGTGAGTTCCATTGTCAGAGTGGGGTCAGACTGTTGTTCCCTGGGACTGTTACACTGATGGAGTGGGATCAGTCTGCTCTTCTCTGGGTGTGTTACATTGACAGAGTGGGATCAGTCTGCTCTTCCCTGGATGTGTTACATTGACAGATTGAGGTCAGTCTGCACATCCCTGGGTGTGTTACATTGACAGAGTGGGATCAGTCTGCTCTTGTCTCGGTGGGTTACCTTGACAGCGTGGGGTCAGTCTGCTCTTCCCTGAGTGGGTTACATTGACAGAGTGGGGTCTGTCTGCTCTTCCCTGGGTGTGTTACATTGACAGAGTGGGGTCAGTCTGCTCTTCCTTGTGTGTGTAACATTGACAGAGTAGGGTCAGTCAACTCTTCCCTGGGTGTGTTACATTGACAGGGTGGGGTCGGTCTGCTCTTCCCTAGGTTTGTTACAGTGACAGGGTGGTGTCAGTCTGCTCTTCACTGGGTGGGTTACATTGAGAGTGAGGGCAATGTGCTCTTCGCTGGGTGTTTTACATTGACAGAGTAGGGTCAGTCTGCTCTTCCCTGGGTGTGTTACATTGACAGAGTGGGTTCTGTCTGGTCTTCCCTGAGTGTGTTACATTGAAAGTGTGGGGTCAGTCTGCTCTTCCCTTGGTGTGTTACATTGACAGGCTGGGGTCAGTCTGCTCTTCCCTGGGTGTGTTGCAATGACAGTGTGGGATCAATCGGCTCTTCCCTGGGTGTGTTACATTGACAGAGTGGGGTCAGTCTGCACTTCCCTGGGTGTGTTACATTTAAAGAGTGGGATCAGTCTGTTCTCCCAGGGTGAGTTCCATTGTCAGAGTGGGGTCAGACTGTTGTTCCCTGGGACTGTTACACTGATGGAGTGGGATCAGTCTGCTCTTCTCTGGGTGTGTTACATTGACAGAGTGGGATCAGTCTGCTCTTCCCTGGATGTGTTACATTGACAGATTGAGGTCAGTCTGCACATCCCTGGGTGTGTTACATTGACAGAGTGGGATCAGTCTGCTCTTGTCTCGGTGGGTTACCTTGACAGCGTGGGGTCAGTCTGCTCTTCCCTGAGTGGGTTACATTGACAGAGTGGGGTCTGTCTGCTCTTCCCTGGGTGTGTTACATTGACAGAGTGGTGTCAGTCTGCTCTTCCCTTGGTGTGTTACATTGACAGAGTGGGGTCAGACTGCTCTTCCCTGGGTATGTTATATTGACAGAGTGTGGTCATTCTGCTCTTCCTTGGGTGTGTTACATTGACTGAGTGGGGTCAGTCTGCTCTTCCCTGGGTGTCTTGCATTGGCAGAGTGGGGTCAGTCTGCTCTTCCCTGAGTGTGTTGCATTGACAGGGAGGGGTCAGTCTGCTCTTCACTGGGTGGGTTACATCGAGAGTGAGGGCAATGTGCTCTTCACTGGGTGTCTTGCATTGACAGAGTGAGGTCAGTCTGCTCTTCCCAGGTGTGTTACACTGACAAATGGGGTTCAATGTTCTCTTCCCTGCGTGTGTTACATTGACAGAGTGGGGTCAGCCTGCTCTTCCCTGGGTGTGTTATATTGACAGAGTGGGGTCAGTCTGCTCTTCCCTGGGTGTGTTACATTGACAGAGAGCGGTCAGTCTGTTCTTCCCTCGGTGAGTTACATTGACAGGGTGGGGTCAGTCTGCTGTTCCCAGGTGTTTTACGCTGACAGATTGGGGTCAGACTGGTCTTCACTGGGTGTGTTGCATTGACAGTGTGGGATCAATCGGCTCTTCCCTGGGTGTGTTACATTGACAGAGTGGGGTCAGTCTAAACCTTCCCAGGGTGTGTTACATTTAAAGAGTGGAGTCAGTCTGTTCTCCCAGGGTGAGTTCCATTGACAGAGTGGGGTCAGTCTGCTGTTCTCTGGGTGTGTTACATTGACAGAGTGGGATCAGTCTGCTCTTCCCTGGATGTGTTACATTGACAGATTGAGGTCAGTCTGCACATCCCTGGGTGTGTTACATTGACAGAGTGGGATCAGTCTGCTCTTGTCTCGGTGGGTTACCTTGACAGCGTGGGGTCAGTCTGCTCTTCCCTGAGTGGGTTACATTGACAGAGTGGGGTCTGTCTGCTCTTCCCTGGGTGTGTTACATTGACAGAGTGGGGTCAGTCTGCTCTTCCTTGTGTGTGTAACATTGACAGAGTAGGGTCAGTCAACTCTTCCCTGGGTGTGTTACATTGACAGGGTGGGGTCGGTCTGCTCTTCCCTAGGTTTGTTACAGTGACAGGGTGGTGTCAGTCTGCTCTTCACTGGGTGGGTTACATTGAGAGTGAGGGCAATGTGCTCTTCGCTGGGTGTTTTACATTGACAGAGTAGGGTCAGTCTGCTCTTCCCTGGGTGTGTTACATTGACAGAGTGGGTTCTGTCTGGTCTTCCCTGAGTGTGTTACATTGAAAGTGTGGGGTCAGTCTGCTCTTCCCTTGGTGTGTTACATTGACAGGCTGGGGTCAGTCTGCTCTTCCCTGGGTGTGTTGCAATGACAGTGTGGGATCAATCGGCTCTTCCCTGGGTGTGTTACATTGACAGAGTGGGGTCAGTCTGCACTTCCCAGGGTGTGTTACATTTAAACAGTGGGATCAGTCTGTTCTCCCAGGGTGAGTTCCATTGTCAGAGTGGGGTCAGACTGTTGTTCCCTGGGACTGTTACACTGATGGAGTGGGATCAGTCTGCTCTTCTCTGGGTGTGTTACATTGACAGAGTGGGATCAGTCTGCTCTTCCCTGGATGTGTTACATTGACAGATTGAGGTCAGTCTGCACATCCCTGGGTGTGTTACATTGACAGAGTGGGATCAGTCTGCTCTTGTCTCGGTGGGTTACCTTGACAGCGTGGGGTCAGTCTGCTCTTCCCTGAGTGGGTTACATTGACAGAGTGGGGTCTGTCTGCTCTTCCCTGGGTGTGTTACATTGACAGAGTGGTGTCAGTCTGCTCTTCCCTTGGTGTGTTACATTGACAGAGTGGGGTCAGACTGCTCTTCCCTGGGTATGTTATATTGACAGAGTGTGGTCATTCTGCTCTTCCTTGGGTGTGTTACATTGACTGAGTGGGGTCAGTCTGCTCTTCCCTGGGTGTCTTGCATTGGCAGAGTGGGGTCAGTCTGCTCTTCCCTGAGTGTGTTGCATTGACAGGGAGGGGTCAGTCTGCTCTTCACTGGGTGGGTTACATCGAGAGTGAGGGCAATGTGCTCTTCACTGGGTGTCTTGCATTGACAGAGTGAGGTCAGTCTGCTCTTCCCAGGTGTGTTACACTGACAAATGGGGTTCAATGTTCTCTTCCCTGCGTGTGTTACATTGACAGAGTGGGGTCAGCCTGCTCTTCCCTGGGTGTGTTATATTGACAGAGTGGGGTCAGTCTGCTCTTCCCTGGGTGTGTTACATTGACAGAGAGCGGTCAGTCTGTTCTTCCCTCGGTGAGTTACATTGACAGGGTGGGGTCAGTCTGCTGTTCCCAGGTGTTTTACGCTGACAGATTGGGGTCAGACTGGTCTTCACTGGGTGTGTTGCATTGACAGTGTGGGATCAATCGGCTCTTCCCTGGGTGTGTTACATTGACAGAGTGGGGTCAGTCTAAACCTTCCCAGGGTGTGTTACATTTAAAGAGTGGAGTCAGTCTGTTCTCCCAGGGTGAGTTCCATTGACAGAGTGGGGTCAGTCTGCTGTTCTCTGGGTGTGTTACATTGACAGAGTGGGCCCAGTCTGCTCTTCCCTGGGTGTGTTACATTTACAGAGTTGGGTAAGTCTTCTCTTCCCTGAGTGGGTTACATTGACAGAGTGGGGTCAGTCTGCTCTTCCCTGGGTTTGTTACATTGACAGGGTGGGGTCGGTCTGCTCTTCCCTAGGTTTGTTACAGTGACAGGGTGGGGTCAGTCTGCTCTTCACTGGGTGGGTTACATTGAGAGTGAGGGCAATGTGCTCTTCGCTGGGTGTTTTACATTGACAGAGTAGGGTCAGTCTGCTCTTCCCTGGGTGTGTTACATTGACAGAGTGGGTTCTGTCTGGTCTTCCCTGAGTGTGTTACATTGAAAGGGTGGGGTCAGTCTGCTCTTCCCTTGGTGTGTTACATTGACAGGCTGGGGTCAGTCTGCTCTTCCCTGGGTGTGTTGCAATGACAGTGTGGGATCAATCGGCTCTTCCCTGGGTGTGTTACATTGACAGAGCGTGGTCAGTCTGCACTTCCCAGGGTGTGTTACATTTAAAGAGTGGGATCAGTCTGTTCTCCCAGGGTGAGTTCCATTTTCAGAGTGGGGTCAGACTGTTGTTCCCTGGGACTGTTACACTGATGGAGTGGGGTCAGTCTGCACTTCCCAGGGTGTATTACATTTAAAGAGTGGGGTCAGTCTGTTCTCCCAGGGTGAGTTCCATTGTCAGAGTGGGGTCAGACTGTTGTTCCCTGGGACTGTTACACTGATGGAGTGGGGTCAGTCTGCTCTTCTCTGGGTGTGTTACATTGACAGAGTGGGATCAGTCTGCTCTTGTCTCGGTGGGTTACATTGACAGCGTGGGGTCAGTCTGCTCTTCCCTGAGTGGGTTACATTGACAGAGTGGGGTCTGTCTGCTCTTCCCTGGGTGTGTTACATTGACAGAGTGGTGTCAGTCTGCTCTTCCCTTGGTGTGTTACATTGACATAGTGAGGTCAGTCTGCTCTTCCCAGGTGTGTTACACTGACAGATTTGGTTCAGTGTGCTCTTCCCTGCGTGTGTTACATTGACAGAGTGGGGTCAGACTGCTCTTCCCTGGGTATGTTATATTGACAGAGTGTGGTCATTCTGCTCTTCCTTGGGTGTGTTACATTGACCGAGTGGGGTCAGTCTGCTCTTCCCTGGGTGTCTTGCATTGGCAGAGTGGGGTCAGTCAACTCTTCCCTGCGTGTGTTACATTGACAGGGTGGGCTCGGTCTGCTCTTCCCTAGGTTTGTTACAGTGACAGGGTGGGGTCAGTCTGCTCTTCACTGTGTGGGTTACATTGAGAGTGAGGGCAATGTGCTCTTCGCTGGGTGTTTTACATTGACAGAGTAGGGTCAGTCTGCTCTTCCCAGGGTGTGTTACATTGACAGAGTGGGTTCTGTCTGGTCTTCCCTGAGTGTGTTACATTGAAAGGGTGGGGTCAGTCTGCTCTTCCCTTGGTGTGTTACATTGACAGGCTGGGGTCAGTCTGCTTCTCCCTCGTTGTGTTACAGTGACAGAGTGGGGGCAGTCTGCTCTTCCCTGGGTGTGTTACATTGACAGATTGAGGTCAGTCTGCACATCCCTGGGTGGGTTACATTGACAGAGTGAGGTCAGTCTTCTCTTCCCTGAGTGGGTTACATTGACAGAGTGGGGTCAGTCTGCTCTTCCTTGGGTGTGTAACATTGAAGAGTAGGGTCAGTCTGCTCTTCCCTGGGTGTGTGTTACATTGACCGGGTGGGGTCAGTCTGCTCTTCCCTGGCTGTGTTACAGTGACAGGGTGGGGTCAGGCTGCTCTTCACTGGGTGGGATACATTGAGAGTGAGGGCAGTCTGCTCTTTCCTGGGTGTGTTACATTGACAGAGTAGGGTCAATCTGCTCTTCCCTGGGTGTGTTACATTGACAGAGTGGGGTCAGTCTGCTCTTCCCTGAGTGTGTTACATTGACAGGGTCGGGTCAGTCTGCTCGTCCCTGCGTGGGTTACATTGACAGAGTTGGGTCAGTGTGCTCTTCCCTGGGTGTGTTAGATTGACTCAGTGGGGTCAGTCTGCTCTTCCCTGGGTGTCTTGCATTGACAGAGTTGGGTCAGTCTGCTCTTGTCTCGGTTGGTTACTTTGACAGAGTGGGGTCAGTCTGCTCTTCCTTCGGTGTGTTACTTTGACAGAGTGGGGTCAGTCTGCTGTTCATTGGGTGGATTAAGTTTAGAGTGAGGACAGTCTGCTCTTGCCTTGATGTGTAAATTGTCAGAGTGGCGTCTGTCAGCTCTTCCCAGGGTGTGTTACATTGACAGAGTGTGGTTAGTCTGCTCTTCCCTGCGTGTGTGACATTGACAGATGGGGTCAGTCTGCTCTTCCCTGGGTGTGTTACATTGACAGAGTGGGGTCAGTCTGCTCTTCCCTGGGTGTCTTGCATTGACAGAGTTGGGTCAGTCTGCTCTTCTCTGGGTGTGTTACATTGACAGAGTGGGATCAGCCTGCTCTTCCCAGGTGTGTTACACTGACAGATTGGGTTCAGTGTGCTCTTCCCTGCCTGTGTTACATTGACAGAGTGGGGTCAGACTGCTCTTCGCTGGATGTGTTATATTGACAGAGTGGGGTCAGTCTGCTCTTCCCTGGGTGTGTTACATTGACAGAGTGGGGTCAGACTGCTTTTCCCTGAGTGGGTTATATTAACAGGGTGGGGTCACTCTGCCCTTCCCTGGGTGTGTTACATTGTCAGAGTGGGGTCAGTCTGCCCTTCCCTGGTTGGGTTACATTGACAGAGTGGGGTCAGTCTGCTCTTCCCTGGGTGGGTTACATAGACAGAGTGGGGTCAGTCTGCTCTTACCTGGGTCGGTTACATTGACACAGTGGGTTTAGTCTGCTCTTCCCTGGGTGTGTTACATTGACAGAGTGGGATCAGTCTGCTCTTCCCTGGGCGTGTTTCATTGACAGAGTGGGGTCAGAGTGCTCTTCCCTGCGTGTGTTACATTGACATAGTGGGGTCAATCTGCTCTTCCCTGCGTGGTTTAAATTGGAAGAGTGGGGTCAGTCTGCTCTTCCCTGGGTGTGTTAGATTGACAGAGTGGGATCAGTCTGCTCTTGTCTGGGTGGGTTACATTGACAGAGTGGGGTCAGTCTGCTCATCCCTGAGTGGGTTACATTGACAAAGTGGGGTCAGTCTGCTCTTCCCTCGGTGTGTTACACTGACAGATTTGGTTCAGTTTGCTCTTCCCTGCGTGTGTTTCGTTGACAGAGTGGGGTCAGACTGCTCTTCCCTGGGTGTGTTATATTGACAGAGTGTGGTCATTCTGCTCTTCCCTGGGTGTGTTACATTGACAGAGTGGGATCAGGCTGCTCTTCCCTGGGCGTGTTTCATTGACAGAGTGGGGTCAGAGTGCTCTTCCCTGCGTGTGTTACATTGACATAGTGGGGTCAATCTGCTCTTCCCTGCGTGGTTTAAATTGGAAGAGTGGGGTCAGTCTGCTCTTCCCTGGGTGTGTTAGATTGACAGAGTGGGATCAGTCTGCTCTTGTCTGGGTGGGTTACATTGACAGAGTGGGGTCAGTCTGCTCATCCCTGAGTGGGTTACATTGACAAAGTGGGGTCAGTCTGCTCTTCCCTCGGTGTGTTACACTGACAGATTTGGTTCAGTTTGCTCTTCCCTGCGTGTGTTTCATTGACAGAGTGGTGTCAGACTGCTCTTCCCTGGGTGTGTTATATTGACAGAGTGTGGTCATTCTGCTCTTCCCTTGGTGTGTTACATTGACGGAGTGGGGTCAGTCAGCTCTTCCCTGGGTGTCTTGCATTGACAGAGTGGGGTCAGTCTGCTCTTCCCTGAGTGTGTATTTTGACAGGGTGGGGTCAGTCTGCTCTTCCCTGGGTGTGTTAAAGTGACAAGGTGCGGTCAGTATGCTCTTGACTGGGTGTGTTACAATGAGAGTGAGGTCATTCTGCTCTTCTCTGGGTGTGTTACATTGACAGAGTGAGGTCAGTCTGCTCTTCCCTGGGTGTGTTACATTGTCAGAGTGGCGTCAGTCTCCTCTTCTCTGGGTGTGTTACATTGACAGAGTGAGGTCAGTCTGCTCTTCCCAGGTGTGTTACACTGACAGATTTTGGTTAGTCTGTTCTTCCGTTGGTGAGTTACATTGACAGAGTGGGGTCATTCTGCTCTTCCGTGGGTGTGTTACCTTGACAGAGTGGGGACAGTCTGCTCTTCACTGGGTTTCTTGCATTGACAGAGTGGGGTGAGTCTGCTCTTCTCTGGGTGTGTTACATTGACAGAGTGGGGACAGTCTGCTCTTCACTGGGTTTCTTGCATTGACAGAGTGGGGTGAGTCTGCTCTTCTCTGGGTGCGTTACATTGACAGAGTGGGGTCAGTCTGCTCTTCTCTGGGTGCGTTCCATTGACAGAGTGAGGTCAGTCTGCTCTTCCCAAGTGTGTTACACTGACAAATGGGGTTCAATGTGCTCTTCCCTGCGTGTGTTACATTGACAGAGTGGGGTCAGCCTGCTCTTCCCTGTGTGTGTTATATTGACAGAGTGGGGTCAGTCTGCTCTTCCCGGGGTGTGTTACATTGACAGAGAGTGGTCATTCTGTTCTTCCCTGGGTGAGTTACATTGACAGGGTGGGGTCAGTCGGCTGTTCCCAGGTGTTTTACACTGACAGATTGGGGTCAGTCTGGTCTTCACTGGGTGTGTTGCATTGACAGTGTGGAATCAATCGGCTCTTCCCTGGGTGTGTTACATTGACAGAGTGGGGTCAGTCTGCACTTCCCAGGGTGTGTTACATTTAAAGAGTGGGGTCAGTCTGTTCTCCCAGGGTGAGTTCCATTGACAGAGTGGGGTCAGACTGATGATCCCTGGGACTGATACACTGATAGAGTTGGGTCAGTCTGCTGTTCTCTGGGTGTGTTACATTGACAGAGTGGGCCCAGTCTCCTCTTCCCTGGGTGTGTTACATTTACAGAGTTGGGTAAGTCTTCTCTTCCCTGAGTGGGTTACATTGACAGAGTGGGGTCAGTCTGCTCTTCCTTGTGTGTGTAACATTGACAGAGTAGGGTCAGTCAACTCTTCCCTGGGTGTGTTACATTGACAGGGTGGGGTCGGTCTGCTCTTCCCTAGGTTTGTTACAGTGACAGTGTGGGGTCAGTCTGCTCTTCACTGGGTGGGTTATATTGAGAGTGAGGGCAATGTGCTCTTCGCTGTGTGTTTTACATTGACAGAGTAGGGTCAGTCTTCTCTTCCCTTGGTGTGTTACATTGACAGGCTGGGGTCAGTCTGCTCTTCCCTCCTTGTGTTACAGTGACGGAGTGGGGGCAGTCTGCTCTTCCCTGGGTGTGTAACATTGACAGTGTAGGGTCAGTCTGCTCTTCCCTGGGTGTGTTAGATTGACACAGTGGGGTCAGTCTGCTCTTCCCTGGGTCTGTTACATTGACAGAGTGGGATCAGTCTGCTCTTCCCTGGGTGTCTTGCATTGACAGAGTTGGGTCAGTCTGCTCTTCTCTGGGTGTGTTACATTGACAGAGTGTGGTCAGTCTGCTCTTCCCTGGGTGTCTTGCATTGACAGAATTGGGTCAGTCTGCTCTTCCCTGGGTGTCTTGCATTGACAGAGTTGGGTCAGTCTGCTCTTCTCTGGGTGTGTTACATTGACAGAGTGGGGTCAGTCTGCTCTTTCCTGGGTGTCTTGCATTGACAGAGTTGGGTCAGTCTGCTCTTCTCTGGGTGTGTTACATTGACAGAGTGGGATCAGCCTGCTCTTCCCAGGTGTGTTACACTGACAGATGGGGTTCAGTGTGCTCTTCCCTGCCTGTGTTACATTGACAGAGTGGGGTCAGACTGCTCTTCGCTGGATGTGTTATATTGACAGAGTGGGGTCAGTCTGCTCTTCCCTGGGTGTGTTACATTGACAGAGTGGGGTCAGACTGCTTTTCCCTGAGTGGGTTACATTAACAGGGTGGGGTCACTCTGCCCTTCCCTGGGTGTGTTACATTGTCAGAGTGGGGTCAGTCTGCCCTTCCCTGGTTGGGTTACATTGACAGAGTGGGGTCAGTCTGCTCTTCCCTGGGTGGGTTACATAGACAGAGTGGGGTCAGTCTGCTCTTACCTGGGTCGGTTACATTGACACAGTGGGTTTAGTCTGCTCTTCCCTGGGTGTGTTACATTGACAGAGTGGGATCAGTCTGCTCTTCCCTGGGCGTGTTTCATTGACAGAGTGGGGTCAGAGTGCTCTTCCCTGCGTGTGTTACATTGACATAGTGGGGTCAATCTGCTCTTCCCTGCGTGGTTTAAATTGGAAGAGTGGGGTCAGTCTGCTCTTCCCTGGGTGTGTTAGATTGACAGAGTGGGATCAGTCTGCTCTTGTCTGGGTGGGTTACATTGACAGAGTGGGGTCAGTCTGCTCATCCCTGAGTGGGTTACATTGACAAAGTGGGGTCAGTCTGCTCTTCCCTCGGTGTGTTACACTGACAGATTTGGTTCAGTTTGCTCTTCCCTGCGTGTGTTTCATTGACAGAGTGGGGTCAGACTGCTCTTCCCTGGGTGTGTTATATTGACAGAGTGTGGTCATTCTGCTCTTCCCTGGGTGTGTTACATTGACAGAGTGGGATCAGGCTGCTCTTCCCTGGGCGTGTTTCATTGACAGAGTGGGGTCAGAGTGCTCTTCCCTGCGTGTGTTACATTGACATAGTGGGGTCAATCTGCTCTTCCCTGCGTGGTTTAAATTGGAAGAGTGGGGTCAGTCTGCTCTTCCCTGGGTGTGTTAGATTGACAGAGTGGGATCAGTCTGCTCTTGTCTGGGTGGGTTACATTGACAGAGTGGGGTCAGTCTGCTCATCCCTGAGTGGGTTACATTGACAAAGTGGGGTCAGTCTGCTCTTCCCTCGGTGTGTTACACTGACAGATTTGGTTCAGTTTGCTCTTCCCTGCGTGTGTTTCATTGACAGAGTGGTGTCAGACTGCTCTTCCCTGGGTGTCTTGCATTGACAGAGTGGGGTCAGTTTGCTCTTCCCTGAGTGTGTTTTTTGACAGGGTGGGGTCAGTCTGCTCTTCCCTGGGTGTGTTAAAGTGACAAGGTGCGGTCAGTATGCTCTTGACTGGGTGTGTTACAATGAGAGTGAGGTCATTCTGCTCTTCTCTGGGTGTGTTACATTGACAGAGTGAGGTCAGTCTGCTCTTCCCTGCGTGCGTTACATTGACAGAGTGGCGTCAGTCTCCTCTTCTCTGGGTGTGTTACATTGACAGAGTGAGGTCAGTCTGCTCTTCCCAGGTGTGTTACACTGACAGATTTTGGTTAGTCTGTTCTTCCGTTGGTGAGTTACATTGACAGAGTGGGGTCATTCTGCTCTTCCGTGGGTGTGTTACCTTGACAGAGTGGGGACAGTCTGCTCTTCACTGGGTTTCTTGCATTGACAGAGTGGGGTGAGTCTGCTCTTCTCTGGGTGTGTTACATTGACAGAGTGGGGACAGTCTGCTCTTCACTGGGTTTCTTGCATTGACAGAGTGGGGTGAGTCTGCTCTTCTCTGGGTGCGTTACATTGACAGAGTGGGGTCAGTCTGCTCTTCTCTGGGTGCGTTCCATTGACAGAGTGAGGTCAGTCTGCTCTTCCCAAGTGTGTTACACTGACCAATGGGGTTCAATGTGCTCTTCCCTGCGTGTGTTACATTGACAGAGTGGGGTCAGCCTGCTCTTCCCTGTGTGTGTTATATTGACAGAGTGGGGTCAGTCTGCTCATCCCGGGGTGTGTTACATTGACAGAGAGTGGTCCTTCTGTTCTTCCCTGGGTGAGTTACATTGACAGGGTGGGGTCAGTCGGCTGTTCCCAGGTGTTTTACACTGACAGATTGGGGTCAGTCTGGTCTTCACTGGGTGTGTTGCATTGACAGTGTGGAATCAATCGGCTCTTCCCTGGGTGTGTTACATTGACAGAGTGGGGTCAGTCTGCACTTCCCAGGGTGTGTTACATTTAAAGAGTGGGGTCAGTCTGTTCTCCCAGGGTGAGTTCCATTGACAGAGTGGGGTCAGACTGATGATCCCTGGGACTGATACACTGATAGAGTTGGGTCAGTCTGCTGTTCTCTGGGTGTGTTACATTGACAGAGTGGGCCCAGTCTCCTCTTCCCTGGGTGTGTTACATTTACAGAGTTGGGTAAGTCTTCTCTTCCCTGAGTGGGTTACATTGACAGAGTGGGGTCAGTCTGCTCTTCCTTGTGTGTGTAACATTGACAGAGTAGGGTCAGTCAACTCTTCCCTGGGTGTGTTACATTGACAGGGTGGGGTCGGTCTGCTCTTCCCTAGGTTTGTTACAGTGACAGTGTGGGATCAGTCTGCTCTTCACTGGGTGGGTTACATTGAGAGTGAGGGCAATGTGCTCTTCGCTGGGTGTTTTACATTGACAGAGTAGGGTCAGTCTGCTCTTCCCTTGGTGTGTTACATTGACAGGCTGGGGTCAGTCTGCTCTTCCCTCCTTGTGTTACAGTGACGGAGTTGGGGCAGTCTGCTCTTCCCTGGGTGTGTAACATTGACAGTGTAGGGTCAGTCTGCTCTTCCCTGGGTGTGTTAGATTGACACAGTGGGGTCAGTCTGCTCTTCCCTGGGTCTGTTACATTGACAGAGAGGGATCAGTCTGCTCTTCCCTGGATGTGTTACATTGACTGATTGACGTCAGTCTGCACATCCCTGTGTGCGTTACATTGACAGAGTGGGATCAGTCTGCTCTTGTCTCGGTGGGTTACATTTACAGCTTGGGGTCAGTCTGCTCTTCCCTGAGTGGGTTACATTGACAGAGTGGGGTCTGTCTGCTCTTCCCTGGGTGTGTTACATTGACAGAGTGGGGTCAGTCTTCTTTTTCCTGAGTGGGTTACTTTGACAGAGTGGGGTCAGTCTGCTCTTCCTTGGGTGTGTAACATTGAAAAGTAGGGTCAGTCTGCTCTTCCCTGGGTGTGTGTTACATTGACCGGGTGGGATCAGTCTGCTCTTCCCAGGCTGTGTTACAGTGACAGGGTGGGGTTAGTCTGCTCTTCCCTGCGTGGGTTACATTGACAGAGAGCGGTCAGTCTGTTGTTCCCTGGGTGAGTTACATTGACAGGGTGGGGTCAGTCTGCTGTTCCCAGGTGTTTTACACTGACAGATTGGGGTCAGTCTGGTCTTCACTGGGTGTGTTGCAATGACAGTGTGGGATCAATCGGCTCTTCCCTGGGTGTGTTACATTGACAGAGTGGGGTCAGTCTGCACTTCCCAGGGTGTGTTACATTTAAAGAGTGGGGTCAGTCTGTTCTCCCAGGGTGAGTTCCATTGACAGAGTGGGGTCAGACTGTTGTTCCCTGGGACTGTTACACTGATGGAGTGTGGTCAGTCTGCTGTTCTCTGGGTGTGTTACATTGACAGAGTGGGATCAGTCTGCTCTTCCCTGGGTGTGTTACATTGACAGAGTGGGTTCTGTCTGGTCTTCCCTGACTGTGTTACATTGAAAGGGTGGGGTCAGTCTGCTCTTCCCTTGGTGTGTTACATTGACAGGCTGGGGTCAGTCTGCTCTTCCTTGGGTGTGTTGCAATGACAGTGTGGGATCAATCGGCTCTTCCCTGGATGTGTTACATTGACAGAGTGGGGTCAGTCTGCACTTCCCAGGGTGTGTTACATTTAAAGAGTGGGGTCAGTCTGTTCTCCCAGGGTGAGTTCCATTGTCAGAGTGGGGTCAGACTGTTGTTCCCTTGGACTGTTACACTGATGGAGTGGGGTCAGTCTGCACTTCCCAGGGTGTATTACATTTAAAGAGTGGGGTCAGTCTGTTCTCCCAGGGTGAGTTCCATTGTCAGTGTGGGGTCAGACTGTTGTTCCCTGGGACTGTTACACTGATGGAGTGGGGTCAGTCTGCTCTTCTCTGGGTGTGTTACATTGACAGAGTGGGATCAGTCTGCTTTTCCCTGGATGTGTTGCATTGACAGATTGAGGTCAGTCTGCACATCCCTGGGTGTGTTACATTGACAGAGTGGGATCAGTCTGCTCTTGTCTCGGTGGGTTACATTGACAGCGTGGGGTCAGTCTGCTCTTCCCTGAGTGGGTTACATTGACAGAGTGGGGTCTGTCTGCTCTTCCCTGGGTGTGTTACATTGACAGAGTGGTGTCAGTCTGCTCTTCCCTTGGTGTGTTACATTGACATAGTGAGGTCAGTCTGCTCTTCCCAGGTGTGTTACACTGACAGATTTGGTTCAGTGTGCTCTTCCCTGCGTGTGTTACATTGACAGAGTGGGGTCAGACTGCTCTTCCCTGGGTATGTTATATTGACAGAGTGTGGTCATTCTGCTCTTTCCTGGGTGTGTTACATTGACCGAGTGGGGTCAGTCTGCTCTTCCCTGGGTGTCTTGCATTGACAGAGTGGGGTCAGTCTGCTCGTCCCTGAGTGTGTTGCATTGACAGGGTGGGGTCAGTCTGCTCTCCCCTGGGTGTGTTACAGTGACAGGGTGCGGTCAGTCTGCTCTTGACTGTGTGTGTTACAATGAGAGTGAGGTTATTCTGCTCTTCCCTTGGTGTGTTACATTGACAGACTGGGATCAGCCTGCTCTTCCCTGGGTGTCTTGCATTGACAGAGTGTAGTCAGTCTGCTCTTCTCTGGGTGTGTTACATTGACAGAGTGAGGTCAGTCTGCTCTACCCTGCGTGCGTTATATTGACAGAGTGGCGTCAGTCTACTCTTCCCTGGGTGTGTTACATTGGCAGAGTGAGGTCAGTCTGCTCTTGCCAGGTGTGTTACACTGACAGATTGGGGTCAGTCTGTTCTTCCCTGTGTGAGTTACATTGACAGAGTGGGGTCATTCTGCTCTTCCCTGGGTGTGTTTCATTGACAGAGTGGGGACAGTCTGCTCTTCACTGGGTGTATTGCATTGACAGAGTGGGGTCAGTCTGCTCTTCTCTGGGTGCATTCCATTGACAGAGTGAGGTCAGTCTGCTCTTCCCAGGTGTGTTACACTGACAAATGGGGTTCAATGTGCTCTTCCCTGCGTGTGTTACATTGACCGAGTGGGGTCAGCCTGCTCTTCCCTTGGTGTGTTATATTGACAGAGTGGGGTCAGTCTGCTCTTCCCTGGGTGTGTTACATTGACAGGGTGGGGGCAGTGTGCTGTTCCCAGGTGTTTTACACTGACAGATTGGGGTCAGACTGGTCTTCACTGGGTGTGTTGCATTGACAGTGTGGGATCAATCGGCTCTTCCCTGGGTGTGTTACATTGACAGAGTGGGGTCAGTCTGCACTTCCCAGGGTGTGTTACATTTAAAGAGTGGGGTCAGTCTGTTCTCCCAGGGTGAGTTCCATTGACAGAGTGGGGTCAGTCTGCTGTTCTCTGGGTGTGTTACATTGACAGAGTGGGCCCAGTCTGCTCTTCCCTGGGTGTGTTACATTTACAGAGTTGGGTAAGTCTTCTCTTCCCTGAGTGGGTTACATTGACAGAGTGGGGTCAGTCTGCTCTTCCTTGTGTGTGTAACATTGACAGAGTAGGGTCAGTCAACTCTTCCCTGGGTGTGTTACATTGACAGGGTGGGGTCGGTCTGCTCTTCCCTAGGTTTGTTACAGTGACAGGGTGGGGACAGCCTGCTCTTCACTGGGTGGGTTACATTGAGAGTGAGGGCAATGTGCTCTTCGCTGGGTGTTTTACATTGACAGAGTAGGGTCAGTCTGCTCTTCCCTGGGTGTGTTACATTGACAGAGTGGGTTCTGTCTGGTCTTCCCTGAGTGTGTTACATTGAAAGGGTGGGGTCAGTCTGCTCTTCCCTTGGTGTGTTACATTGACAGGCTGGGGTCAGTCTGCTCTTCCCTGGGTGTGTTGCAATGACAGTGTGGGATCAATCGGCTCTTCCCTGGGTGTGTTACATTGACAGAGTGGGGTCAGTCTGCACTTCCCAGGGTGTGTTACATTTAAAGAGTGGGATCAGTCTGTTCTCCCAGGGTGAGTTCCATTGTCAGAGTGGGGTCAGACTGTTGTTCCCTGGGACTGTTACACTGATGGAGTGGGGTCAGTCTGCACTTCCCAGGGTGTATTACATTTAAAGAGTGGGGTCAGTCTGTTCTCCCAGGGTGAGTTCCATTGTCAGAGTGGGGTCAGACTGTTGTTCCCTTGGACTGTTACACTGATGGAGTGGGGTCAGTCTGACTTCTCTGGGTGTGTTACATTGACAGAGTGGGATCAGTCTGCTCTTCCCTGGATGTGTTACATTGACAGATTGAGGTCAGTTTGCACATCGCTGGGTGTGTTACATTGACAGAGTGGGATCAGTCTGCTCTTGTCTCGGTGGGTTACATTGACAGCGTGGGGTCAGTCTGCTCTTCCCTGAGTGGGTTACATTGACAGAGTGGGGTCTGTCTGCTCTTCCCTGGGTGTGTTACATTGACAGAGTGGTGTCAGTCTGCTCTTCCCTTGGTGTGTTACATTGACATAGTGAGGTCAGTCTGCTCTTCCCAGGTGTGTTACACTGACAGATTTGGTTCAGTGTGCTCTTCCCTGCGTGTGTTACATTGACAGAGTGGGGTCAGACTGCTCTTCCCTGGGTATGTTATATTGACAGACTGTGGTCATTCTGCTCTTCCTTGGGTGTGTTACATTGACCGAGTGGGGTCAGTCTGCTCTTCCCTGGGTGTCTTGCATTGGCAGAGTGGGGTCAGTCTGCTCTTCCCTGCGTGTGTTACATTGACCGAGTGGGGTCAGCCTGCTCTTCCCTGGGTGTGTTATATTGACAGAGTGGGGTCAGTCTGCTCTTCCCTGGGTGTGTTACATTGACAGAGAGCTGTCAGTCTGTTCTTCCCTGGGTGAGTTACATTGACAGGGTGGGGTCAGTCTGCTGTTCCCAGGTGTTTTACGCTGACAGATTGGGGTCAGACTGGTCTTCACTGGGTGTGTTGCATTGACAGTGTGGGATCAATCGGCTCTTCCCTGGGTGTGTTACATTGACAGAGTGGGGTCAGTCTGCACTTCCCAGGGTGTGTTACATTTAAAGAGTGGAGTCAGTCTGTTCTCCCAGGGTGAGTTCCATTGACAGAGTGGGGTCAGTCTGCTGTTCTCTGGGTGTGTTACATTGACAGAGTGGGCCCAGTCTGCTCTTCCCTGGGTGTGTTACATTTACAGAGTTGGGTAAGTCTTCTCTTCCCTGAGTGGGTTACGTTGACAGAGTGGGGTCAGTCTGCTCTTCCTTGTGTGTGTAACATTGACAGAGTAGGGTCAGTCAACTCTTCCCTGGGTGTGTTACATTGACAGGGTGGGGTCGGTCTGCTCTTCCCTAGGTTTGTTACAGTGACAGGGTGGGGTCAGTCTGCTCTTCACTGGGTGGGTTACATTGAGAGTGAGGGCAATGTGCTCTTCGCTGGGTGTTTTACATTGACAGAGTAGGGTCAGTCTGCTCTTCCCAGGGTGTGTTACATTGAAAGAGTGGGTTTTGTCTGGTCTTCCCTGAGTGTGTTACATTGAAAGGGTGGGGTCAGTCTGCTCTTCCCTTGGTGTGTTACATTGACAGGCTGGGGTCAGTCTGCTCTTCCCTCGTTGTGTTACATTGACAGAGTGGGGGCAGTCTGCTCTTCCCTGGGTGTGTTACATTGACAGTGTGGGGTCAGTCTGCTCTTCACTGGGTGTGTTAGATTGACACAGTGGGGTCAGTCTGCTGTTCCCTGGGTCTGTTACATTGACAGAGTGGGATCAGTCTGCTCTTCCCTGGATGTGTTACATTGACAGATTGAGGTCAGTCTGCACATCCCTGGGTGCGTTACATTGACAGAGTGGGATCAGTCTGCTCTTGTCTCGGTGGGTTACATTGACAGCTTGGGGTCAGTCTGCTCTTCCCTGAGTGGGTTACATTGACAGAGTGGGGTCGGTCTGCTCTTCCCTGGGTGTGTTACATTGACAGAGTGGGGTCAGTCTTCTCTTCCCTGAGTGGGTTACTGGACAGAGTGGGGTCAGTCTGCTCTTCCTTGGGTGTGTAACATTGAAGAGTAGGGTCAGTCTGCTCTTCCCTGGGTGTGTGTTACATTGACCGGTTGGGGTCAGTCTGCTCTTCCCAAGCTGTGTTACAGTGACAGGGTGGGGTCAGTCTGCTCTTCACTGGGTGGGTTACATTGACAGTGAGGGCAGTCTGCTCTTTCCTGGGTGTGTTACATTGACAGAGTCGGGTCAATCTGCTCTTCCCTGGGTGTGTTACATTGACAGAGTGGAGTCAGTCTGCTCTTCCCTGAGTGTGTTACATTGACAGGGTCCGGTCAGTCTGCTCTTCCCTGCGTGGGTTACATTGACAGAGTAGGGTCAATCTGCTCTTCCCTGGGTGTGTTACATTGACAGAGTGGGGTCAGTCTGCTCTTCCCTGAGTGTGTTACATTGACAGGGTCGGGTCAGTCTGCTCTTCCCTGCGTGGGTTACATTGACAGACAGCGGTCAGTCTGTTCTTCCCTGGGTGAGTTACATTGACAGGGTGGGGTCAGTCTGCTGTTCCCAGGTGTTTTACACTGACAGATTGGGGTCAGTCTGGTCTTCACTGGGTGTGTTGCATTGACAGTGTGGGATCAATCGGCTCTTCCCTGGGTGTGTTACATTGGCTGAGTGGGGTCAGTCTGCACTTCCCAGGGTGTGTTACATTTAAAGAGTGGGGTCAGTCTGTTCTCCCAGGGTGAGTTCCATTGACAGAGTGGGGTCAGACTGTTGTTCCCTGGGGCTGTTACACTGATAGAGTTGGGTCAGTCTGCTGTTCTCTGGGTGTGTTACATTGACAGAGTGGGCCCAGCCTGCTCTTCCCTGGGTGTGTTACATTTACAGAGTTGGGTAAGTCTTCTCTTCCCTGAGTGGGTTACATTGACAGAGTGGGGTCAGTATGCTCTTCCTTGTGTGTGTAACATTGACAGAGTAGGGTCAGTCAACTCTTCCCTGGGTGTGTTACATTGACAGGGTGGGGTCGGTCTGCTCTTCCCTAGGTTTATTACAGTGACAGGGTGGGGTCAGTCTGCTCTTCACTGGGTGGGTTACATTGACAGGGTGGGGTCGGTCTGCTCTTCCCTAGGTTTGTTACAGTGACAGGGTGGGGACAGCCTGCTCTTCACTGGGTGGGTTACATTGAGAGTGAGGGCAATGTGCTCTTCGCTGGGTGTTTTACATTGACAGAGTAGGGTCAGTCTGCTCTTCCCTGGGTGTGTTACATTGACAGAGTGGGTTCTGTCTGGTCTTCCCTGAGTGTGTTACATTGAAAGGGTGGGGTCAGTCTGCTCTTCCCTTGGTGTGTTACATTGACAGGCTGGGGTCAGTCTGCTCTTCCCTGGGTGTGTTGCAATGACAGTGTGGGATCAATCGGCTCTTCCCTGGGTGTGTTACATTGACAGAGTGGGGTCAGTCTGCACTTCCCAGGGTGTGTTACATTTAAAGAGTGGGATCAGTCTGTTCTCCCAGGGTGAGTTCCATTGTCAGAGTGGGGTCAGACTGTTGTTCCCTGGGACTGTTACACTGATGGAGTGGGGTCAGTCTGCACTTCCCAGGGTGTATTACATTTAAAGAGTGGGGTCAGTCTGTTCTCCCAGGGTGAGTTCCATTGTCAGAGTGGGGTCAGACTGTTGTTCCCTTGGACTGTTACACTGATGGAGTGGGGTCAGTCTGACTTCTCTGGGTGTGTTACATTGACAGAGTGGGATCAGTCTGCTCTTCCCTGGATGTGTTACATTGACAGATTGAGGTCAGTTTGCACATCGCTGGGTGTGTTACATTGACAGAGTGGGATCAGTCTGCTCTTGTCTCGGTGGGTTACATTGACAGCGTGGGGTCAGTCTGCTCTTCCCTGAGTGGGTTACATTGACAGAGTGGGGTCTGTCTGCTCTTCCCTGGGTGTGTTACATTGACAGAGTGGTGTCAGTCTGCTCTTCCCTTGGTGTGTTACATTGACATAGTGAGGTCAGTCTGCTCTTCCCAGGTGTGTTACACTGACAGATTTGGTTCAGTGTGCTCTTCCCTGCGTGTGTTACATTGACAGAGTGGGGTCAGACTGCTCTTCCCTGGGTATGTTATATTGACAGACTGTGGTCATTCTGCTCTTCCTTGGGTGTGTTACATTGACCGAGTGGGGTCAGTCTGCTCTTCCCTGGGTGTCTTGCATTGGCAGAGTGGGGTCAGTCTGCTCTTCCCTGCGTGTGTTACATTGACCGAGTGGGGTCAGCCTGCTCTTCCCTGGGTGTGTTATATTGACAGAGTGGGGTCAGTCTGCTCTTCCCTGGGTGTGTTACATTGACAGAGAGCTGTCAGTCTGTTCTTCCCTGGGTGAGTTACATTGACAGGGTGGGGTCAGTCTGCTGTTCCCAGGTGTTTTACGCTGACAGATTGGGGTCAGACTGGTCTTCACTGGGTGTGTTGCATTGACAGTGTGGGATCAATCGGCTCTTCCCTGGGTGTGTTACATTGACAGAGTGGGGTCAGTCTGCACTTCCCAGGGTGTGTTACATTTAAAGAGTGGAGTCAGTCTGTTCTCCCAGGGTGAGTTCCATTGACAGAGTGGGGTCAGTCTGCTGTTCTCTGGGTGTGTTACATTGACAGAGTGGGCCCAGTCTGCTCTTCCCTGGGTGTGTTACATTTACAGAGTTGGGTAAGTCTTCTCTTCCCTGAGTGGGTTACGTTGACAGAGTGGGGTCAGTCTGCTCTTCCTTGTGTGTGTAACATTGACAGAGTAGGGTCAGTCAACTCTTCCCTGGGTGTGTTACATTGACAGGGTGGGGTCGGTCTGCTCTTCCCTAGGTTTGTTACAGTGACAGGGTGGGGTCAGTCTGCTCTTCACTGGGTGGATTACATTGAGAGTGAGGGCAATGTGCTCTTCGCTGGGTGTTTTACATTGACAGAGTAGGGTCAGTCTGCTCTTCCCAGGGTGTGTTACATTGAAAGAGTGGGTTTTGTCTGGTCTTCCCTGAGTGTGTTACATTGAAAGGGTGGGGTCAGTCTGCTCTTCCCTTGGTGTGTTACATTGACAGGCTGGGGTCAGTCTGCTCTTCCCTCGTTGTGTTACATTGACAGAGTGGGGGCAGTCTGCTCTTCCCTGGGTGTGTTACATTGACAGTGTGGGGTCAGTCTGCTCTTCACTGGGTGTGTTAGATTGACACAGTGGGGTCAGTCTGCTGTTCCCTGGGTCTGTTACATTGACAGAGTGGGATCAGTCTGCTCTTCCCTGGATGTGTTACATTGACAGATTGAGGTCAGTCTGCACATCCCTGGGTGCGTTACATTGACAGAGTGGGATCAGTCTGCTCTTGTCTCGGTGGGTTACATTGACAGCTTGGGGTCAGTCTGCTCTTCCCTGAGTGGGTTACATTGACAGAGTGGGGTCGGTCTGCTCTTCCCTGGGTGTGTTACATTGACAGAGTGGGGTCAGTCTTCTCTTCCCTGAGTGGGTTACTGGACAGAGTGGGGTCAGTCTGCTCTTCCTTGGGTGTGTAACATTGAAGAGTAGGGTCAGTCTGCTCTTCCCTGGGTGTGTGTTACATTGACCGGTTGGGGTCAGTCTGCTCTTCCCAAGCTGTGTTACAGTGACAGGGTGGGGTCAGTCTGCTCTTCACTGGGTGGGTTACATTGACAGTGAGGGCAGTCTGCTCTTTCCTGGGTGTGTTACATTGACAGAGTCGGGTCAATCTGCTCTTCCCTGGGTGTGTTACATTGACAGAGTGGAGTCAGTCTGCTCTTCCCTGAGTGTGTTACATTGACAGGGTCCGGTCAGTCTGCTCTTCCCTGCGTGGGTTACATTGACAGAGTAGGGTCAATCTGCTCTTCCCTGGGTGTGTTACATTGACAGAGTGGGGTCAGTCTGCTCTTCCCTGAGTGTGTTACATTGACAGGGTCGGGTCAGTCTGCTCTTCCCTGCGTGGGTTACATTGACAGACAGCGGTCAGTCTGTTCTTCCCTGGGTGAGTTACATTGACAGGGTGGGGTCAGTCTGCTGTTCCCAGGTGTTTTACACTGACAGATTGGGGTCAGTCTGGTCTTCACTGGGTGTGTTGCATTGACAGTGTGGGATCAATCGGCTCTTCCCTGGGTGTGTTACATTGGCTGAGTGGGGTCAGTCTGCACTTCCCAGGGTGTGTTACATTTAAAGAGTGGGGTCAGTCTGTTCTCCCAGGGTGAGTTCCATTGACAGAGTGGGGTCAGACTGTTGTTCCCTGGGGCTGTTACACTGATAGAGTGGGGTCAGTCTGCTGTTCTCTGGGTGTGTTACATTGACAGAGTGGGCCCAGCCTGCTCTTCCCTGGGTGTGTTACATTTACAGAGTTGGGTAAGTCTTCTCTTCCCTGAGTGGGTTACATTGACAGAGTGGGGTCAGTATGCTCTTCCTTGTGTGTGTAACATTGACAGAGTAGGGTCAGTCAACTCTTCCCTGGGTGTGTTACATTGACAGGGTGGGGTCGGTCTGCTCTTCCCTAGGTTTATTACAGTGACAGGGTGGGGTCAGTCTGCTCTTCACTGGGTGGGTTACATTGAGAGTGAGGGGGAAGTCTGCTCTTCCCTGGGTGTTTTACATTGACAGTGTGGGGTCAGTCTGCTCTTCCCTGGGTGTGTTAGATTGACACAGTGGGGTCAGTCTGCTCTTCCCTGGGTGTGTTACATTGACAGAGTTGGTTCAGTCTGGTTTTCCCTGAGTGTGTTACATTCAAAGGGTGGGGTCAGTCTGCTCTTCCCTAGGTTTGTTACAGTGACAGGGTGGGGTCAGTCTGCTCTTCACTGGGTGGGTTACATTGAGAGTGAGGGCAATGTGCTCTTCGCTGGGTGTTTTACATTGACAGAGTAGGGTCAGTCTGCTCTTCCCTGGGTGTGTTACATTGATAGAGTGGGGGCAGTCTGCTCTTCCCTGGGTGTTTTACATTGACAGTGTGGGGTCAGTCTGCTCTTCCCTGGGTGTGTTAGATTGACACAGTGGGGTCAGTCTGCTCTTCCCTGGGTCTGTTACATTGACAGATTGGGATCAGTCTGCTCTTCCCTGGATGTGTTACATTGACTGATTGAGGTCAGTCTGCACATCCCTGGGTGCGTTCCATTGACAGAGTGGGATCAGTCTGCTCTTGTCTCGGTGGGTTACATTGACAGCTTGGGGTCAGTCTGCTCTTCCCTGAGTGGGTTACATTGACCGAGTGGGGTCGGTCTGCTCTTCCCTGGGTGTGTTACATTGACAGAGTGAGGTCAGTCTTCTCTTCCCTGAGTGGGTTACATTGACAGAGTGGGGTCAGTCTTCTCTTCCTTGGGTGTGTAACATTGAAGAGTAGGGTCAGTCTGCTCTTCCCTGGGTGTGTGTTACATTGACCGGGTGGAGTCAGTCTGCTCGTCCCTGGCTGTGTTACAGTGACAGGGTGGGGCCAGTCTGCTCTTCACTGGGTAGGTTACATTGAGAGTGAGGGCAGTCTGCTCTTTCCTGGGTGTGTTACATTGACTGAGTGGGGTCAGTGTGCTCTTCCCTGGGTGTGTTACATTGACAGAGTGGGGTCAGTCTGCTCTTCCCTGAGTGTGTTACATTGACAGGGTCGGGTCAGTCTGCTCTTCCCTGCGTGGGTTACATTGACAGAGTAGGATCAGTCTGCTCTTCCCTGGGTGTGTTACTTTGACAGAGTGGGGTCAGTCTGCTCTTCATTGGGTGGATTAAGTTTAGAGTGAGGACAGTCTGCTCTTGCCTTGATGTGTAAATTGTCAGAGTGGCGTCTGTCAGCTCTTCCCAGGGTGTGTTACATTGACAGAGTGTGGTTAGTCTGCTCTTCCCTGCGTGTGTGACATTGACAGATGGGGTCAGTCAGCTCTTCCCTGGGTGTGTTACATTGACAGAGTGGGGTCAGTCTGCTCTTCCCTGGGTGTGTTGCTTTGACAGAGTTGGGTCAGTCTGCTCTTCTCTGGGTGTGTTACATTGACAGAGTGAAGTCAGTCTGCTCTTCCCTTGGTGTGTTACATTGACATAGTGAGGTCAGTCTGCTCTTCCCAGGTGTGTTACACTGACAGATTTGGTTCATTTTGCTGTTCCCTGCGTGTGTTTCATTGACAGAGTGGGGTCAGACTGCTCTTCCCTGGGTGTGTTATATTGAACAAGTGTGGTCATTCTGCTCTTCCCTGGGTGTGTTACATTGACGGAGTGGGGTCAGTCTGCTCTTCCCTGGGTGTCTTGCATTGACAGAGTGGGGTCAGTCTGCTCTTCCCTGAGTGTGTTTTTTGACAGGGTGGGGTCAGTCTGCTCTTCCCTGGGTGTGTTAAAGTGACAAGGTGCGGTCAGTCTGCTCTTGACTGGGTGTGTTACAATGAGAGTGAGGTCATTCTGCTCTTCTCTGGGTGTGTTACATTGACAGAGCGAGGTCAGTCTGCTCTTCCCTGCGTGCGTTACATTGACAGAGTGGCGTCAGTCTGCTCTTCCTTGTGTGTGTAACATTGACAGAGTAGGGTCAGTCAACTCTTCCCTGGGTGTGTTACATTGACAGGGTGGGGTCGGTCTGCTCTTCCCTAGGTTTGTTACACTGACAGGGTGGGGTCAGTCTGCTCTTCACTGGGTGGGTTACATTGAGAGTGAGCGCAATGTGCTCTTCGCTGGGTGTTTTACATTGACATAGTGGGTTCTGTCTGGTCTTCCCTGGGTGTGTTACATTGACATAGTGGGTTCAGTCTGCTCTTCCCTTGGTGTGTTACATTGACAGTCTGGGGTCAGTCTGCTCTTCCCTCCTTGTGTTACAGTGACAGAGTGGGGGCAGTCTGCTCTTCCCTGGGTGTGTTACATTGACAGTGTGGGGTCAGTCTGCTCTTCCCTGGGTGTGTTAGATTGACACAGTAGGGTCAGTCTGCTCTTCCCTGCGTCTGTTACATTGACAGAGTGGGATCAGTCTGCACTTCCCTGGATGTGTTACATTGAGAGATTGAGGTCAGTCTGCACATGCCTGGGTGCGTTACATTGACAGAGTGGGATCAGTCTGCTCTTGTCTCGGTGGGTTACATTGACAGCTTGGGGTCAGTCTGCTCTTCCCTGAGTGGGTTACATTGACAGAGTGGGGTCAGTCTTCTCTTCCCTGAGTGGGTTACTGGACAGAGTGGGGTCAGTCTGCTCTTCCTTGGGTGTGTAACATTGAAGAGTAGGGTCAGTCTGCTCTTCCCTGGGTGTGTGTTACATTGACCGGTTGGGGTCAGTCTACTCTTCCCTGGCTGTGTTACAGTGACAGGGTGGGGTCAGTCTGCTCTTCCCTGGGTGGGTTACATTGACAGAGTGGGGTCAGTCTGCTCTTCCCTGAGTGTTTTACATTGACAGACAGCGGTCAGTCTGTTCTTCCCTGGGTGTGTTACATTGACAGGGTGGGGTCATTCTGCTCTTCCCTTGGTGTGTTACATTGACAGACTGGGATCAGCCTGCTCTTCCCTGGGTGTCTTGCATTGACAGAGTGTAGTCAGTCTGCTCTTCTCTGGGTGTGTTACATTGACAGAGTGAGGTCAGTCTGCTCTTCCCTGCGTGCGTTATATTGACAGAGTGGCGTCAGTCTACTCTTCTCTGGATGTGTTACATTGACAGAGTGAGGTCAGTCTGCTCTTGCCAGGTGTGTTACACTGACAGATTGGGGTCAGTCTGTTCTTCCCTGGGTGAGTAACATTGACAGAGTGGGGTCATTCTGCTCTTCCCTGTGTGTGTTACATTGACAGTGTGGGGTCAGTCTGCTCTTCCCTGGGAGTGTTAGATTGACACAATGGGGTCAGTCTGCTCTTCCCTGGGTCTGTTACATTGACAGAGTGGGATCAGTCTGCTCTTCCCTGGATGTGTTACATTGACAGATTGAGGTCAGTCTGCACATCCCTGGGTGCGTTACATTGACAGAGTGGGATCAGTCTGCTCTTGTCTCGGTGGGTTACATTGACAGCTTGGGGTCTGTCTGCTCTTCCATGAGTGGGTTACATTGACAGAGTGGGGTCGGTCTGCTCTTCCCTGGGTGTGTTACATTGACAGAGTGGGGTCAGTCTTCTCTTCCCTGAGTGGATTACTGGACAGAATGGGGTCAGTCTGCTCTTCCCTGGGTGTGTTAGATTGACACGGTGGGGTCAGTCTGCTCTTCCCTGGGTGTGTTAGATTGACACAGTGGGGTCAGTCTGCTCTTCCCTGCGTGCGTTACATTGACAGAGTGGCGTCAGTCTGCTCTTCTCTGGGTGTGTTACATTGACAGAGTGATGTCAGTCTGCTCTTCCCAGGTGTGTTACACTGACAGATTTTGATTAGTCTGTTCTTCCCTTGGTGAGTTACATTGACATAGTGGGGTCATTCTGCTCTTCCGTGGGTGTGTTACATTGACAGAGTGGGGACAGTCTGCTCTTCACTGGGTTTCTTGCATTGACAGAGTGGGGTGAGTCTGCTCTTCTCTGGGTGCGTTACATTGACAGAGTGGGGTCAGTCTGCTCTTGTCTGGGTGTGCTACATTGACAGAGTGAGGTCAGTCTGCTCTTCCCAGGTGTGTTACACTGACAGATTGGGTTCAATGTGCTCTTCCCTGCGTGTGTTACATTGACAGTTTGGGGTCAGCCTGCTCTTCCCTGGGTGTGTTACATTGACAGGCTGGGGTCAGTCTGCTCTTCCCTCGTTGTGTTACAGTGACAGAGTGGGGGCAGTCTGCTCTTCTCTGGGTGTGTTACATTGACAGAGTGGGGTCAGTCTGCTCTTCCCTGGGTGTGTTAGATTGACACAGTGGGGTCAGTCTGCTCTTCCTTGTGAGTGTAACATTGACAGAGTAGGGTCAGTCAACTCTTCCCTGGGTTTGTTACATTGACAGGGTGGGGTCGGTCTGCTCTTCCCAGGGTTTGTTACAGTGACAGGGTGGGGTCAGTCTGCTCTTCACTGGGTGGGTTACATTGAGAGTGAGGGCAATGTGCTCTTCGCTGGGTGTTTTACATTGACAGAGTAGGGTCAATCTGCTCTTCCCTGGGTGTGTTACATTGACAGAGTGGGTTCAGTCTGGTCTTCCCTGAGTGTGTTACATTGAAAGGGTGGGAACAGTCTGCTCTTCCCTTGGTGTGTTACATTGACAGAATGGCGTCAGTCTGCTCTCCCTGGGTGTGTTAGATTGACACAGTGGGGTCAGTCTGCTCTTCCCTGGGTGTGTTAGATTGTCACAGTGGGGTCAGTCTGCTCTTCCCTGGATGTGTTACATTGACAGATTGAGGTCAGTCTGCACATCCCTGGGTGCGTTACATTGACAGAGTGGGATCAGTCTGCTCTTGTCTCGGTGGGTTCCATTGACAGCTTGGGGTCAGTCTGCTATTCCCTGAGTGGGTTACATTGACAGAGTGGGGTCGGACTGCTCTTCCCTGGGTGTGTTACATTGACAGAATGGGGTCAGTCTTCTCTTCCCTGAGTGGGTTACTGGACAGAGTGGGGTCAGTCTGCTCTTCCTTGGGTGTGTAACATTGAAGAGTAGGGTCAGTCTGCTCTTCCCTGGGTGTGTGTTACATTGACCGGTTGGGGTCAGTCTGCTCTTCCCTGGCTGTGTTACAATGACAGGGTGGGGTCAGTCTGCTCTTCCCTGGGTGGGTTACATTGACAGAGTGGGGTCAGTCTGCTCTTCCCTGAGTGTGTTACATTGACAGGGTCGGGTCAGTCTGCTCTTCCCTTGGTGTGTTACATTGACAGACTGGGATCAGCCTGCTCTTCCCTGGGTGTCTTGCATTGACAGAGTGTAGTCAGTCTGCTCTTCTCTGGGTGTGTTAGATTGACAGAGTGAGGTCAGTCTGCTCTTCCCTGCGTGCGTAATATTGACAGAGTGGCGTCAGTCTACTCTTCTCTGGGTGTGTTACATTGACAGAGTTAGGTCAGTCTGCTCTTGTCTGGGTGTGCTACATTGACAGAGTGAGGTCAGTCTGCTCTTGCCAGGTGTGTTACACTGACAGATTGGGGTCAGTCTGTTCTTCCCTGGGTGAGTTACATTGACAGAGTGTGGTCATTCTGCTCTTCCCTGGGTGTGTTACATTGACGGAGTGGGGTCAGTCTGCTCTTCCCTGGGTGTCTTGCATTGACAGAGTGGGGTCAGTCTGCTCTTCCCTCGTTGTGTTACAGTGACAGAGTGGGGGCAGTCTGCTCTTCTCTGGGTGTGTTACATTGACAGAGTGGGGTCAGTCTGCTCTTCCCTGGGTGTGTTAGATTGACACAGTGGGGTCAGTCTGCTCTTCCCTGGGTCTGTTACATTGACAGAGTGGGGTCAGTCTGCTCTTCCTTGTGAGTGTAACATTGACAGAGTAGGGTCAGTCAACTCTTCCCTGGGTTTGTTACATTGACAGGGTGGGGTCGGTCTGCTGTTCCCTGGGTTTGTTACAGTGACAGGGTGGGGTCAGTCTGCTCTTCACTGGGTGGGTTACATTGAGAGTGAGGGCAATGTGCTCTTCGCTGGGTGTTTTACATTGACAGAGTAGCGTCAGTCTGCTCTTCCCTGGGTGTGTTACATTGACAGAGTGGGTCCAGTCTGGTCTTCCCTGAGTGTGTTACATTGAAAGGGTGGGAACAGTCTACTCTTCCTTTGGTGTGTTACATTGACAGACTGGGGTCAGTCTGCTCTTCCCTCGTTGTGTTACATTGACAGAGTGGGGGCAGTCTGCTCTTCCCTGGGTGTGTTACATTGACAGATTGAGGTCAGTCTGCTCTTCCCTGGATGTGTTACATTGACAGATTGAGGTCAGTCTGCTCATCCCTGGGTGTGTTACATTGACAGAGTGGGATCAGTCTGCTCTTGTCTCGGTGGGTTACATTGACAGCGTGGGGTCAGTCTGCACTTCCCTGAGTGGGTTACATTGACAGAGTGGGGTAAGTCTGCTCTTCCCTGGGTGTGCTCATTGACAGAGTGGGGTCAGTCTACTCTTCCCTGGTTCTGATACATTGACAGAGTGGGGTCAGTCTGTTCTTCCCCGGGTGTGTTACATTGACAGAGTGGGGTCAGTCTTCTCTTCCCTGAGTGGGTTACTTTGACAGAGTGGGGTCAGTCTGCTCTTCCTTGTGTGTGTAACATTTAAGAGTAGGGTCAGTCTGCTCTTCCCTGGCAGTGTTACAGTGACAGGGTGGTGTCAGTATGCTCTTCACTGGGTGGGTTACATTGAGAGTGAGGGCAGTCTGCTCTTTCCTGGGTGTGTTACATTGACAGAGTAGGGTCAGTCAACTCTTCCCTGGGTTTGTTACATTGACAGGGTGGGGTCGGTCTGCTGTTCCCTGGGTTTGTTACAGTGACAGGGTGGGGTCAGTCTGCTCTTCACTGGGTGGGTTACATTGAGAGTGAGGGCAATGTGCTCTTCGCTGGGTGTTTTACATTGACAGAGTAGCGTCAGTCTGCTCTTCCCTGGGTGTGTTACATTGACAGAGTGGGTCCAGTCTGGTCTTCCCTGAGTGTGTTACATTGAAAGGGTGGGAACAGTCTACTCTTCCTTTGGTGTGTTACATTGACAGACTGGGGTCAGTCTGCTCTTCCCTCGTTGTGTTACATTGACAGAGTGGGGGCAGTCTGCTCTTCCCTGGGTGTGTTACATTGACAGATTGAGGTCAGTCTGCTCTTCCCTGGATGTGTTACATTGACAGATTGAGGTCAGTCTGCTCATCCCTGGGTGTGTTACATTGACAGAGTGGGATCAGTCTGCTCTTGTCTCGGTGGGTTACATTGACAGCGTGGGGTCAGTCTGCACTTCCCTGAGTGGGTTACATTGACAGAGTGGGGTAAGTCTGCTCTTCCCTGGGTGTGCTCATTGACAGAGTGGGGTCAGTCTACTCTTCCCTGGTTCTGATACATTGACAGAGTGGGGTCAGTCTGTTCTTCCCCGGGTGTGTTACATTGACAGAGTGGGGTCAGTCTTCTCTTCCCTGAGTGGGTTACTTTGACAGAGTGGGGTCAGTCTGCTCTTCCTTGTGTGTGTAACATTTAAGAGTAGGGTCAGTCTGCTCTTCCCTGGCAGTGTTACAGTGACAGGGTGGTGTCAGTATGCTCTTCACTGGGTGGGTTACATTGAGAGTGAGGGCAGTCTGCTCTTTCCTGGGTGTGTTACATTGACAGAGTAGGGTCAATCTGCTCTTCCCTGGGTGTGTTACATTGACAGAGTGGGGTCAGTCTTCTCTTCCCTGAGTGGGTTACATTGACAGAGTGGGGTCAGTCTTCTCTTCCTTGGGTGTGTAACATTGAAGAGTAGGGTCAGTCTGTTCTTCCCTCGTTGTGTTACAGTGACAGAGTGGGGGCAGTCTGCTCTTCTCTGGGTGTGTTACATTGACAGAGTGGGGTCAGTCTGCTCTTCCCTGGGTGTGTTAGATTGACACAGTGGGGTCAGTCAACTCTTCCCTGGGTTTGTTACATTGACAGGGTGGGGTCGGTCTGCTCTTCCCTGGGTTTGTTACAGTGACAGGGTGGGTTCAGTCTGCTCTACACTGAGTGGGTTACATTGAGAGTGAGGGCAATGTGCTCTTCGCTGGGTGTTTTACATTGTCAGAGTAGCGTCAGTCTGCTCTTCCCTGGGTGTGTTACATTGACAGAGTGGGTTCAGTCTGTTCTTCCCTGAGTGTGTTACATTGAAAGGGTGGGAACAGTCTGCTCTTCCTTTGGAGTGTTACATTGACAGGCTGGGGTCAGTCTGCTCTTCCCTCGTTGTGTTACATTGACAGAGTGGGGGCAGTCTGCTCTTCCCTGGGTGTGTAACATTGACAGATTGAGGTCAGTCTGCTTTTCCCTGGATGTGTTACATTGACAGATTGAGGTCAGTCTGCACATCCCT
Source organism: Chiloscyllium punctatum (assembly GCF_047496795.1). Taxonomy (NCBI): domain Eukaryota; kingdom Metazoa; phylum Chordata; class Chondrichthyes; order Orectolobiformes; family Hemiscylliidae; genus Chiloscyllium; species Chiloscyllium punctatum. The sequence goes on from NC_092769.1 coordinate 18,493,604, forward strand.
GGGTGTGTTACATTGACAGAGTGGGATCAGTCTGCTCTTGTCTCGGTGTGTTACATTGACAGCGTGGGGTCAGTCTGCACTTCCCTGAGTGGGTTACATTGACAGAGTGGGGTAAGTCTGCTCTTCCCTGGGTGTGCTCATTGACAGAGTGGGGTCAGTCTACTCTTCCCTGGTTCTGATACATTGACAGAGTGGGGTCAGTCTGTTCTTCCCCGGGTGTGTTACATTGACAGAGTGGGGTCAGTCTTCTCTTCCCTGAGTGGGTTACTTTGACAGAGTGGGGTCAGTCTGCTCTTCCTTGTGTGTGTAAAATTGAAGAGTAGGGTCAGTCTGCTCTTCCCTGGGTGTGTGTTACATTGACCGGGTGGTGTCAGTCTGCTCTTCCCTGGCTGTGTTACAGTGACAGGGTGGTGTCAGTATGCTCTTCACTGGGTGGGTTACATTGAGAGTGAGGGCAGTCTGCTCTTTCCTGGATGTGTTACATTGACAGAGTAGGGTCAATCTGCTCTTCCCTGGGTGTGTTACATTGACAGAGTGGGGTCAGTCTTCTCTTCCATGAGTGGGTTACATTGACAGAGTGGGGTCAGTCTTCTCTTCCTTGGGTGTGTAACATTGAAGAGTAGGGTCAGTCTGTTCTTCCCTGGGTGAGTTACATTGACAGAGTGGGGTCAGTCTGCTCTTCCCTGGGTGTGTTGCATTGACAGGGTGGGGTCAGTCTGCTCTTCCCTTGGTGTGTTACTTTGACAGACTGGGATCAGCCTGCTCTTCCCTGGGTGTCTTGCATTAACAGAGTGGGGTCAGTCTGCTCTTCCCTGAGTGTGTTACATTGACGGAGTGGGGGCAGTCTGTTCTTCCCTGAGTGCGTTACATTAACAGGGTGGGGTCACTCTGCCCTTCCCTGGGTGTGTTACATTGTCAGAGTGGGGTGAGTCTGCCCTTCCCTGGCTGGGTTACATTGACAGAGTGGGGTCAGTCTGCTCTTCCCTGGGTCGGTTACATTGACACAGTGGGATCAGTCTGCTGCTCCCTGGGCGTGTTTCATTGACAGAGTGGGGTCAATCTGCTCTTCCCTGCGTGGGTTAAATTGACAGAGTGGGGTCAGTCTGCTCTTCCCTGGGTGTGTTAGATTGACACAGTGGGGTAAGTCTGCTCTTCCCTGAGTGTGTTACATTGACAGAGTGGGATCAGTCTGCTTTTGTCTGGGTGGGTTACATTGACAGAGTGGGGTCAGTCTGCTCTTCCTTGTGTGTGTAACATTGACAGAGTAGGGTCAGTCAAGTCTTCCATGGGTGTGGTCATTGACAGAGTGGGGTCAGTCTACTCTTCCCTGGTTCTGATACATTGACAGAGTGGGGTCAGTCTGTTCTTCCCCGGGTGTGTTACATTGACAGAGTGGGGTCAGTCTTCTCTTCCCTGAGTGGGTTACTTTGACAGAGTGGGGTCAGTCTGCTCTTCCTTGTGTGTGTAACATTGAAGAGTAGGGTCAGTCTGCTCTTCCCTGGGTGAGTTACATTGACAGAGTGGGGTCAGTCTGCTCTTCCCTGGGTGTGTTGCATTGACAGGGTGGGGTCAGTCTGCTCTTCCCTGCGTGGGTTACATTGACAGACAGCGGTCAGTCTGTTCTTCCCTGGGTGAGTTACATTGACAGGGTGGAGTCAATCTGCTCTTCCCTTGGTGTGTTACTTTGACAGACTGGGATCAGCCTGCTCTTCACTGGGTGTCTTGCATTGACAGAGTGGGGTCAGTCTGCTCTTCCCTGGGTGTGTTGCATTGACAGGGTGGGGTCAGTCTGCTCTTCCCTGCGTGGGTTACATTGACAGACAGCGGTCAGTCTGTTCTTCCCTGGGTGAGTTACATTGACCGGGTGGTGTCAGTCTGCTCTTCCCTGGCTGTGTTACAGTGACAGGGTGGTGTCAGTATGCTCTTCACTGGGTGGGTTACATTGAGAGTGAGGGCAGTCTGCTCTTTCCTGGGTGTGTTACATTGACAGAGTAGGGTCAATCTGCTCTTCCCTGGGAGTGTTACATTGACAGAGTGGGGTCAGTCTTCTCTTCCCTGAGTGGGTTACATTGACAGAGTGGGGTCAGTCTTCTCTTCCTTGGGTGTGTAACATTGAAGAGTAGGGTCAGTCTGTTCTTCCCTGGGTGAGTTACATTGACAGAGTGGGGTCAGTCTGCTCTTCCCTGGGTGTGTTGCATTGACAGGGTGGGGTCAGTCTGCTCTTCCCTGCGTGGGTTACATTGACAGACAGCGGTCAGTCTGTTCTTCCCTGGGTGAGTTACATTGACAGGGTGGAGTCAATCTGCTCTTCCCTTGGTGTGTTACTTTGACAGACTGGGATCAGCCTGCTCTTCCCTGGGTGTCTTGCATTAACAGAGTGGGGTCAGTCTGCTCTTCCCTGAGTGTGTTACATTGACAGGGTCGGGTCAGTCTGTTCTTCCCTGCGTGGGTTACATTGACAGTCAGCGGTCAGTCTGTTCTTCCCTGGGTGAGTTACATTGACAGGGTTGGGTCATTCTGCTCTTCGCTTGGTGTGTTACATTGACAGTCTGGGATCAGCCTGCTCTTCCCTGGGTTTCTTGCATTGACAGAGTGTAGTCAGTCTGCTCTTCTCTGGGTGTGTTACATTGACAGAGTGAGGTCATTCTGCTCTTCCCTGCGTGCGTTATATTGACAGAGTGGCGTCAGTCTACTCTTCTCTGGGTGTGTTACATTGACAGAGTGAGGTCAGTCTGCTCTTGCCAGGTGTGTTACACTGACAGATTGGGGTCAGTCTGTTCTTCCCTGGGTGTGTTGCATTGACAGGGTGGGGTCTGTCTGCTCTTCCCTGCGTGGGTTACATTGACAGACAGCGGTCAGTCTGTTCTTCCCTGGGTGAGTTACATTGACAGGGTGGAGTCAATCTGCTCTTCCCTTGGTGTGTTACTTTGACAGACTGGGATCAGCCTGCTCTTCCCTGGGTGTCTTGCATTAACAGAGTGGGGTCAGTCTGCTCTTCCCTGAGTGTGTTACATTGACAGGGTCGGGTCAGTCTGTTCTTCCCTGCGTGGGTTACATTGACAGTCAGCGGTCAGTCTGTTCTTCCCTGGGTGAGTTACATTGACAGGGTGGGGTCATTCTGCTCTTCGCTTGGTGTGTTACATTGACAGTCTGGGATCAGCCTGCTCTTCCCTGGGTGTCTTGCATTGACAGAGTGTAGTCAGTCTGCTCTTCTCTGGGTGTGTTACATTGACAGAGTGAGGTCAGTCTGCTCTTCCCTGCGTGCGTTATATTGACAGAGTGGCGTCAGTCTACTCTTCTCTGGGTGTGTTACATTGACAGAGTGAGGTCAGTCTGCTCTTGCCAGGTGTGTTACACTGACAGATTGGGGTCAGTCTGTTCTTCCCTGGGTGAGTTACATTGAGAGAGTGTGGTCATTCTGCTCTTCCCTGGGTGTGTTACATTGACGGAGTGGGGTCAGTCTGCTCTTCCCTGGGTGTCTTGCATTGACAGAGTGGGGTCAGTTTGCTCTTCCCTGAGTGTGTTTTTTGACAGGGTGGGGTCAGTCTGCTCTTCCCTGGGTGTGTTAAAGTGACAAGGTGCGGTCAGTCTGCTCTTGACTGGGTGTGTTACAATGAGAGTGAGGTCATTCTGCTCTTCTCTGGGTGTGTTACATTGACAGAGTGAGGTCAGTCTGCTCTTCCCTGCGTGCGTTACATTGACAGAGTGGCGTCAGTCTGCTCTTCTCTGGGTGTGTTACATTGACAGAGTGAGGTCAGTCTGCTCTTCCCAGGTGTGTTACACTGACAGATTTTGGTTAGTCTGTTCTTCCCTTGGTGAGTTACATTGACAGAGTGGGGTCATTCTGCTCTTCCGTGGGTGTGTTACATTGACAGAGTGGGGACAGTCTGCTCTTCACTGGATTTCTTGCATTGACAGAGTGGGGTGAGTCTGCTCTTCTCTGGGTGCGTTACATTGACAGAGTGGGGTCAGTCTGCTCTTGTCTGGGTGTGCTACATTGACAGAGTGAGGTCAGTCTGCTCTTCCCAGGTGTGTTACGCTGACAGATTGGGTTCAATGTGCTCTTCCCTGCGTGTGTTACATTGACAGAGTGGAGTCAGCCTGCTCTTCCCTGGGTGTGTTACATTGACAGGCTGGGGTCAGTCTGCTCTTCCCTCGTTGTGTTACAGTGACAGAGTGGGGGCAGTCTGCTCTTCTCTGGGTGTGTTACATTGACAGTTTGGGGTCAGTCTGCTCTTCCCTGGGTGTGTTAGATTGACACAGTGGGGTCAGTCTACTCTTCCCTGGGTCTGTTACATTGACAGAGTGGGGTCAGTCTGCTCTTCCTTGTGAGTGTAACATTGACAGAGTAGGGTCAGTCAACTCTTCCCTGGGTTTGTTACATTGACAGGGTGGGGGTCGGTCTGCTCTTCCCTGGGTTTGTTACAGTGACAGGGTGGGGTCAGTCTGCTCTTCACTGGGTGGGTTACATTGAGAGTGAGGGCAATGTGCTCTTCGCTGGGTGTTTTACATAGACAGAGTAGGGTCAGTCTGCTCTTCCCTGGGTGTGTTACATTGACAGTGTGGGTTCAGTCTGGTCTTCCCTGAGTGTGTTACATTGAAAGGGTGGGAACAGTCTGCTCTTCCCTTGGTGTGTTACATTGACAGAATGGGGTCAGTCTGCTCTTCACTGGGTGTGTTGGATTGACACAGTGGGACCAGTCTGCTCTTCCCTGGGTGTGTTAGATTGACACAGTGGGGTCAGTCTGCTCTTCCCTGGGTCTGTTACATTGACAGATTGAGGTCAGTCTGCACATCACTGGGTGTGTTACATTGACAGAGTGGGATCAGTCTGCTTTTGACTAGGTGGGTTACATTGACAGCGTGGGGTCAGTCTGCACTTCCCTGAGTGGGTTACATTGACAGAGTGGGGTAAGTCTGATCTTCCCTGGGTGTGCTCATTGACAGAGTGGTGTCAGTCTACTCTTCCCTGGTTCTGATACATTGACAGAGTGGGGTCAGTCTGTTCTTCCCCGGGTGTGTTACATTGACAGAGTGGTGTCAGTCTGCTGTTCCCTGGGTGTGTGACATTGACAGAGTGAGGTCAGTCTGCTCTTCCTTGGGTGTGTAACATTGAAGAGTAGGGTCAGTCTGTTCTTCCCTGGGTGAGTTACATTGACAGAGTGGGGTCAGTCTGCTCTTCCCTGGGTGTGTTGCATTGACAGGGTGGGGTCAGTCTGCTCTTCCCTGCGTGGGTTACATTGACAGACAGCGGTCAGTCTGTTCTTCCCTGGGTGAGTTACATTGACAGGGTGGAGTCAATCTGCTCTTCCCTTGGTGTGTTACTTTGACAGACTGGGATCAGCCTGCTCTTCCCTGGGTGTCTTGCATTAACAGAGTGGGGTCAGTCTGCTCTTCCCTGAGTGTGTTACATTGACAGGGTCGGGTCAGTCTGCTCTTCCCTGGATGTGTTACATTGACTGATTGAGGTCAGTCTGCACATCCCTGGGTGCGTTCCATTGACAGAGTGGGATCAGTCTGCTCTTGTCTCGGTGGGTTACATTGACAGCTTGGGGTCAGTCTGCTCTTCCCTGAGTGGGTTACATTGACAGTGTGGGGTCGGTCTGCTCTTCCCTGGGTGTGTTACATTGACAGGGTGGAGTCAATCTGCTCTTCCCTTGGTGTGTTACTTTGACAGACTGGGATCAGCCTGCTCTTCCCTGGGTGTCTTGCATTAACAGAGTGGGGTCAGTCTGCTCTTCCCTGAGTGTGTTACATTGACAGGGTCGGGTCAGTCTGTTCTTCCCTGCGTGGGTTACATTGACAGTCAGCGGTCAGTCTGTTCTTCCCTGGGTGAGTTATATTGACAGGGTTGGGTCATTCTGCTCTTCGCTTGGTGTGTTACATTGACAGTCTGGGATCAGCCTGCTCTTCCCTGGGTTTCTTGCATTGACAGAGTGTAGTCAGTCTGCTCTTCTCTGGGTGTGTTACATTGACAGAGTGAGGTCATTCTGCTCTTCCCTGCGTGCGTTATATTGACAGAGTGGCGTCAGTCTACTCTTCTCTGGGTGTGTTACATTGACAGAGTGAGGTCAGTCTGCTCTTGCCAGGTGTGTTACACTGACAGATTGGGGTCAGTCTGTTCTTCCCTGGGTGTGTTGCATTGACAGGGTGGGGTCAGTCTGCTCTTCCCTGCGTGGGTTACATTGACAGACAGCGGTCAGTCTGTTCTTCCCTGGGTGAGTTACATTGACAGGGTGGAGTCAATCTGCTCTTCCCTTGGTGTGTTACTTTGACAGACTGGGATCAGCCTGCTCTTCCCTGGGTGTCTTGCATTAACAGAGTGGGGTCAGTCTGCTCTTCCCTGAGTGTGTTACATTGACAGGGTCGGGTCAGTCTGTTCTTCCCTGCGTGGGTTACATTGACAGTCAGCGGTCAGTCTGTTCTTCCCTGGGTGAGTTACATTGACAGGGTGGGGTCATTCTGCTCTTCGCTTGGTGTGTTACATTGACAGTCTGGGATCAGCCTGCTCTTCCCTGGGTGTCTTGCATTGACAGAGTGTAGTCAGTCTGCTCTTCTCTGGGTGTGTTACATTGACAGAGTGAGGTCAGTCTGCTCTTCCCTGCGTGCGTTATATTGACAGAGTGGCGTCAGTCTACTCTTCTCTGGGTGTGTTACATTGACAGAGTGAGGTCAGTCTGCTCTTGCCAGGTGTGTTACACTGACAGATTGGGGTCAGTCTGTTCTTCCCTGGGTGAGTTACATTGAGAGAGTGTGGTCATTCTGCTCTTCCCTGGGTGTGTTACATTGACGGAGTGGGGTCAGTCTGCTCTTCCCTGGGTGTCTTGCATTGACAGAGTGGGGTCAGTTTGCTCTTCCCTGAGTGTGTTTTTTGACAGGGTGGGGTCAGTCTGCTCTTCCCTGGGTGTGTTAAAGTGACAAGGTGCGGTCAGTCTGCTCTTGACTGGGTGTGTTACAATGAGAGTGAGGTCATTCTGCTCTTCTCTGGGTGTGTTACATTGACAGAGTGAGGTCAGTCTGCTCTTCCCTGCGTGCGTTACATTGACAGAGTGGCGTCAGTCTGCTCTTCTCTGGGTGTGTTACATTGACAGAGTGAGGTCAGTCTGCTCTTCCCAGGTGTGTTACACTGACAGATTTTGGTTAGTCTGTTCTTCCCTTGGTGAGTTACATTGACAGAGTGGGGTCATTCTGCTCTTCCGTGGGTGTGTTACATTGACAGAGTGGGGACAGTCTGCTCTTCACTGGATTTCTTGCATTGACAGAGTGGGGTGAGTCTGCTCTTCTCTGGGTGCGTTACATTGACAGAGTGGGGTCAGTCTGCTCTTGTCTGGGTGTGCTACATTGACAGAGTGAGGTCAGTCTGCTCTTCCCAGGTGTGTTACGCTGACAGATTGGGTTCAATGTGCTCTTCCCTGCGTGTGTTACATTGACAGAGTGGAGTCAGCCTGCTCTTCCCTGGGTGTGTTACATTGACAGGCTGGGGTCAGTCTGCTCTTCCCTCGTTGTGTTACAGTGACAGAGTGGGGGCAGTCTGCTCTTCTCTGGGTGTGTTACATTGACAGTTTGGGGTCAGTCTGCTCTTCCCTGGGTGTGTTAGATTGACACAGTGGGGTCAGTCTACTCTTCCCTGGGTCTGTTACATTGACAGAGTGGGGTCAGTCTGCTCTTCCTTGTGAGTGTAACATTGACAGAGTAGGGTCAGTCAACTCTTCCCTGGGTTTGTTACATTGACAGGGTGGGGGTCGGTCTGCTCTTCCCTGGGTTTGTTACAGTGACAGGGTGGGGTCAGTCTGCTCTTCACTGGGTGGGTTACATTGAGAGTGAGGGCAATGTGCTCTTCGCTGGGTGTTTTACATAGACAGAGTAGGGTCAGTCTGCTCTTCCCTGGGTGTGTTACATTGACAGTGTGGGTTCAGTCTGGTCTTCCCTGAGTGTGTTACATTGAAAGGGTGGGAACAGTCTGCTCTTCCCTTGGTGTGTTACATTGACAGAATGGGGTCAGTCTGCTCTTCACTGGGTGTGTTGGATTGACACAGTGGGACCAGTCTGCTCTTCCCTGGGTGTGTTAGATTGACACAGTGGGGTCAGTCTGCTCTTCCCTGGGTCTGTTACATTGACAGATTGAGGTCAGTCTGCACATCACTGGGTGTGTTACATTGACAGAGTGGGATCAGTCTGCTTTTGACTAGGTGGGTTACATTGACAGCGTGGGGTCAGTCTGCACTTCCCTGAGTGGGTTACATTGACAGAGTGGGGTAAGTCTGATCTTCCCTGGGTGTGCTCATTGACAGAGTGGTGTCAGTCTACTCTTCCCTGGTTCTGATACATTGACAGAGTGGGGTCAGTCTGTTCTTCCCCGGGTGTGTTACATTGACAGAGTGGTGTCAGTCTGCTGTTCCCTGGGTGTGTGACATTGACAGAGTGAGGTCAGTCTGCTCTTCCCTGGATGTGTTACATTGACTGATTGAGGTCAGTCTGCACATCCCTGGGTGCGTTCCATTGACAGAGTGGGATCAGTCTGCTCTTGTCTCGGTGGGTTACATTGACAGCTTGGGGTCAGTCTGCTCTTCCCTGAGTGGGTTACATTGACAGTGTGGGGTCGGTCTGCTCTTCCCTGGGTGTGTTACATTGACAGAGTGAGGTCAGTCTTCTCTTCCCTGAGTGGGTTACATTGACAGAGTGGGGTCAGTCTTCTCTTCCTTGGGTGTGTAACATTGAAGAGTAGGGTCAGTCTGCTCTTCCCTGGGTGTGTGTTACATTGACCGGGTGGGGTCAGTCTGCTCTTCCCTGGCTGTGTTACAGTGACAGGGTGGTGTCAGTATGCTCTTCACTGGGTGGGTTACATTGAGAGTGAGGGCAGTCTGCTCTTTCCTGGGTGTGTTACATTGACAGATTAGGGTCAATCTGCTCTTCCCTGGGTGTGTTACATTGACAGAGTGGGGTCAGTCTGCTCTTCCCTGAGTGTGTTACATTAACAGGGTCGGGTCAGTCTGCTCTTTCCTGCGTGGGTTACATTGACAGAGTGGGGTCAGTGTGCTCTTCCCTGGGTGTGTTAGATTGACTCAGTGGTGTCAGTCTGCTCTTCCTTCGGTGTGTTACAGTGACAGGGTGGGGTCAGTCTGCTCTTCATTGGGTGGATTAAGTTTAGAGTGAGGAGAGTCTGCTCTTGCCTTGGTGTGCAAATTGTCAGAGTGGCGTCTGTCAGCTCTTCCCAGGGTGTGTTACATTGACAGAGTGTGGTTAGTCTGCTCTTCCCTGCGTGTGTGACATTGACAGATGGGGTCAGTCTGCTCTTCCCTGGGTGTCTTGCATTGACAGAGTGGGGTCCGACTGCTCTTCCCTGGATGTGTTATATTCACAGAGTGGGGTCAGTCTGCTCTTCCCTGGGTGTGTGACATTGACAGAGAGCCGTCAGTCTGTTCTTCCCTAGGTGAGTTACATTGACAGAGTGGGGTCAGTCTGCTCTTCCCTGGGTGTGTTGCATTGACAGGGTGGGGTCAGTCTGCTCTTCCCTGGGTGTGTTACATTGACAGAGTGGGGTCAGTCTGCTCTTCCCTGGGTGTGTTACATTGACAGAGTGAGGTCAGTCTGCCCTTCCCAGGTGGGTTACACTGACAGATTTGGTTCAGTGTGCTCTTCCCTGCCTGTGTTATATTGACAGAGTGGGGTCAGTCTGCTCTTCCCTGGGTGTGTTACATTGACGGAGTGGGGGCAGTCTGTTCTTCCCTGAGTGCGTTACATTAACAGGGTGGGGTCACTCTGCCCTTCCCTGGGTGTGTTACATTGTCAGAGTGGGGTGAGTCTGCCCTTCCCTGGCTGGGTTACATTGACAGAGTGGGGTCAGTCTGCTCTTCCCTGGGTGGGTTACATAGACAGAGTGGGGTCAGTCTGCTCTTCCCTGGGTCGGTTACATTGACACAGTGGGATCAGTCTGCTGCTCCCTGGGCGTGTTTCAATGAGAGAGTGGGGTCAATCTGCTCTTCCCTGCGTGGGTTAAATTGACAGAGTGGGGTCAGTCTGCTCTTCCCTGGGTGTGTTAGATTGACACAGTGGGGTAAGTCTGCTCTTCCCTGAGTGTGTTACATTGACAGAGTGGGATCAGTCTTCTTTTGTCTGGGTGGGTTACATTGACAGAGTGGGGTCAGTCTGCTCTTCCTTGTGTGTGTAACATTGACAGAGTAGGGTCAGTCAACTCTTCCATGGGTGTGGTCATTGACAGAGTGGGGTCAGTCTACTCTTCCCTGGTTCTGATACATTGACAGAGTGGGGTCAGTCTGTTCTTCCCCGGGTGTGTTACATTGACAGAGTGGGGTCAGTCTTCTCTTCCCTGAGTGGGTTACTTTGACAGAGTGGGGTCAGTCTGCTCTTCCTTGTGTGTGTAACATTGAAGAGTAGGGTCAGTCTGCTCTTCCCTGGGTGTGTGTTACATTGACCGGGTGGTGTCAGTCTGCTCTTCCCTGGCTGTGTTACAGTGACAGGGTGGTGTCAGTATGCTCTTCACTGGGTGGGTTACATTGAGAGTGAGGGCAGTCTGCTCTTTCCTGGTTGTGTTACATTGACAGAGTAGGGTCAATCTGCTCTTCCCTGGGTGTGTTACATTGACAGAGTGGGGTCAGTCTTCTCTTCCCTGAGTGGGTTACATTGACAGAGTGGGGTCAGTCTTCTCTTCCTTGGGTGTGTAACATTGAAGAGTAGGGTCAGTCTGTTCTTCCCTGGGTGAGTTACATTGACAGAGTGGGGTCAGTCTGCTCTTCCCTGGGTGTGTTGCATTGACAGGGTGGGGTCAGTCTGCTCTTCCCTGCGTGGGTTACATTGACAGACAGCGGTCAGTCTGTTCTTCCCTGGGTGAGTTACATTGACAGGGTGGAGTCAATCTGCTCTACCCTTGGTGTGTTACTTTGACAGACTGGGATCAGCCTGCTCTTCCCTGGGTGTCTTGCATTAACAGAGTGGGGTCAGTCTGCTCTTCCCTGAGTGTGTTACATTGACAGGGTCGGGTCAGTCTGTTCTTCCCTGCGTGGGTTACATTGACAGTCAGCGGTCAGTCTGTTCTTCCTTGGGTGAGTTACATTGACAGGGTGGGGTCATTCTGCTCTTCGCTTGGTGTGTTACATTGACAGTCTGGGATCAGCCTGCTCTTCCCTGGGTGTCTTGCATTGACAGAGTGTAGTCAGTCTGCTCTTCTCTGGGTGTGTTACATTGACAGAGTGAGGTCAGTCTGCTCTTCCCTGCGTGCGTTATATTGACAGAGTGGCGTCAGTCTACTCTTCTCTGGGTGTGTTACATTGACAGAGTGAGGTCAGTCTGCTCTTGCCAGGTGTGTTACACTGACAGATTGGGGTCAGTCTGTTCTTCCCTGGGTGAGTTACATTGAGAGAGTGTGGTCATTCTGCTCTTCCCTGGGTGTGTTACATTGACGGAGTGGGGTCAGTCTGCTCTTCCCTGGGTGTCTTGCATTGACAGAGTGGGGTCAGTTTGCTCTTCCCTGAGTGTGTTTTTTGACAGGGTGGGGTCAGTCTGCTCTTCCCTGGGTGTGTTAAAGTGACAAGGTGCGGTCAGTCTGCTCTTGACTGGGTGTGTTACAATGAGAGTGAGGTCATTCTGCTCTTCTCTGGGTGTGTTACATTGACAGAGTGAGGTCAGTCTGCTCTTCCCTGCGTGCGTTACATTGACAGAGTGGCGTCAGTCTGCTCTTCTCTGGGTGTGTTACATTGACAGAGTGAGGTCAGTCTGCTCTTCCCAGGTGTGTTACACTGACAGATTTTGGTTAGTCTGTTCTTCCCTTGGTGAGTTACATTGACAGAGTGGGGTCATTCTGCTCTTCCGTGGGTGTGTTACATTGACAGAGTGGGGACAGTCTGCTCTTCACTGGATTTCTTGCATTGACAGAGTGGGGTGAGTCTGCTCTTCTCTGGGTGCGTTACATTGACAGAGTGGGGTCAGTCTGCTCTTGTCTGGGTGTGCTACATTGACAGAGTGAGGTCAGTCTGCTCTTCCCAGGTGTGTTACGCTGACAGATTGGGTTCAATGTGCTCTTCCCTGCGTGTGTTACATTGACAGAGTGGGGTCAGCCTGCTCTTCCCTGGGTGTGTTACATTGACAGGCTGGGGTCAGTCTGCTCTTCCCTCGTTGTGTTACAGTGACAGAGTGGGGGCAGTCTGCTCTTCTCTGGGTGTGTTACATTGACAGTTTGGGGTCAGTCTGCTCTTCCCTGGGTGTGTTAGATTGACACAGTGGGGTCAGTCTGCTCTTCCCTGGGTTTGTTACATTGACAGAGTGGGGTCAGTCTGCTCTTCCTTGTGAGTGTAACATTGACAGAGTAGGGTCAGTCAACTCTTCCCTGGGTTTGTTACATTGACAGGGTGGGGTCGGTCTGCTCTTCCCTGGGTTTGTTACAGTGACAGGGTGGGGTCAGTCTGCTCTTCACTGGGTGGGTTACATTGAGAGTGAGGGCAATGTGCTCTTCGCTGGGTGTTTTACATTGACAGAGTAGGGTCAGTCTGCTCTTCCCTGGGTGTGTTACATTGACAGAGTGGGTTCAGTCTGGTCTTCCCTGAGTGTGTTACATTGAAAGGGTGGGAACAGTCTGCTCTTCCCTTGGTGTGTTACATTGACAGAATGGGGTCAGTCTGCTCTTCACTGGGTGTGTTGGATTGACACAGTGGGACCAGTCTGCTCTTCCCAGGGTGTGTTAGATTGACACAGTGGGGTCAGTCTGCTCTTCCCTGGGTCTGTTACATTGACAGATTGAGGTCAGTCTGCACATCACTGGGTGTGTTACATTGACAGAGTGGGATCAGTCTGCTCTTGTCTCGGTGGGTTCCATTGACAGCGTGGGGTCAGTCTGCACTTCCCTGAGTGGGTTACATTGACAGAGTGGGGTAAGTCTGCTCTTCCCTGGGTGTGCTCATTGACAGAGTGGTGTCAGTCTACTCTTCCCTGGTTCTGATACATTGACAGAGTGGGGTCAGTCTGTTCTTCCCCGGGTGTGTTACATTGACAGAGTGGTGTCAGTCTGCTGTTCCCTGGGTGTGTGACATTGACAGAGTGAGGTCAGTCTGCTCTTCCCTGGGTGTGTTACATTGACAGAGTGGGGTCAGTCTACTCTTCCCTGGTTCTGATACATTGACAGAGTGGGGTCAGTCTGTTCTTCCCCGGGTGTGTTACATTGACAGAGTGGTGTCAGTCTGCTGTTCTCTGTGTGTGTGACATTGACAGAGTGAGGTCAGTCTGCTCTTCACTGGGTGTGTTGCATTGACAGAGTGAGGTCAGTCTTCTCTTCCCTGAGTGGGTTACTGTGACAGAGTGGGGTCAGTCTGCTCTTCCTTGTGTGTGTAACATTGAAGAGTAGGGTCAGTCTGCTCTTCCCTGGGTGTGTGTTACATTGACCTGGTGGGGTCAGTCTGCTCTTCCCTGGCTGTGTTACAGTGACAGGGTGGTGTCAGTATGCTCTTCACTGTGTGGGTTACATTGAGAGTGAGGGCAGTCTGCTCTTTCCTGGGTGTGTTACATTGACAGATTAGGGTCAATCTGCTCTTCCCTGGGTGTGTTACATTGACAGAGTGGGGTCAGTCTGCTCTTCCCTGAGTGTGTTACATTAACAGGGTCGGGTCAGTCTGCTCTTTCCTGCGTGGGTTACATTGACAGAGTGGGGTCAGTGTGCTCTTCCCTGGGTGTGTTAGATTGACTCAGTGGTGTCAGTCTGCTCTTCCTTCGGTGTGTTACAGTGACAGGGTGGGGTCAGTCTGCTCTTCATTGGGTGGATTAAGTTTAGAGTGAGGAGAGTCTGCTCTTGCCTTGGTGTGCAAATTGTCAGAGTGGCGTCTGTCAGCTCTTCCCAGGGTGTGTTACATTGACAGAGTGTGGTTAGTCTGCTCTTCCCTGCGTGTGTGACATTGACAGATGGGGTCAGTCTGCTCTTCTCTGGGTGTGTTACATTGACAGAGTGGGGTCCGACTGCTCTTCCCTGGGTGTGTAATATTCACAGAGTGGGGTCAGTCTGCTCTTCCCTGGGTGTGTGACATTGACAGAGAGCCGTCAGTCTGTTCTTCCCTGGGTGAGTTACATTGACAGAGTGGGGTCAGTCTGCTCTTCCCTGGGTGTGTTGCATTGACAGGGTGGGGTCAGTCTGCTCTTCCCTGGGTGTGTTACATTGACAGAGTGGGGTCAGTCTGCTCTTCCCTGGGTGTGTTACATTGACAGAGTGAGGTCAGTCTGCCCTTCCCAGGTGGGTTACACTGACAGATTTGGTTCAGTGTGCTCTTCCCTGCCTGTGTTATATTGACAGAGTGGGGTCAGTCTGCTCTTCCCTGGGTGTGTTACATTGACGGAGTGGGGGCAGTCTGTTCTTCCCTGAGTGCGTTACATTAACAGGGTGGGGTCACTCTGCCCTTCCCTGGGTGTGTTACATTGTCAGAGTGGGGTGAGTCTGCCCTTCCCTGGCTGGGTTACATTGACAGAGTGGGGTCAGTCTGCTCTTCCCTGGGTGGGTTACATAGACAGAGTGGGGTCAGTCTGCTCTTCCCTGGGTCGGTTACATTGACACAGTGGGATCAGTCTGCTGCTCCCTGGGCGTGTTTCATTGACAGAGTGGGGTCAATCTGCTCTTCCCTGCGTGGGTTAAATTGACAGAGTGGGGTCAGTCTGCTCTTCCCTGGGTGTGTTAGATTGACACAGTGGGGTAAGTCTGCTCTTCCCTGAGTGTGTTACATTGACAGAGTGGGATCAGTCTGCTTTTGTCTGGGTGGGTTACATTGACAGAGTGGGGTCAGTCTGCTCTTCCTTGTGTGTGTAACATTGACAGAGTAGGGTCAGTCAACTCTTCCATGGGTGTGTTACATTGACAGGGTGGGGTCGGTCTGCTCTTCCCTAGGTTTGTTACAGTGACAGGGTGGGGTCAGTCTGCTCTTCACTGGGTGGGTTACATTGAGAGTGAGGGCAATGTGCTCTTCGCTGGGTGTTTTACATTGACAGAGTAGGGTCAGTTTGCTCTTCCCTGGGTGTGTTACATTGACAGAGTGGGTTCAGTCTGGTCTTCCCTGAGTGTGTTACATTGAAAGGGTGGGGTCAGTCTGCTCTTCCCTAGGTTTGTTACAGTGACAGGATGGGGTCAGTCTGCTCTTCACTTGGTGGGTTACATTGAGAGTGAGGGCAATGTGCTCTTCGCTGGGTGTTTTACATTGACAGAGTAGGGTCAGTCTGCTCTTCCCTGGGTGTGTTACATTGACAGAGTGGGGGCAGTCTGCTCTTCCCTGGGTGTGTTACATTGACAGTGTGGGGTCAGTCTGCTCTTCCCTGGGTGTGTTAGATTGACACAGTGGGGTCAGTCTGCTCTTCCCTGGGTCTGTTACATTGACAGAGTGGGATCAGTCTGCTCTTCCCTGGATGTGTTACATTGACTGATTGAGGTCAGTCTGCACATCCCTGGGTGCGTTCCATTGACAGAGTGGGATCAGTCTGCTCTTGTCTCGGTGGGTTACATTGACAGCTTGGGGTCAGTCTGCTCTTCCCTGAGTGGGTTACATTGACAGTGTGGGGTCGGTCTGCTCTTCCCTGGGTGTGTTACATTGACAGAGTGAGGTCAGTCTTCTCTTCCCTGAGTGGGTTACATTGACAGAGTGGGGTCAGTCTTCTCTTCCTTGGGTGTGTAACATTGAAGAGTAGGGTCAGTCTGCTCTTCCCTGGGTGTGTGTTACATTGACCGGGTGGGGTCAGTCTGCTCTTCCCTGGCTGTGTTACAGTGACAGGGTGGGGCCAGTCTGCTCTTCACTGGGTGGGTTACATTGAGAGTGAGGGCAGTCTGCTCTTTCCTGGGTGTATTACATTGACAGAGTAGGGTCAATCTGCTCTTCCCAGGGTGTGTTACATTGACAGAGTGGGGTCAGTCTGCTCTTCCCTGAGTGTGTTACATTGACAGGGTCGGGTCAGTCTGCTCTTCCCTGCGTGGGTTACATTGACAGAGTGGGGTCAGTGTGCTCTTCCCTGGGTGTGTTAGATTGACTCAGTGGGGTCAGTCTGCTCTTCCCTCGGTGTGTTACATTGACAGGGTCGGGTCAGTCTGCTCTTCCCTGCGTGGGTTACATTGACAGAGTAGGATCAGTCTGCTCTTCCCAGGGTGTGTTACATTGACAGAATGTGGTTAGTCTGCTCTTCCCTGCGTGTGTGACATTGACAGATGGGGTCAGTCAGCTCTTCCCTGGGTGTGTTTCATTGACAGAGTGGGGTCAGTCTGCTCTTCCCTGGGTGTGTTGCATTGACAGAGTTGGGTCAGTCTGCTCTTCTCTGGGTGTGTTACATTGACAGAGTTTGTTCAGCCTGCTCTTCACTGGGAGTGTTATATTGACAGAGTGGGATCAGTCAGCTCTTCCCAGGGTGTGTTACATTGACAGAGCGTGGTTAGTCTGCTCTTCCCTGCGTGTGTTACATTGACAGAGTGGGGTCATTCTGCTCTTCGCTGGGTGTGTTACATTGACAGAATGGGGTCAGTCTGCTCTTCCCTGGGTATCTTGCATGACAGAGTGGGGTCAGTCTGCTCTTCTCTGGGTGTGTTACATTGACAGAGTGAGGTCAGTCTGCTCTTCCCAGGTGTGTTACACTGACAGATTGGGTTCAGTGTGCTCTTCCCTGCCTGTGTTACATTGACAGAGTGGGGTCAGACTGCTCTTCGCTGGATGTGTTATATTGACAGAGTGGGGTCAGTCTGCTCTTCCCTGGGTGTGTTACATTGACAGAGTGGGGTCAGACTGCTCTTCCCTGAGTGGGTTACATTAACAGGGTGGGGTCACTCTGCCCTTCCCTGGGTGTGTTACATTGTCAGAGTGGGGTCAGTCTGCCCTTCCCTGGTTCGGTTACATTGACAGAGTGGGGTCAGTCTGCTCTTCCCTGGGTGGGTTTCATAGACAGAGTGGGGTCAGTCTGTTCTTCCCTGCGTCGGTTACATTGACACAGTGGGTTTAGTCTGCTCTTCCCTGGGTGTGTTACATTGACAGAGTGGGATCAGTCTGCTCTTCCCTGGGCGTGTTTCATTGACAGAGTGGGGTCAGAGTGCTCTTCCCTGCGTGTGTTACATTGACATAGTGGGGTCAATCTGCTCTTCCCTGCGTGGTTGAAATTGGAAGAGTGGGGTCAGTCTGCTCTTCCCTGGGTGTGTTGCATTGACAGAGTTGGGTCAGTCTGCTCTTCTCTGGGTGTGTTACATTGACAGAGTTTGTTCAGCCTGCTCTTCACTGGGAGTGTTATATTGACAGAGTGGGATCAGTCAGCTCTTCCCAGGGTGTGTTACATTGACAGAGCGTGGTTAGTCTGCTCTTCCCTGCGTGTGTTACATTGACAGAGTGGGGTCATTCTGCTCTTCGCTGGGTGTGTTACATTGACAGAATGGGGTCAGTCTGCTCTTCCCTGGGTATCTTGCATGACAGAGTGGGGTCAGTCTGCTCTTCTCTGGGTGTGTTACATTGACAGAGTGAGGTCAGTCTGCTCTTCCCAGGTGTGTTACACTGACAGATTGGGTTCAGTGTGCTCTTCCCTGCCTGTGTTACATTAACAGGGTGGGGTCACTCTGCCCTTCCCTGGGTGTGTTACATTGTCAGAGTGGGGTCAGTCTGCCCTTCCCTGGTTGGGTTACATTGACAGAGTGGGGTCAGTCTGCTCTTCCCTGGGTGGGTTTTATAGACAGAGTGGAATCAGTCTGCTCTTCCCTGCGTCGGTTACATTGACACAGTGGGTTTAGTCTGCTCTTCCCTGGGTGTGTTACATTGACAGAGTGGGATCAGTCTGCTCTTCCCTGGGCGTGTTTCATTGACAGAGTGGGGTCAGAGTGCTCTTCCCTGCGTGTGTTACATTGACATAGTGGGGTCAATCTGCTCTTCCCTGCGTGGTTGAAATTGGAAGAGTGGGGTCAGTCTGCTCTTCCCTGGGTGTGTTAGATTGACAGAGTGGGATCAGTCTGCTCTTGTCTGGATGGGTTACATTGACAGAGTGGGGTCAGTCTGCTCATCCCTGAGTGCGTTACATTGACAGAGTGGGGTCAGTCTGCTCTTCCCAGGTGTGTTACACTGACAGATTTTGTTCAGTTTGCTGTTCCCTGCGTGTGTTTCATTGACAGAGTGGGGTCAGACTGCTCTTCCCTGGGTGTGTTATATTGACAGAGTGTGGTCATTCTGCTTTTCCCTGGGTGTGTTACATTGACGGAGTGGGGTCAGTCTGCTCTTCCCTGGGTGTCTTGCATTGACAGAGTGGGGTCAGTCTGCTCTTCCCTGAGTGTGTTTTTTGACAGGGTGGGGTCAGTCTGCTCTTCCCTGGGTGTGTTAAAGTGACAAGGTGCGGTCAGTCTGCTCTTGACTGGGTGTGTTACAATGGGAGTGAGGTCATTCTGCTCTTCTCTGGGTGTGTTACATTGACAGAGTGAGGTCAGTCTGCTCTTCCCTGCGTGCGTTACATTGACAGAGTGGCGTCAGTCTGCTCTTCCTTGTGTGTGCAACATTGACAGAGTAGGGTCAGTGAACTCTTCCCTGGGTGTGTTACATTGACAGGGTGGGGTCGGTCTGCTCTTCCCTAGGTTTGTTACAGTGACAGGGTGGGGTCAGTCTGCTCTTCACTGCGTGGGTTACATTGAGAGTGAGGGCAATGTGCTCTTCGCTGGGTGTTTTACATTGACAGAGTGGGTTCTGTCTGGTCTTCCCTGAGTGTGTTACATTGAAAGGGTGGGGTCAGTCTGCTCTTCCCTTGGTGTGTTACATTGACAGAGTGGGGTCAGTCTGCTCTTCCCTCGTTGTGTTACAGTGACAGAGTGGGGGCAGTCTGCTCTTCCCTGGGTGTGTTACATTGACAGTGTGGGGTCAGTCTGCTCTTCCCTGGGTGTGTTAGATTGACACAGTGGGATCAGTCTGCTCTTCCCTGGATGTGTTACATTGACAGATTGAGGTCAGTCTGCACATCCCTGGGTGCGTTACATTGACAGAGTGGGATCAGTCTGCTCTTGTCTCGGTGGGTTACATTGAAAGCTTGGGGTCAGTCTGCTCTTCCCTGAGTGGGTTACATTGACAGAGTGGGGTCGGTCTGCTCTTCCCTGGGTGTGTTACATTGACAGAGTGGGGTCAGTCTTCTCTTCCCTGAGTGGGTTACTGGACAGAGTGGGGTCAGTCTGCTCTTCCTTGGGTGTGTAACATTGAAGAGTAGGGTCAGTCTGCTCTTCCCTGGGTGTGTGTTACATTGACCGGTTGGGGTCAGTCTGCTCTTCCCTGGGTGTGTTACATTGACAGAGTGGGGTCAGTCTTCTCTTCCCTGAGTGGGTTACTGGACAGAGTGGGGTCCGACTGCTCTTCCCTGGGTGTGTTATATTCACAGAGTGGGGTCAGTCTGCTCTTCCCTGGGTGTGTGACATTGACAGAGAGCCGTCAGTCTGTTCTTCCCTGGGTGAGTTACATTGACAGAGTGGGGTCAGTCTGCTCTTCCTTGGGTGTGTTGCATTGACAGGGTGGGGTCAGTCTGCTCTTCCCTGGGTGTGTTACATTGACAGAGTGGGGTCAGTCTGCTCTTCCCTGGGTGTGTTACATTGACAGAGTGAGGTCAGTCTGCCCTTCCCAGGTGGGTTACACTGACAGATTTGGTTCAGTGTGCTCTTCCCTGCCTGTGTTATATTGACAGAGTGGGGTCAGTCTGCTCTTCCCTGGGTGTGTTACATTGACGGAGTGGGGGCAGTCTGTTCTTCCCTGAGTGCGTTACATTAACAGGGTGGGGTCACTCTGCCCTTCCCTGGGTGTGTTACATTGTCAGAGTGGGGTGAGTCTGCCCTTCCCTGGCTGGGTTACATTGACAGAGTGGGGTCAGTCTGCTCTTCCCTGGGTGGGTTACATAGACAGAGTGGGGTCAGTCTGCTCTTCCCTGGGTCGGTTACATTGACACAGTGGGATCAGTCTGCTGCTCCCTGGGCGTGTTTCATTGACAGAGTGGGGTCAATCTGCTCTTCCCTGCGTGGGTTAAATTGACAGAGTGGGGTCAGTCTGCTCTTCCCTGGGTGTGTTAGATTGACACAGTGGGGTAAGTCTGCTCTTCCCTGAGTGTGTTACACTGACAGAGTGGGATCAGTCTGCTTTTGTCTGGGTGGGTTACATTGACAGAGTAGGGTCAGTCAACTCTTCCATGGGTGTGTTACATTGACAGGGTGGGGTCGGTCTGCTCTTCCCTAGGTTTGTTACAGTGACAGGGTGGGGTCAGTCTGCTCTTCACTGGGTGGGTTACATTGAGAGTGAGGGCAATGTGCTCTTCGCTGGGTGTTTTACATTGACAGAGTAGGGTCAGTGTGCTCTTCCCTGGGTGTGTTACATTGACAGAGTGGGGTCAGTCTGCTCTTCCCTGAGTGTGTTACATTGAAAGGGTGGGGTCAGTCTGCTCTTCCCTGGGTGTGTTAGATTGACACAGTGGGGTCAGTCTGCTCTTCCCTGGGTCTGTTACATTGACAGAGTGGGATCAGTCTGCTCTTCCCTGGATGTGTTACATTGACTGATTGAGGTCAGTCTGCACATCCCTGGGTGCGTTCCATTGACAGAGTGGGATCAGTCTGCTCTTCCCTGGGTGTGTTACATTGACAGAGTGAGGTCAGTCTTCTCTTCCCTGAGTGGGTTACATTGACAGAGTGGGGTCAGTCTTCTCTTCCTTGGGTGTGTAACATTGAAGAGTAGGGTCAGTCTGCTCTTCCCTGGGTGTGTGTTACATTGACCGGGTGGGGTCAGTCTGCTCTTCCCTGGCTGTGTTACAGTGACAGGGTGGGGCCAGTCTGCTCTTCACTGGGTGGGTTACATTGAGAGTGATGGCAGTCTGCTCTTTCCTGGGTGTATTACATTGACAGATTAGGGTCAATCTGCTCTTCCCAGGGTGTGTTACATTGACAGAGTGGGGTCAGTCTGCTCTTCCCTGAGTGTGTTACATTGACAGGGTCGGGTCAGTCTGCTCTTCCCTGCGTGGGTTATATTGACAGAGTGGGGTCAGTGTGCTCTTCCCTGGGTGTGTTAGATTGACTCAGTGGGGTCAGTCTGCTCTTCCCTCGGTGTGTTACATTGACAGGGTCGGGTCAGTCTGCTCTTCCCTGCCTGAGTTACATTGACAGAGTAGGATCAGACTGCTCTTCCCAGGGTGTGTTACATTGACAGAGTGTGGTTAGTCTGCTCTTCCCTGCGTGTGTGACATTGACAGATGGGGTCAGTCAGCTCTTCCCTGGATGTGTTTCATTGACAGAGTGGGGTCAGTCTGCTCTTCCCTGGGTGTGTTGCATTGACAGAGTTGGGTCAGTCTGCTCTTCTCTGGGTGTGTTACATTGACAGAGTTTTTTCAGCCTGCTCTTCACTGGGAGTGTTATATTGACAGAGTGGGATCAGTCAGCTCTTCCCAGGGTGTGTTACATTGACAGAGCGTGGTTAGTCTGCCCTTCCCTGCGTGTGTAACATTGACAGAGTGGGGTCATTCTGCTCTTCGCTGGGTGTGTTACATTGACAGAATGGGGTCAGTCTGCTCTTCCCTGGGTATCTTGCATGACAGAGTGGGGTCAGTCTGCTCTTCCCTGGGTGTGTTACATTGACAGAGTGGGGTCAGACTGCTCTTCCCTGAGTGGGTTACATTAACAGGGTGGGGTCACTCTGCCCTTCCCTGGGTGTGTTACATTGTCAGAGTGGGGTCAGTCTGCCCTTCCCTGGTTGGGTTACATTGACAGAGTGGGGTCAGTCTGCTCTTCCCTGGGTGGGTTACATAGACAGAGTGGGGTCAGTCTGTTCTTCCCTGCGTCGGTTACATTGACACAGTGGGTTTAGTCTGCTCTTCCCTGGGTGTGTTACATTGACAGAGTGGGATCAGTCTGCTCTTCCCTGGGCGTGTTTCATTGACAGAGTGGGGTCAGAGTGCTCTTCCCTGCGTGTGTTACATTGACATAGTGGGGTCAATCTGCTCTTCCATGCGTGGTTGAAATTGGAAGAGTGGGGTCAGTCTGCTCTTCCCTGGGTGTGTTAGATTGACAGAGTGGGATCAGTCTGCTCTTGTCTGGATGGGTTACATTGACAGAGTGGGGTCAGTCTGCTCATTCCTGAGTGGGTTACATTGACAGAGTGTGGTCAGTCTGCTCTTCCCAGGTGTGTTACACTGACAGATTTGGTTCAGTTTGCTGTTCCCTGCGTGTGTTTCATTGACAGAGTGGGGTCAGACTGCTCTTCCCTGGGTGTGTTATATTGACAGAGTGTGGTCATTCTGCTCTTCCCTGGGTGTGTTACATTGACGGAGTGGGGTCAGTCTGCTCTTCCCTGGGTGTCTTGCATTGACCGAGTGGGGTCAGTCTGCTCTTCCCTGAGTGTGTTTTTTGACAGGGTGGGGTCAGTCTGCTCTTCCCTGGGTGTGTTAAAGTGACAAGGTGCGGTCAGTCTGCTCTTGACTGGGTGTGTTACAATGGGAGTGAGGTCATTCTGCTCTTCTCTGGGTGTGTTACATTGACAGAGTGAGGTCAGTCTGCTATTCCCTGCGTGCGTTACATTGAGAGAGTGGCGTCAGTCTGCTCTTCCTTGTGTGTGTAACATTGACAGAGTAGGGTCAGTGAACTCTTCCCTGGGTGTGTTACATTGACAGGGTGGGGTCGGTCTGCTCTTCCCTAGGTTTGTTACAGTGACAGGGTGGGGTCAGTCTGCTCTTCACTGGGTGGGTTACATTGAGAGTGAGGGCAATGTGCTCTTCGCTGGGTGTTTTACATTGACAGAGTGGGTTCTGTCTGGTCTTCCCTGAGTCTGTTACATTGAAAGGGTGGGGTCAGTCTGCTCTTCCCTTGGTGTGTTACATTGACAGGCTGGGGTCAGTCTGCTCTTCCCTCGTTGTGTTACAGTGACAGAGTGGGGGCAGTCTGCTCTTCCCTGGGTGTGTTACATTGACAGTGTGGGGTCAGTCTGCTCTTCCCTGGGTGTGTTAGATTGACACAGTGGGGTCAGTCTGCTGTTCCCTGGGTCTGTTACATTGACAGAGTGGGATCAGTCTGCTCTTCCCTGGATGTGTTACATTGACAGATTGAGGTCAGTCTGCACATCCCTGGGTGCGTTACATTGACAGAGTGGGATCAGTCTGCTCTTGTCTCGGTGGGTTACATTGACAGCTTGGGGTCAGTCTGCTCTTCCCTGAGTGGGTTACATTGACAGAGTGGGGTCGGTCTGCTCTTCCCTGGGTGTGTTACATTGACAGAGTGGGGTCAGTCTTCTCTTCCCTGAGTGGGTTACTGTACAGAGTGGGGTCAGTCTGCTCTTCCTTGGGTGTGTAACATTGAAGAGTAGGGTCAGTCTGCTCTTCCCTGGGTGTGTGTTACATTGACCGGTTGGGGTCAGTCTGCTCTTCCCTGGTTGTGTTACAGTGACAGGGTGGGGTCAGTCTGCCCTTTCCTGGGTGTGTTACATTGACAGAGTAGGGTCAATCTGCTCTTCCCTGGGTGTGTTACATTGACAGAGTGGGGTCAGTCTGCTCTTCCCTGAGTGTGTTACATTGACAGGGTCGGGTCAGTCTGCTCTTCGGTGCGTGGGTTACAATGACAGACAGCGGTCAGTCTGTTCTTGCCTGGGTGAGTTACATTGACAGGGTGGGGTCATTCTGCTCTTCCCATGGTGTGTTACATTGACAGACTGGGATCAGCCTGCTCTTCCCTGGGTGTCTTGCATTGACAGAGTGTAGTCAGTCTGCTCTTCTCTGGGTGTGTTATATTGACAGAGTGAGGTCAGTCTGCTCTTCCCTGCGTGCGTTATATTGACAGAGTGGCGTCAGTCTACTCTTCTCTGGGTGTGTTACATTGACAGAGTGAGGTCAGTCTGCTCTTGCCAGGTGTGTTACACTGACAGATTGGGGTCAGTCTGTTCTTCCATGGGTGAGTTACATTGACAGAGTGTGGTCATTCTGCTCTTCCCTGGGTGTGTTACATTGACGGAGTGGGGTCAGTCTGCTCTTCCCTGGGTGTCTTGCATTGACAGAGTGGGGTCAGTCTGCTCTTCCCTGAGTGTGTTTTTTGACAGGGTGGGGTCAGTCTGCTCTTCCCTGGGTGCGTTAAAGTGAAAAGGGGCGGTCAGTCTGCTCTTGACTGGGTGTGTTACAATGAGAGTGAGGTCATTCTGCTCTTCTCTGGGTGTGTTACATTGACAGAGTGAGGTCAGTCTGCTCTTCCCTGCGTGCGTTACATTGACAGAGTGGCGTCAGTCTGCTCTTCTCTGGGTGTGTTACATTGACAGAGTGAGGTCAGTCTGCTCTTCCCAGGTGTGTTACATTGACAGAGTGGGGACAGTCTGCTCTTCACTGGGTTTCTTGCATTGACAGAGTGGGGTGAGTCTGCTCTTCTCTGGGTGCGTTACATTGACAGAGTGGGGTCAGTCTGCTCTTGTCTGGGTGTGCTACATTGACAGAGTGAGGTCAGTCTGCTCTTCCCAGGTGTGTTACACTGACAGATTGGGTTCAATGTGCTCTTCCCTGCGCGTGTTACATTGACAGAGTGGGGTCAGCCTGCTCTTCCCTGGGTGTGTTACATTGACAGGCTGGGGTCAGTCTGCTCTTCCCTCGTTGTGTTACAGTGACAGAGTGGGGGCAGTCTGCTCTTCTCTGGGTGTGTTACATTGACAGAGTGGGGTCAGTCTGCTCTTCCCTGGGTGTGTTAGATTGACACAGTGGGGTCAGTCTGCTCTTCCCTGGGTCTGTTACATTGACAGAGTGGGGTCAGTCTGCTCTTCCTTTTGAGTGTAACGTTGACAGAGTAGGGTCAGTCAACTCTTCCCTGGGTTTGTTACATTGACAGGGTGGGGTCGGTCTGCTTTTCCCTGGGTTTGTTACAGTGACAGGGTGGGGTCAGTCTGCTCTTCACTGGGTGGGTTACATTGAGAGTGAGGGCAATGTGCTCTTCGCTGGGTGTTTTACATTGACAGAGTAGGGTCAGTCTGCTCTTCCCTGGGTGTGTTACATTGACAGAGTGGGGGCAGTCTGCTCTTCCCTGGGTGTGTTACATTGACAGTGTGGGGTCTGTCTGCTCTTCCCTGGGTGTGTTAGATTGACACAGTGGGGTCAGTCTGCTCTTCCCTGGATGTGTTACATTGACTGAATGAGGTCAGTCTGCACATCCCTGGGTGCGTTACATTGACAGAGTGGGATCAGTCTGCTCTTGTCTCGGTGGGTTACATTGACAGCTTGGGGTCAGTCTGCTCTTCCCTGAGTGGGTTACATTGACAGAGTGGGGTCGGTCTGCTCTTCCCTGGGTGTGTTACATTGACAGAGTGGGGTCAGTCTTCTCTTCCCTGAGTGGGTTACTGGACAGAGTGGGGTCAGTCTGCTCTTCCTTGGGTGTGTAACATTGAAGAGTATCGTCAGTCTGTTCTTCCCTGGGTGTGTGTTACATTGACCGGTTGGGGTCAGTCTGCTCTTCCCTGGCTGTGTTACAGTGACAGGGTGGCTTCAGTCTGCTCTTCACTGGGTGGGTTACATTGAGAGTGAGGGCAGTCTGCTCTTTCCTGGGTGTGTTACATTGACGGAGTAGGGTCAATCTGCTCTTCCCTGGGTGTGTTACATTGACAGAGTGGGGTCAGTCTGCTCTTCCCTGAGTGTGTTACATTGACAGGGTCGGGTCAGTCTGCTCTTCCCTGCGTGGGTTACATTGAAAGACAGCGGTCAGTCTGTTCTTCCCTGGGTGAGTTACATTGACAGGGTGGTGTCAGTCTGCTCTTCCCTGCGTGGGTTACATTGACAGACAGCGGTCAGTCTGTTCTTCCCAGGGTGAGTTACATTGACAGGGTGGAGTCATTCTGCTCTTCCCTTGGTGTGTTACATTGACAGACTGGGATCAGCCTGCTCTTCCCTGGGTGTCTTGCATTGACAGAGTGTAGTCAGTCTGCTCTTCTCTGGGTGTGTTACATTGACAGAGTGGCGTCAGTCTACTCTTCTCTGGGTGTGTTACATTGACAGAGTGAGGTCAGTCTGCTCTTGTCTCGGTGGGTTACATTGACAGCTTGGGGTCAGTCTGCTCTTCCCTGAGTGGGTTACATTGACAGAGTGGGGTCGGTCTGCTCTTCCCTGGGTGTGTTACATTGACAGAGTGGGGTCAGTCTTCTCTTCCCTGAGTGGGTTACTGTACAGAGTGGGGTCAGTCTGCTCTTCCTTGGGTGTGTAACATTGAAGAGTAGGGTCAGTCTGCTCTTCCCTGGGTGTGTGTTACATTGACCGGTTGGGGTCAGTCTGCTCTTCCCTGGTTGTGTTACAGTGACAGGGTGGGGTCAGTCTGCTCTTTCCTGGGTGTGTTACATTGACAGAGTAGGGTCAATCTGCTCTTCCCTGGGTGTGTTACATTGACAGAGTGGGGTCAGTCTGCTCTTCCCTGAGTGTGTTACATTGACAGGGTCGGGTCAGTCTGCTCTTCGGTGCGTGGGTTACAATGACAGACAGCGGTCAGTCTGTTCTTGCCTGGGTGAGTTACATTGACAGGGTGGGGTCATTCTGCTCTTCCCATGGTGTGTTACATTGACAGACTGGGATCAGCCTGCTCTTCCCTGGGTGTCTTGCATTGACAGAGTGTAGTCAGTCTGCTCTTCTCTGGGTGTGTTATATTGACAGAGTGAGGTCAGTCTGCTCTTCCCTGCGTGCGTTATATTGACAGAGTGGCGTCAGTCTACTCTTCTCTGGGTGTGTTACATTGACAGAGTGAGGTCAGTCTGCTCTTGCCAGGTGTGTTACACTGACAGATTGGGGTCAGTCTGTTCTTCCATGGGTGAGTTACATTGACAGAGTGTGGTCATTCTGCTCTTCCCTGGGTGTGTTACATTGACGGAGTGGGGTCAGTCTGCTCTTCCCTGGGTGTCTTGCATTGACAGAGTGGGGTCAGTCTGCTCTTCCCTGAGTGTGTTTTTTGACAGGGTGGGGTCAGTCTGCTCTTCCCTGGGTGCGTTAAAGTGAAAAGGGGCGGTCAGTCTGCTCTTGACTGGGTGTGTTACAATGAGAGTGAGGTCATTCTGCTCTTCTCTGGGTGTGTTACATTGACAGAGTGAGGTCAGTCTGCTCTTCCCTGCGTGCGTTACATTGACAGAGTGGCGTCAGTCTGCTCTTCTCTGGGTGTGTTACATTGACAGAGTGAGGTCAGTCTGCTCTTCCCAGGTGTGTTACATTGACAGAGTGGGGACAGTCTGCTCTTCACTGGGTTTCTTGCATTGACAGAGTGGGGTGAGTCTGCTCTTCTCTGGGTGCGTTACATTGACAGAGTGGGGTCAGTCTGCTCTTGTCTGGGTGTGCTACATTGACAGAGTGAGGTCAGTCTGCTCTTCCCAGGTGTGTTACACTGACAGATTGGGTTCAATGTGCTCTTCCCTGCGCGTGTTACATTGACAGAGTGGGGTCAGCCTGCTCTTCCCTGGGTGTGTTACATTGACAGGCTGGGGTCAGTCTGCTCTTCCCTCGTTGTGTTAAAGTGACAGAGTGGGGGCAGTCTGCTCTTCTCTGGGTGTGTTACATTGACAGAGTGGGGTCAGTCTGCTCTTCCCTGGGTGTGTTAGATTGACACAGTGGGGTCAGTCTGCTCTTCCCTGGGTCTGTTACATTGACAGAGTGGGGTCAGTCTGCTCTTCCTTTTGAGTGTAACGTTGACAGAGTAGGGTCAGTCAACTCTTCCCTGGGTTTGTTACATTGACAGGGTGGGGTCGGTCTGCTTTTCCCTGGGTTTGTTACAGTGACAGGGTGGGGTCAGTCTGCTCTTCACTGGGTGGGTTACATTGAGAGTGAGGGC
Organism: Chiloscyllium punctatum; assembly: GCF_047496795.1. Taxonomy (NCBI): domain Eukaryota; kingdom Metazoa; phylum Chordata; class Chondrichthyes; order Orectolobiformes; family Hemiscylliidae; genus Chiloscyllium; species Chiloscyllium punctatum. The sequence goes on from NC_092769.1 coordinate 18,521,355, forward strand.
AATGTGCTCTTCGCTGGGTGTTTTACATTGACAGAGTAGGGTCAGTCTGCTCTTCCCTGGGTGTGTTACATTGACAGAGTGGGGGCAGTCTGCTCTTCCCTGGGTGTGTTACATTGACAGTGTGGGGTCTGTCTGCTCTTCCCTGGGTGTGTTAGATTGACACAGTGGGGTCAGTCTGCTCTTCCCTGGATGTGTTACATTGACTGAATGAGGTCAGTCTGCACATCCCTGGGTGCGTTACATTGACAGAGTGGGATCAGTCTGCTCTTGTCTCGGTGGGTTACATTGACAGCTTGGGGTCAGTCTGCTCTTCCCTGAGTGGGTTACATTGACAGAGTGGGGTCGGTCTGCTCTTCCCTGGGTGTGTTACATTGACAGAGTGGGGTCAGTCTTCTCTTCCCTGAGTGGGTTACTGGACAGAGTGGGGTCAGTCTGCTCTTCCTTGGGTGTGTAACATTGAAGAGTATCGTCAGTCTGTTCTTCCCTGGGTGTGTGTTACATTGACCGGTTGGGGTCAGTCTGCTCTTCCCTGGCTGTGTTACAGTGACAGGGTGGCTTCAGTCTGCTCTTCACTGGGTGGGTTACATTGAGAGTGAGGACAGTCTGCTCTTTCCTGGGTGTGTTACATTGACGGAGTAGGGTCAATCTGCTCTTCCCTGGGTGTGTTACATTGTCAGAGTGGGGTCAGTCTGCTCTTCCCTGAGTGTGTTACATTGACAGGGTCGGGTCAGTCTGCTCTTCCCTGCGTGGGTTACATTGAAAGACAGCGGTCAGTCTGTTCTTCCCTGGGTGAGTTACATTGACAGGGTGGTGTCAGTCTGCTCTTCCCTGCGTGGGTTACATTGACAGACAGCGGTCAGTCTGTTCTTCCCAGGGTGAGTTACATTGACAGGGTGGAGTCATTCTGCTCTTCCCTTGGTGTGTTACATTGACAGACTGGGATCAGCCTGCTCTTCCCTGGGTGTCTTGCATTGACAGAGTGTAGTCAGTCTGCTCTTCTCTGGGTGTGTTACATTGACAGAGTGGCGTCAGTCTACTCTTCTCTGGGTGTGTTACATTGACAGAGTGAGGTCAGTCTGCTCTTGCCAGGTGTGTTACACTGACAGATTGGGGTCAGTCTGTTCTTCCCTGGGTGAGTTACATTGAGAGAGTGTGGTCATTCTGCTCTTCCCTGGGTGTGTTACATTGACGGAGTGGCTCAGTCTGCTCTTCCCTGGGTGTCTTGCATTGACAGAGTGGGGTCAGTCTGCTCTTCCCTGAGTGTGTTTTTTGACAGGGTGGGGTCAGTCTGCTCTTCCCTGGGTGTGTTAAAGTGACAAGGTGCGGTCAGTCTGCTCTTCACTGGGTGTGTTGCAATGAGAGTGAGGTCATTCTGCTCTTCTCTGGGTGTGTTACATTGACAGAGTGAGGTCAGTCTGCTCTTCCCTGCGTGCGTTACATTGACAGAGTGGCGTCAGTCTGCTCTTCCTTGTGTGTGTAACATTGACAGAGTAGGGTCAGTGAACTCTTCCCTGGGTGTGTTACATTGACAGGGTGGGCTCGGTCTGCTCTTCCCTAGGTTTGTTACAGTGACAGGGTGGGGTCAGTCTGCTCTTCAGTGGGTGGGTTACATTGAGAGTGAGGGCAATGTGCTCTTCGCTGGGTGTTTTACATTGACAGAGTAGGGTCAGTCTGCTCTTCCCTGGGTGTGTTACATTGACAGAGTGGGTTCAGTCTGGTCTTCCCTGAGTGTGTTACATTGAAAGGGTGGGGTCAGTCTGCTCTTCCCTAGGTTTGTTACAGTGACAGGGTGGGGTCAGTCTGCTCTTCACTGGGTGGGTTACATTCAGTGTGAGGGCAATGTGCTCTTCGCTGGGTGTTTTACATTGACAGAGTAGGGTCAGTCTGCTCTTCCCTGGGTGTGTTACATTGACAGAGTGGGGGCAGTCTGCTCTTCCCTGGGTGTGTTACAGTGACAGGGTGGGGTCAGTCTGCTCTTCACTGGGTGGGTTACATTGAGAGTGAGGGCAGTCTGCTCTTTCCTGGGTGTGTTACATTGACAGAGTAGGGTCAATCTGCTCTTCCCTGGGTGTGTTACATTGACAGAGTGGGGTCAGTCTGCTCTTCCCTGAGTGTGTTACATTGACAGGGTCGGGTCAGTCTGCTCTTCCCTGGGTGTGTTAGATTGACACAGTGGGGTCAGTCTGCTCTTCCCTGGGTGTTACATTGACTGAATGAGGTCAGTCTGCACATCCCTGGGTGCGTTACATTGACAGAGTGGGATCTGTCTGCTCTTGTCTCGGTGGGTTACATTGACAGCTTGGGGTCAGTCTGCTCTTCCCTGAGTGGGTTACATTGACAGAGTGGGGTCGGTCTGCTCTTCCCTGTGTGAGTTACATTGACAGAGTGGGGTCAGTCTTCTCTTCCCTGAGTGGGTTACTGGACAGAGTGGGGTCAGTCTGCTCTTCCTTGGGTGTGTAACATTGAAGAGTAGGGTCAGTCTGTTCTTCCCTGGGTGTGTGTTACATTGACCGGTTGGCGTCAGTCTGCTCTTCCCTGGCTGTGTTACAGTGACAGGGTGGGGTCAGTCTGCTCTTCACTGGGTGGGTTACATTGAGAGTGAGGGCAGTCTGCTCTTTCCTGGGTGTGTTACATTGACAGAGTAGGGTCAATCTGCTCTTCCCTGGGTGTGTTACATTGACAGAGTGGGGTCAGTCTGCTCTTCCCTGAGTGTGTTACATTGACAGACAGCGGTCAGTCTGTTCTTCCCTGGGTGAGTTACATTGACAGGGTGGGGTCATTCTGCTCTTCCCTTGGTGTGTTACATTGACAGACTGGGATCAGCCTTCTCTTCCCTCGGTGTCTTGCATTGACAGAGTGGCGTCAGTCTACTCTTCTCTGGGTGTGTTACATTGACAGAGTGAGGTCAGTCTGCTCTTGCCAGGTGTGTTACACTGACAGATTGGGGTCAGTCTGTTCTTCCCTGGGTGAGTTACATTGAGAGAGTGTGGTCATTCTGCTCTTCCCTGGGTGTGTTACATTGACGAAGTGGGGTCAGTCTGCTCTTCCCTGGGTGTCTTGCATTGACAGAGTGGGGTCAGTCTGCTCTTCCCTGAGTGTGTTTTTTGACAGGGTGGGGTCAGTCTGCTCTTCCCTGGGTGTGTTAAAGTGACAAGGTGCGGTCAGTCTGCTCTTGACTGGGTGTGTTGCAATGAGAGTGAGGTCATTCTGCTCTTCTCTGGGTGTGTTACATTGACAGAGTGAGGTCAGTCTGCTCTTCCCTGCGTGCGTTACATTGACAGAGTAGGGTCAGTCAACTCTTCCTTGGTTTGTTACATTGACAGTGTGGGGTCGGTCTGCTCTTCCCTGGGTTTGTTACAGTGACAGGGTGGGGTCAGTCTGCTCTTCACTGGGTGGGTTACATTGAGAGTGAGGGCAATGTGCTCTTCGCTGGGTATTTTACATTGACAGAGTAGGGTCAGTCTGCTCTTCCCTGGGTGTGTTACATTGACAGAGTGGGTTCAGTCTGGTCTTCCCTGAGTGTGTTACATTGAAAGGGTGGGAACAGTCTGCTCTTCCCTTGGTGTGTTACATTGACAGGCTGGGGTCAGACTGCTCTTCCCTGCGTGCGTTACATTGACAGAGTAGGGTCAGTCAACTCTTCCCTGGGTTTGTTGCATTGACAGTGTGGGGTCGGTCTGCTCTTCCCTGGGTTTGTTACAGTGACAGGGTGGGGTCAGTCTGCTCTTCACTGGGTGGGTTACATTGAGAGTGAGGGCAATGTGCTCTTCGCTGGGTATTTTACATTGACAGAGTAGGGTCAGTCTGCTCTTCCCTGGGTGTGTTACATTGACAGAGTGGGTTCAGTCTGGTCTTCCCTGAGTGTGTTACATTGAAAGGGTGGGAACAGTCTGCTCTTCCCTTGGTGTGTTACATTGACAGGCTGGGGTCAGACTGCTCTTCCCTCATTGTGTTACATTGACAGAGTGGGGGAAGCCTGCTCTTCCCTGGGTATGTTACATTGACAGAATGGGGTCAGTCTGCTCTTCCCTGGGTGTGTTAGATTGACACAGTGGGGTCAGTCTGCTCTTCCCTGGGTCTGTTACATTGATAGAGTGGGAACAGTCTGCTCTTCCCTGGATGTGTTACATTGACAGATTGAGGTCAGTCTGCACATCCCTGGGTGTGTTACATTGACAGAGTGGGATCAGTCTGCTCCTGTCTCGGTGGGTTACATTGACAGCGTGGGGTCAGTCTGCACTTCCCTGAGTGGGTTACATTGACAGAGTGGGGTAAGTCTGCTCTTCCCTGGGTGTGCTCATTGACAGAGTGGGGTCAGTCTACTCTTCCCTGGTTCTGATACATTGACAGAGTGGGGTCAGTCTGTTATTCCCCGGGTGTGTTACATTGTCAGAGTGGGGTCAGTCTTCTCTTCCCTGAGTGGGTTACTTTGACAGAGTGGGGTCAGTCTTCTCTTCCCTGAGTGGGTTACTTTGACAGAGTGGGGTCAGTCTGCTCTTCCTTGTGTGTGTATCATTGCAGAGTAGGGTCAGTCTGCTCTTCCCTGGGTGTGTGTTACATTGACAGGGTGGGGTCAGTCTGCTCTTCCCTGGCTGTGTTACAGTGACAGGGTGGGGTCAGTATGCTCTTCACTGGGTGGGTTACATTGAGAGTGAGGGCAGTCTGCTCTTTCCTGGGTGTGTTACATTGACAGAGTAGGGTCAATCTGCTCTTCCCTGGGTGTGTTACATTGACAGAGTGGGGTCAGTCTGCTCTTCCCTGAGTGTGTTACATTAACAGGGTCGGGTCAGTCTGCTCTTTCCTGCGTGGGTTACATTGACAGAGTGGGGTCAGTGTGCTCTTCCCTGGGTGTGTTAGATTGACTCAGTGGGGTCAGTCTGCTCTTCTCTGGGTGTGTGACATTGACAGATGGGGTCAGTCTGCTCTTCCCTGGGTGTCTTGCATTGACAGAGTGGGGTCCGACTGCTCTTCCCTGGATGTGTTATATTCACAGAGTGGGGTCAGTCTGCACTTCGCTGGGTGTGTGACATTGACAGAGAGCCGTCAGTCTGTTCTTCCCTGGGTGAGTTACATTGACAGAGTGGGGTCAGTCTGCTCTTCCCTGGGTGTGTTGCATTGACAGGGTGGGGTCAGTCTGCTCTTCCCTGGGTGTGTTACATTGACAGAGTGGGGTCAGTCTGCTCTTCCCTGGGTGTGTTACATTGACAGAGTGAGGTCAGTCTGCTCTTCCCAGGTGGGTTACACTGACAGATTTGGTTCAGTGTGCTCTTCCCTGCCTGTGTTACATTGACAGAGTGGGGTCAGACAGCTCTTCGCTGGATGTGTTATATTGACAGAGTGGGGTCAGTCTGCTCTTCCCTGGGTGTGTTACATTGACGGAGTGGGGGCAGTCTGTTCTTCCCTGACTGCGTTACATTAACAGGGTGGGGTCACTCTGCCCTTCCCTGGGTGTGTTACATTGTCAGAGTCGGGTGAGTCTGCCCTTCCCTGGCTGGGTTACATTGACAGAGTGGGGTCAGTCTGCTCTTCCCTGGGTGGGTTACATAGACAGAGTGGGGTCAGTCTGCTCTTCCCTGGGTCGGTTCCATTGACACAGTGGGATCAGTCTGCTGCTCCCTGGGCGTGTTTCATTGACAGAGTGGGGTCAATCTGCTCTTCCCTGCGTTGGTTAAATTGACAGAGTGGGGTCAGTCTGCTCTTCCCTGAGTGTGTTAGATTGACACAGTGGGGTAAGTCTGCTCTTCCCTGAGTGTGTTACATTGACAGAGTGGGATCAGTCTGCTTTTGTCTGGGTGGGTTACATTGACAGAGTGGGGTCAGTCTGCTCTTCCTTGTGTTTGTAACATTGACAGAGTGGGGTCGGTCTGCTCTTCCCTGGGTGTGTTACATTGACAGAGTGGGGTCAGTCTTCTCTTCCCTGAGTGGGTTACTGGACAGAGTGGGGTCAGTCTGCTCTTCCTTGGGTGTGTGACATTGAAGAGTAGGGTCAGTCTGTTCTTCCCTGGGTGTGTGTTACATTGACCGGTTGAGGTCAGTCTGCTCTTCCCTGGCTGTGTTACAGTGACAGGGTGGGGTGAGTCTGCTCTTCACTGGGTGGGTTACATTTAGAGTGAGGGCAGTCTGCTCTTTCCTGGGTGTGTTACATTGACAGAGTAGGGTCAATCTGCTCTTCCCTGGGTGTGTTACATTGACAGAGTGGGGTCAGTCTGCTCTTCCCTGAGTGTGTTACATTGACAGGGTCGGGTCAGTCTGCTCTTCCCTGCGTGGGTTACATTGAAAGACAGCGGTCAGTCTGTTCTTCCCTGGGTGAGTTACATTGACAGGGTGGTGTCAGTCTGCTGTTCTCTGGGTGTGTGACATTGACAGAGTGAGGTCAGTCTGCTCTTCCCTGGGTGTGTTACATTGACAGAGTGGGGTCAGTCTTCTCTTCCCTGAGTGGGTTACTTTGACAGAGTGGGGTCAGTCTGCTCTTCCTTGTGTGTGTATCATTGCAGAGTAGGGTCAGTCTGCTCTTCCCTGGGTGTGAGTTAAATTGACAGGGTGGGGTCAGTCTGCTCTTCCCTGGCTGTGTTACAGTGACAGGGTGGGGTCAGTATGCTCTTGACTGTGTGGGTTACATTGAGAGTGAGGGCAGTCTGCTCTTTCCTGGGTGTGTTACATTGACAGAGTAGGGTCAATCTGCTCTTCCCTGGGTGTGTTACATTGACAGAGTGGGGTCAGTCTGCGCTTCCCTGAGTGTGTTACATTAACAGGGTCGGGTCAGTCTGCTCTTTCCTGCGTGGGTTACATTGACAGAGTGGGGTCGGTGTGCTCTTCCCTGGGTGTGTTAGATTGACTCAGTGGGGTCAGTCTGCTCTTCTCTGGGTGTGTTACATTGACAGAGTGGGGTCAGTCTGCTCTTCCCTGAGTGTGTTACATTGACAGGGTCGGGTCAGTCTGCTCTTCCCTGCGTGGGTTACATTGAAAGACAGCGGTCAGTCTGTTCTTCCCTGTGTGAGTTACATTGACAGGGTGGGGTCATTCAGCTCTTCCCTTGGTGTGTTACATTGACAGACTGGGATCAGCCTGCTCTTCCCTGGGTGTCTTGCATTGACAGAGTGTAGTCAGTCTGCTCTTCTCTGGGTGTGTTACATTGACAGAGTGGCGTCAGTCTACTCTTCTCTGGGTGTGTTACATTGACAGAGTGAGGTCAGTCTGCTCTTGCCAGGTGTGCTACACTGACAGATTGGGGTCAGTCTGTTCTTCTCTGGGTGAGTTACATTGAGAGAGTGTGGTCATTCTGCTCTTCCCTGGGTGTGTTACATTGACGGAGTGGGGTCAGTCTGCTCTTCCCTGGGTGTCTTGCATTGACAGAGTGGGGTCAGTCTGCTCTTCCCTGAGTGTGTTTTTTGACAGGGTGGGGTCAGTCTGCTCTTCCCTGGGTGTATTAAAGTGAAAAGGTGTGGTCAGTGTGCTCTTGACTGGGTGTGTTGCAATGAGAGTGAGGTCATTCTGCTCTTCTCTGGGTGTGTTACATTGACAGAGTGAGGTCAGTCTGCTCTTCCCTGCGTGCGTTACATTGACAGAGTGGCGTCAGTCTGCTCTTCCTTGTGTGTGTAACATTGACAGAGTAGGGTCAGTCAACTCTTCCCTGGGTGTGTTACATTGACAGGGTGGGGTCGGTCTGCTCTTCCCTAGGTTTGTTACAGTGACAGGGTGGGGTCAGTCTGCTCTTCACTGGGTGGGTTACATTGAGAGTGAGGGCAATGTGCTCTTCGCTGGGTGTTTTACATTGACAGAGTAGGGTCAGTCTGCTCTTCCCTGGGTGTGTTACATTGACAGAGTGGGGGCAGTCTGCTCTTCCCTGGGTGTGTTACATTGACACAGTGGGGTCAGTCTGCTCTTCCCTGGATATGTTACATTGACTGAATGAGGTCAGTCTGCACATCCCTGGGTGCGTTACATTGACAGAGTGGGGTCAGTCTGCTCTTGTCTCGGTGGGTTACATTGACAGCTTGGGGTCAGTCTGCTCTTCCCTGGGTGTGTTTCATTGACAGAGTGGGGTCAGTCTTCTCTTCCCTGAGTGGGTTACTGGACAGAGTGGGGTCAGTCTGCTCTTCCTTGGGTGTGTAACATTGAAGAGTAGGGTCAGTCTGTTCTTCCCTGGGTGTGTGTTACATTGACCGGTTGGGGTCAGTCTGCTCTTCCCTGGCTGTGTTACAGTGACAGGGTGGGGTCAGTCTGCTCTTCACTGGGTGGGTTACATTGAGAGTGAGGGCATTCTGCTCTTTCCTGGGTGTGTTACATTGACAGAGTAGGGTCAATCTGCTCTTCCCTGGGTGTGTTACATTGACAGAGTGGGGTCAGTCTGCTCTTCCCTGAGTGTGTTACATTGACAGGGTCGGGTCAGTCTGCTCTTCCCTGCGTGGGTTACATTGAAAGACAGCGGTCAGTCTGTTCTTCCCTGGGTGAGTTACATTGACAGGGTGGGGTCATTCTGCTCTTCCCTTGGTGTGTTACATTGACAGACTGGGATCAGCCTGCTCTTCCGTGGGTGTCTTGCATTGACAGAGTGTAGTCAGTCTGCTCTTCTCTGGGTGTGTTACATTGACAGAGTGGCGTCAGTCTACTCTTCTCTGGGTGTGTTACATTGACAGAGTGAGGTCAGTCTGCTCTTGCCAGGTGTGCTACACTGACAGATTGGGGTCAGTCTGTTCTTCCCTGGGTGAGTTACATTGAGAGAGTGTGGTCATTCTGCTCTTCCCTGGGTGTGTTATATTGACGGAGTGGGGTCAGTCTGCTCTTCCCTGGGTGTCTTGCATTGACAGAGTGGGGTCAGTCTGCTCTTCCCTGAGTGTGTTTTTTGACAGGGTGGGGTCAGTCTGCTCTTCCCTGGGTGTGTTAAAGTGACAAGGTGCGGTCAGTCTGCTCTTGACTGGGTGTGTTGCAATGAGAGTGAGGTCATTCTGCTCTTCTCTGGGTGTGTTACATTGACAGAGTGAGGTCAGTCTGCTCTTCCCTGCGTGTGTTACATTGACAGAGTGGCGTCAGTCTGCTCTTCCTTGTGTGTGTAACATTGACAGAGTAGGGTCAGTCAACTCTTCCCTGGGTGTGTTACATTGACAGGGTGGGGTCGGTCTGCTCTTCCCTAGGTTTGTTACAGTGACAGGGTGGTGTCAGTCTGCTCTTCACTGGGTGGGTTACATTGAGAGTGAGGGCAATGTGCTCTTCGCTGGGTGTTTTACATTGACAGAGTAGGGTCAGTCTGCTCTTCCCTGGGTGTGTTACATTGACAGAGTGGGTTCAGTCTGGTCTTCCCTGAGTGTGTTACATTGAAAGGGTGGGGTCAGTCTGCTCTTCCCTCGGTTTGTTTCAGTGACAGGGTGGGGTCAGTCTGCTCTTCACTGGGTGGGTTACATTGAGAGTGAGGGCAATGTGCTCTTCGCTGGGTGTTTTACATTGACAGAGTAGGGTCAGTCTGCTCTTCCCTGGGTGTGTTACATTGACAGAGTGGGGGCAGTCTGCTCTTCGCTGGGTGTGTTACATTGACACAGTGGGGTCAGTCTGCTCTTCCCTGGATGTGTTACATTGACTGAATGAGGTCAGTCTGCACATCCCTGGGTGCGTTACATTGACAGAGTGGGATCAGTCTGCTCTTGTCTCGGTGGGTTACATTGACAGCTTGGGGTCAGTCTGCTCTTCCCTGAGTGGGTTACATTGACAGAGTGGGGTCGGTCTGCTCTTCCCTGGGTGTGTTTCATTGACAGAGTGGGGTCAGTCTTCTCTTCCCTGAGTGGGTTACTGGACAGAGTGGGGTCAGTCTGCTCTTCCTTGGGTGTATAAGATTGAAGAGTAGGGTCAGTCTGTTCTTCCCTGGGTGTGTGTGACATTGACCGGTTGCGGTCAGTCTGCTCTTCCCTGGCTGTGTTACAGTGACAGGGTGGGGTCAGTCTGCTCTTCACTGGGTGGGTTACATTGAGAGTGAGGGCAGTCTGCTCTTTCCTGGGTGTGTTACATTGACAGAGTAGGGTCAATCTGCTCTTCCCTGGGTGTGTTACATTGACACAGTGGGGTCAGTCTGCTCTTCCCTGAGTGTGTTACATTGACAGGGTCGGGTCAGTCTGCTCTTCCCTGCGTGGGTTACATTGAAAGACAGCGGTCAGTCTGTTCTTCCCTGGGAGAGTTACATTGACAGGGTGGGGTCATTCTGCTCTTCCCTTGGTGTGTTACATTGACAGACTGGGATCAGCCTGCTCTTCCCTGGGTGTCTTGCATTGACAGAGTGGAGTCAGTCTGCTCTTCTCTGGGTGTGTTACATTGACAGAGTGGCGTCAGTCTACTCTTCTCTGGGTGTGTTACATTGACAGAGTGAGGTCAGTCTGCTCTTGCGAGGTGTGTTACACTGACAGATTGGGGTCAGTCTGTTCTTCCCTGGGTGAGTTACATTGAGAGAGTGTGGTCATTCTGCTCGTCACTGGGTGGGTTACATTGAGAGTGAGGGCAGTCTGCTCTTTCCTGGGTGTGTTACATTGACAGAGTAGGGTCAATCTGCTCTTCCCTGGGTGTGTTACATTGACAGAGTGGGGTCAGTCTGCTCTTCCCTGAGTGTGTTACATTGACAGGGTCGGGTCAGTCTGCTCTTCCCTGCGTGGGTTACATTGAAAGACAGCGGTCAGTCTGTTCTTCCCTGGGTGAGTTACATTGACAGGGTGGTGTCATTCTGCTCTTCCCTTGGTGTGTTACATTGACAGACTGGGATCAGCCTGCTCTTCCGTGGGTGTCTTGCATTGACAGAGTGTAGTCAGTCTGCTCTTCTCTGGGTGTGTTACATTGACAGAGTGGCGTCAGTCTACTCTTCTCTGGGTGTGTTACATTGACAGAGTGTGGTCAGTCTGCTCTTGCCAGGTGTGCTACACTGACAGATTGGGGTCAGTCTGTTCTTCCCTGGGTGAGTTACATTGAGAGAGTGTGGTCATTCTGCTCTTCCCTGGGTGTGTTACATTGACGGAGTGGGGTCAGTCTGCTCTTCCCTGGGTGTCTTGCATTGACAGAGTGGGGTCAGTCTGCTCTTCCCTGAGTGTGTTTTTTGACAGGGTGGGGTCAGTCTGCTCATCCCTGGGTGTGTTAAAGTGAAAAGGTGCGGTCAGTCTGCTCTTGACTGGGTGTGTTGCAATGAGAGTGAGGTCATTCTGCTCTTCTCTGGGTGTGTTACATTGACAGAGTGAGGTCAGTCTGCTCTTCCCTGCGTGCGTTACATTGACAGAGTGGCGTCAGTCTGCTCTTCCTTGTGTGTGTAACATTGACAGAGTAGGGTCAGTCAACTCTTCCCTGGGTGTGTTACATTGACAGGGTGGGGTCGGTCTGCTCTTCCCTAGGTTTGTTACAGTGACAGGGTGGGGTCAGTCTGCTCTTCACTGGGTGGGTTACATTGAGAGTGAGGGCAATGTGCTCTTCGCTGGGTGTTTTACATTGACAGAGTAGGGTCAGTCTGCTCTTCCCTGGGTGTGTTACATTGACAGAGTGGTTTCAGTCTGGTCTTCCCTGAGTGTGTTACATTGAAAGGGTGGGGTCAGTCTGCTCTTCCCTAGGTTTGTTACAGTGACAGGGTGGGGTCAGTCTGCTCTTCACTGGGTGGGTTACATTGAGAGTGAGGGCAATGTGCTCTTCGCTGGGTGTTTTACATTGACAGAGTAGGGTCAGTCTGCTCTTCCCTGGGTGTGTTACATTGACAGAGTGGGGGCAGTCTGCTCTTCCCTGGGTGTGTTACATTGACACAGTGGGGTCAGTCTGCTCTTCCCTGGATGTGTTACATTGACTGAATGAGGTCAGTCTGCACATCCCTGGGTGCGTTACATTGACCGAGTGGGATCAGTCTGCTCTTGTCTCGGTGGGTTACATTGACAGCTTGGGGTCAGTCTGCTCTTCCCTGAGTGGGTTACATTGACAGAGTGGGGTCGGTCTGCTCTTCCCTGGGTGTGTTTCATTGACAGAGTGGGGTCAGTCTTCTCTTCCCTGAGTGGGTTACTGGACAGAGTGGGGTCAGTCTGCTCTTCCTTGGGTGTGTAACATTGAAGAGTAGGGTCAGTCTGTTCTTCCCTGGGTGTGTGTTACATTGACCGGTTGGGGTCAGTCTGCTCTTCCCTGGCTGTGTTACAGTGACAGGGTGGGTCAGTCTGCTCTTCACTGGGTGGGTTACATTGAGAGTGAGGGCATTCTGCTCTTTCCTGGGTGTGTTACATTGACAGAGTAGGGTCAATCTGTTATTCCCTGGGTGTGTTACATTGACAGAGTGGGGTCAGTCTGCTCTTCCCTGAGTGTGTTACATTGACAGGGTCGGGTCAGTCTGCTCTTCCCTGCGTGGGTTACATTGAAAGACAGCGGTCAGTCTGTTCTTCCCTGGGTGAGTTACATTGACAGGGTGGGGTCATTCTGCTCTTCCCTTGGTGTGTTACATTGACAGACTGGGATCAGCCTGCTCTTCCGTGGGTGTCTTGCATTGACAGAGTGTAGTCAGTCTGCTCTTCTCTGGGTGTGTTACATTGACAGAGTGGCGTCAGTCTACTCTTCTCTGGGTGTGTTACATTGACAGAGTGAGGTCAGTCTGCTCTTGCCAGGTGTGTTACACTGACAGATTGGGGTCAGTCTGTTCTTCCCTGGGTGAGTTACATTGAGAGAGTGTGGTCATTCTGCTCTTCTCTGGGTGTGTTACATTGACGGAGTGGGGTCAGTCTGCTCTTCCCTGGGTGTGTTAAAGTGACAAGGTGCGGTCAGTCTGCTCTTGACTGGGTGTGTTACATTGACAGAGTGGCGTCTGTCTGCTCTTCCTTGTGTGTGTAACATTGACAGAGTAGGGTCAGTCAACTCTTCCCTGGGTGTGTTACATTGACAGGGTGGGGTCGGTCTGCTCTTCCCTAGGTTTCTTACAGTGACAGGGTGGGGTCAGTCTGCTCTTCACTGGGTGGGTTACATTGAGAGTGAGGGCAATGTGCTCTTCGCTGGGTGTTTTACATTGACAGATTGGGTTCTGTCTGGTCTTCCCTGAGTGTGTTACATTGACAGGCTGGGGTCAGTCTGCTCTTCCCTCGTTGTGTTACAGTGACAGAGTGGGGGCAGTCTGCTCTTCCCTGGGTGTGTTACATTGACAGTGTGGGGTCAGTCTGCTCTTCCCAGGTGGGTTACACTGACAGATTTGGTTCAGTATGCTCTTCCCTGCCTGTGTTACATTGACAGAGTGGGGTCAGACTGCTCTTCGCTGGATGTGTTATATTGATAGAGTGGGGTCAGTCTGCTCTTCCCTGGGTGTGTTACATTGACGGAGTGGGGGCAGTCTGTTCTTCCCTGACTGCGTTCCATTAACAGGGTGGGGTCAGTCTGCTCATCCCTGGGTCGGTTACATTGACACAGTGGGATCAGTCTGCTGCTCCCTGGGCGTGTTTCATTGACAGAGTGGGGTCAATCTGCTCTTCCCTGCGTTGGTTAAATTGACAGAGTGGGGTCAGTCTGCTCTTCCCTGAGTGTGTTAGATTGACACAGTGGGGTAAGTCTGCTCTTCCCTGAGTGTGTTACATTGACAGAGTGGGGTCAGTCTGCTCTTCCTTGTGTGTGTAACATTGACAGAGTAGTGTCAGTCAACTCTTCCATGGGTGTGTTACATTGACAGGGTGGGGTCGGTCTCCTCTTCCCTAGGTTTGTTACAGTGACAGGGTGGGGTCAGTCTGCTCTTCACTGGGTGGGTTACATTGAGAGTGAGGGCAATGTGCTCTTCGCTGTGTGTTTTACATTGACAGAGTAGGGTCAGTCTGCTCTTCCCTGGGTGTGTTACATTGACAGATTGGGTTCAGTCTGGTCTTCCCTGAGTGTGTTACATTGAAAGGGTGGGGTCAGTCTGCTCTTCCCTAGGTTTGTTACAGTGACAGGGTGGGGTCAGTCTGCTCTTCACTGGGTGGGTTACATTGAGAGTGAGGGCAATGTGCTCTTCGCTGGGTGTTTTACATTGACAGAGTAGGGTCAGTCTGCTCTTCCCTGGGTGTGTTACATTGACAGAGTGGGGGCAGTCTGCTCTTCCCTGGGTGTGTTACATTGACAGTGGGGGGTCTGTCAGCTCTTCCCTGGGTGTGTTAGATTGACACAGTGGGGTCAGTCTGCTCTTCCCTGGATGTGTTACATTGACTGAATGTGGTCAGTCTGCACATCCCTGGGTGCGTTACATTGACAGAGTGGGATCAGTCTGCTCTTGTCTCGGTGGGTTACATTGACAGCTTGGGGTCAGTCTGCTCTTCCCTGAGTGGGTTACATTGACAGAGTGGGGTCGGTCTGCTCTTCCCTGGGTGTGTTACATTGACAGATTGGGGTCTGTCTACTCTTCCCAGAGTGGGTTACTGGACAGAGTGGGGTCAGTCTGCTCTTCCTTGGGTGTGTAACATTGAAGAGTATCGTCAGTCTGTTCTTCCCTGGGTGTGTGTTTCATTGACCGGTTGGGGTCAGTCTGCTCTTCCCTGGCTGTGTTACAGTGACAGGGTGGGGTCAGTCTGCTCTTCACTGGGTGGGTTACATTGAGAGTGAGGGCAGTCTGCTCTTTCCTGGGTGTGTTACATTGACAGAGTAGGGTCAATCTGCTCTTCCCTGGGTGTGTTACATTGACAGAGTGGGGTCAGTCTGCTCTTCCCTGAGTGTGTTACATTGACAGGGTCGGGTCAGTCTGCTCTTCCCTGCGTGGGTTACATTTAAAGACAGCGGTCAGTCTGTTCTTCCCTGGGTGAGTTACATTGACAGGGTGGGGTCATTCTGCTCTTCCCTTGGTGTGTTACATTGACAGACTGGGATCAGCCTGCTCTTCCCTGGGTGTCTTGCATTGACAGAGTGTAGTCAGTCTGCTCTTCTCTGGGTGTGTTACATTGACAGAGTGGCGTCAGTCTACTCTTCTCTGGGTGTGTTACATTGACAGAGTGAGGTCAGTCTGCTCTTGCCTGGTGTGTTACACTGACAGATTGGGGTCAGTCTGTTCTTCCCTGGGTGAGTTACATTGAGAGAGTGTGGTCATTCTGCTCTTCCCTGGGTGTGTTACATTGACAGAGTGGGGTCAGTCTGCTCTTCCCTGGGTGTGTTACATTGACAGAGTGGGTTCAGTCTGGTCTTCCCTGAGTGTGTTACATTGAAAGGGTGGGGTCAGTCTGCTCTTCCCTAGGTTTGTTACAGTGACAGGGTGGGGTCAGTCTGCTCTTCACTGGGTGGGTTACATTGAGAGTGAGGGCAGTCTGCTCTTTCCTGGGTGTGTTACATTGACAGAGTAGGGTCAATCTGCTCTTCCCTGGGTGTGTTACATTGACAGAGTGGGGTCAGTCTGCTCTTCCCTGAGTGTGTTACATTGACAGGGTCGGGTCAGTCTGCTCTTCCCTGCGTGGGTTACATTGAAAGACAGCGGTCAGTCTGTTCTTCCCTGGGTGAGTTACATTGACAGGGTGGGGTCATTCTGCTCTTCCCTTGGTGTGTTACATTGACAGACTGGGATCAGCCTGCTCTTCCCTGGGTGTCTTGCATTGACAGAGTGTAGTCAGTCTGCTCTTCTCTGGGTGTGTTACATTGACAGAGTGGCGTCAGTCTACTCTTCTCTGGGTGTGTTACATTGACAGAGTGAGGTCAGTCTGCTCTTGCCAGGTGTGTTACACTGACAGATTGGGGTCAGTCTGTTCTTCCCTGGGTGAGTTACATTGAGAGAGTGTGGTCATTCTGCTCTTCCCTGGGTGTGTTACATTGACGGAGTGGGGTCAGTCTGCTCTTCCCTGGGTGTCTTGCATTGACAGACTGGGGTCAGTCTGCTCTTCCCTGAGTGTGTTTTTTGACAGGGTGGGGTCAGTCTGCTCTTCCCTGGGTGTGTTAAAGTGACAAGGTGCGGTCAGTCTGCTCTTGACTGGGTGTGTTGCAATGAGAGTGAGGTCATTCTGCTCTTCTCTGGGTGTGTTACATTGACAGAGTGAGGTCAGTCTGCTCTTCCCTGCGTGCGTTACAATGACAGAGTGGCGTCAGTCTGCTCTTCCTTGTGTGTGTAACATTGACAGAGTAGGGTCAGTGAACTCTTCCCTGGGTGTGTTACATTGACAGGGTGGGGTCGGTCTGCTCTTCCCTAGTTTTGTTGCAGTGACAGGGTGGGGTCAGTCTGCTCTTCACTGGGTGGGTTACATTGAGAGTGAGGGCAATGTGCTCTTCGCTGGGTGTTTTACATTGACAGAGTAGGGTCAGTCGGCTCTTCCCTGGGTGTGTTACATTGACAGAGTGGGTTCAGTCTGGTCTTCCCTGAGTGTGTTACATTGAAAGGGTGGGGTCGGTCTGCTCTTCCCTAGGTTTGTTACAGTGACAGGGTGGGGTCAGTCTGCTCTTCACTTGGTGGGTTACATTGAGAGTGAGGGCAATGTGCTCTTCGCTGGGTGTTTTACATTGACAGAGTAGGGTCAGTCTGCTCTTCCCTGGGTGTGTTACATTGACAGAGTGGGGGCAGTCTGCTCTTCCCTGGGTGTGTTACATTGACAGTGTGGGGTCTGTCTGCTCTTCCCTGGGTGTGTTAGATTGACACAGTGGGGTCAGTCTGCTCTTCCCTGGATGTGTTACATTGACTGAATGAGGTCAGTCTGCACATCCCTGGGTGCGTTACATTGACAGAGTGGGATCAGTCTGCTCTTGTCTCGGTGGGTTACATTGACAGCTTGGGGTCAGTCTGCTCTTCCCTGAGTGGGTTACATTGACAGAGTGGGGTCAGTCTTCTCTTCCCTGAGTGGGTTACTGGACAGAGTGGGGTCAGTCTGCTCTTCCTTGGGTGTGTAACATTGAAGAGTGGGGTCAGTCTGCTCTTCCCTGGGTGTCTTGCATTGACAGAGTGGGGTCAGTCTGCTCTTCCCTGAGTGTGTTTTTTGACAGGGTGCGGTCAGTCTGCTCTTCCCTGGGCGTGTTAAAGTGACAAGGTGCGGTCAGTCTGCTCTTGACTGGGTGTGTTGCAATGAGAGTGAGGTCATTCTGCTCTTCTCTGGGAGTGTTACATTGACAGAGTGAGGTCAGTCTGCTCTTCCCTGCGTGCGTTACATTGACAGAGTGGCGTCAGTCTGCTCTTCCTTGTGTGTGTAACATTGACAGAGTAGGGTCAGTCAACTCTTCCCTGGGTGTGTTACATTGACAGGGTGGGGTCGGTCTGCTCTTCCCTAGGTTTGTTATAGTGACAGGGTGGGGTCAGTCTGCTCTTCATTGGGTGGGTAACATTGAGAGTGAGGGCAATGTGCTCTTCGCTGGGTGTTTTACATTGACAGAGTGGGTTCTGTCTGGTCTTCCCCGAGTGTGTTACATTGAAAGGGTAGGTTCCGTCTGCTCTTCCCTTGGTGTGTTACATTGACAGGCTGGGGTCAGTCTGCTCTTCCCTCGTTGTGTTACAGTGACAGAGTGGGGGCAGTCTGCTCTTCCCTGGGTGTGTTACAATGACAGTGTGGGGTCAGTCTGCTCTTCCCAGGTGGGTTACACTGACAGATTTGGTTCAGTGTGCTCTTCCCTGCCTGTGTTACATTGACAGAGTGGGGTCAGACAGCTCTTCGCTGGATGTGTTATATTGACAGAGTGGGGTCAGTCTGCTCTTCCCTGGGTGTGTTACATTGACGGAGTGGGGTCAGTCTGCTCTTCCCTGGGTGTGTTACATTGACAGAGTGGGGTCAGTCTGCTCTTCCCTGGGTCGGTTACATTGACACAGTGGGATCAGTCTGCTGCTCCCTGGGCGTGTTTCATTGACAGAGTGGGGTCAATCTGCTCTTCCCTGCGTTGGTTAAATTGACAGAGTGGGGTCAGTCTGCTCTTCCCTGGGTGTGTTAGATTGACACAGTGGGGTAAGTCTGCTCTTCCCTGAGTGTGTTACATTGACAGAGTGGGGTCAGTCTGCTCTTCCTTGTGTGTGTAACATTGACAGAGTAGTGTCAGTCAACTCTTCCATGGGTGTGTTACATTGACAGGGTGGGGTCGGTCTCCTCTTCCCTAGGTTTGTTACAGTGACAGGGTGGGGTCAGTCTGCTCTTCACTGGGTGGGTTACATTGAGAGTGAGGGCAATGTGCTCTTCGCTGTGTGTTTTACATTGACAGAGTAGGGTCAGTCTGCTCTTCCCTGGGTGTGTTACATTGACAGAGTGGGTTCAGTCTGGTCTTCCCTGAGTGTGTTACATTGAAAGGGTGGGGTCAGTCTGCTCTTCCCTAGGTTTGTTACAGTGACAGGGTGGGGTCAGTCTGCTCTTCACTGGGTGGGTTACATTGAGAGTGAGGGCAATGTGCTCTTCGCTGGGTGTTTTACATTGACAGAGTAGGGTCAGTCTGCTCTTCCCTGGGTATGTTACATTGACAGAGTGGGGGCAGTCTGCTCTTCCCTGGGTGTGTTACATTGACAGTGGGGGGTCTGTCAGCTCTTCCCTGGGTGTGTTAGATTGACACAGTGGGGTCAGTCTGCTCTTCCCTGGATGTGTTACATTGACTGAATGTGGTCAGTCTGCACATCCCTGGGTGCGTTACATTGACAGAGTGGGATCAGTCTGCTCTTGTCACGGTGGGTTACATTGACAGCTTGGGGTCAGTCTGCTCTTCCCTGAGTGGGTTACATTGACAGAGTGGGGTCGGTCTGCTCTTCCCTGGGTGTGTTACATTGACAGAGTGGGTTCTGTCTACTCTTCCCAGAGTGGGTTACTGGACAGAGTGGGGTCAGTCTGCTCTTCCTTGGGTGTGTAACATTGAAGAGTATCGTCAGTCTGTTCTTCCCTGGGTGTGTGTTACATTGACCGGTTGGGGTCAGTCTGCTCTTCCCTGGCTGTGTTACAGTGACAGGGTGGGGTCAGTCTGCTCTTCACTGGGTGGGTTACATTGAGAGTGAGGGCAGTCTGCTCTTTCCTGGGTGTGTTACATTGACAGAGTAGGGTCAATCTGCTCTTCCCTGGGTGTGTTACATTGACAGAGTGGGGTCAGTCTGCTCTTCCCTGAGTGTGTTACATTGACAGGGTCGGGTCAGTCTGCTCTTCCCTGCGTGGGTTACATTTAAAGACAGCGGTCAGTCTGTTCTTCCCTGGGTGAGTTACATTGACAGGGTGGGGTCATTCTGCTCTTCCCTTGGTGTGTTACATTGACAGACTGGGATCAGCCTGCTCTTCCCTGGGTGTCTTGCATTGACAGAGTGTAGTCAGTCTGCTCTTCTCTGGGTGTGTTACATTGACAGAGTGGCGTCAGTCTACTCTTCTCTGGGTGTGTTACATTGACAGAGTGAGGTCAGTCTGCTCTTGCCTGGTGTGTTACACTGACAGATTGGGGTCAGTCTGTTCTTCCCTGGGTGAGTTACATTGAGAGAGTGTGGTCATTCTGCTCTTCCCTGGGTGTGTTACATTGACAGAGTGGGGTCAGTCTGCTCTTCCCTGAGTGTGTTTTCTGTCAGGGTGGGGTCAGTCTGCTCTTCCCTGGGTGTGTTAAAGTGACAAGGTGCGGTCAGTCTGCTCTTGACTGGGTGCGTTGCAATGAGAGTGAGGTCATTCTGCTCTTCTCTGGGTGTGTTACATTGACAGAGTGAGGTCAGTCTGCTCTTCCCTGCGTGCGTTACATTGACAGAGTGGAGTCAGTCTGCTCTTCCTTGTGTGTGTAACATTGACAGAGTAGGGTCAGTCAACTCTTCCCTGGGTGTGTTACATTGACAGGGTGGGGTCGGTCTGCTCTTCCCTAGGTTTGTTACAGTGACAGGGTGGGGTCAGTCTGCTCTTCACTGGGTGGGTTACATTGAGAGTGAGGGCAATGTGCTCCTCGCTGGGTGTTTTACATTGACAGAGTGGGTTCTGTCTGGTCTTCCCTGAGTGTGTTACATTGAAAGGGTGGGTTCCGTATGCTCTTCCCTTGGTGTGTTACATTGACAGGCTGGGGTCAGTCTGCTCTTCCCTCGTTGTGTTACAGTGACAGAGTGGGGGCAGTCTGCTCTTCCCTGGGTGTGTTACATTGACAGTGTGGGGTCAGTCTGCTCTTCCCTGGGTGTGTTAGATTGACACAGTGGGGTCAGTCTGCTCTTCCCTGGGTCTGTTACATTGACAGAGTGGGATCAGTCTGCTCTTCCCTGGATGTGTTACATTGACAGATTGAGGTCAGTCTGCACATCCCTGGGTGCGTTACATTGACAGAGTGGGTCAGTCTGCTCTTGTCTCGGTGGGTTACATTGACAGCTTGGGGTCAGTCTGCTCTTCCCTGAGTGGGTTACATTGACAGAGTGGGGTCGGTCTGCTCTTCCCTGGGTGTGTTACATTGACAGAGTGGGGTCAGTCTTCTCTTCCCTGAGTGGGTTACTGGACAGAGTGGGGTCAGTCTGCTCTTCCTTGGGTGTGTAACATTGAAGAGTAGGGTCAGTCTGCTCTTCCCTGGGTGTGTTACATTGACAGAGTGGGGTCAGTCTGCTCTTCACTGGCTGTGTTACAGTGACAGGGTGGGGTCAGTCTGCTCTTCACTGGGTGGGTTACATTGAGAGTGAGGGCAGTCTGCTCTTTCCTGGGTGTGTTACATTGACAGAGTAGGGTCAATCTGCTCTTCCCTGGGTGTGTTACATTGACAGAGTGGGGTCAGTCTGCTCTTCCCTGAGTGTGTTACATTGACAGGGTCGGTTCAGTCTGCTCTTCCCTGCGTGGGTTACATTGACAGACAGCGGTCAGTCTGTTCTTCCCTGGGTGAGTTACATTGACAGGGTGGGGTCATTCTGCTCTTCCCTTGGTGTGTTACATTGACAGACTGGGATCAGCCTGCTCTTCCCTGGGTGTCTTGCATTGACAGAGTGTAGTCAGTCTGCTCTTCTCTGGGTGTGTTACATTGACAGAGTGGAGTCAGTTTACTCTTCTCTGGGTGTGTTACATTGACAGAGTGAGGTCAGTCTGCTCTTGCCAGGTGTGTTACACTGACAGATTGGGGTCAGTCTGTTCTTCCCTGGGTGTGTTACATTGACGGAGTGGGGTCAGTCTGCTCTTCCCTGGGTGTCTTGCATTGACAGAGTGGGGTCAGTCTGCTCTTCCCTGGGTGTCTTGCATTGACAGAGAGGGGTCAGTCTGCTCTTCCCTGAGTGTGTTTTTTGACAGGGTGGGGTCAGTATGCTCTTCCCTGGGTGTGTTAAAGTGACAAGGTGCGGTCAGTCTGCTCTTGACTGGGTGTGTTACAATGAGAGTGAGGTCATTCTGCTCTTCTCTGGGTGTGTTACATTGACAGAGTGAGGTCAGTCTGCTCTTCCCTGCGTGCGTTACATTGACAGAGTGGCGTCAGTCTGCTCTTCTCTGGGTGTTTTACATTGACAGAGTGAGGTCACTCTGCTCTTCCCAGGTGTGTTACACTGACAGATTTTGATTAGTCTGTTCTTCCCTTGGTGAGTTACATTGACAGAGTGGGGTCATTCTGCTCTTCCGTGGGTGTGTTACATTGACAGAGTGGGGACAGTCTGCTCTTCACTGGGTTTCTTGCATTGACATGGTGGGGTGAGTCTGCTCTTCTGTGGGTGCATTACATTGACAGAGTGGGGTCAGTCTGCTCTTGTCTGGGTGTGCTACATTGACAGAGTGGTGTCAGCCTGCTCTTCCCTGGGTGTGTTACATTGACAGGCTGGGGTCAGTCTGCTCTTCCCACGTTGTGTTACACTGACAGAGTGGGGGCAGTCTGCTCTTCTCTGGGTGTTTTAGATTGACAGAGTGGGGTCAGTCTGCTCTTCCCTGGTTGTGTTAGATTGACACAGTGGGGTCTGTCTGCTCTTCCCTGGGTCTGTTACATTGACAGAGTGGGGTCAGTCTGCTCTTCCTTGTGAGTGTAACATTGACAGAGTAGGGTCAGTCAACTCTTCCCTGGGTTTGTTACATTGACAGGGTGGGGTCGGTCTGCTCTTCCCTGGTTTTGTTACAGTGACAGGGCGGAGTCAGTCTGCTATTCACTGTGTGGGTTACATTGAGAGTGAGGGCAATGTGCTCTTCGCTGGGTGTTTTACATTGACAGAGTAGGGTCAGTCTGGTCTTCCCTGAGTGTGTTACATTGAAAGGATGGGAACAGTCTCCTCTTCCCTTGGTGTGTTACATTGACAGGCTGGGGTCAGTCTGCTCTTCCCTCGTTGTGTTACATTGACAGAGTGGGGGCAGTCTGCTCTTCCCTGGGTGTGTTACATTGACAGAATGGGTTCAGTCTGCTCTTCCCTGGGTGTGTTAGATTGACACAGTGGGATCAGCCTGCTCTTCCCTGGGTCTGTTACATTGACAGAGTGGGATCAGTCTGCTCTTCCCTGGATGTGTTACATTGACAGATTGAGGTCAGTCTGCACATCCCTGGGTGTGTTACATTGACAGAGTGGGATCAGTCTGCTCTTGTCTCGGTGGGTTACATTGACAGCGTGGGGTCAGTCTGCACTTCCCTGAGTGGGTTACATTGACAGAGTGGGGTCGGTCTGCTCTTCCCTGGGTGTGCTCATTGACAGAGTGGGGTCAGTCTACTCTTCCCTGGTTCTGATACATTGACAGAGTGGGGTCAGTCTGATCTTCCCCGGGTGTGTTACATTGACAGAGTGGTGTCAGTCTGCTGTTCTCTGTGTGTGTGACTTGGAAAGAGTGAGGTCAGTCTGCTCTTCCCTGGGTGTGTTACATTGACAGAGTGGGGTCAGTCTTCTCTTCCCTGAGTGGGTTACTTTGACAGAGTGGGGTCAGTCTGCTCTTCCTGGTGTGTGTCACATTGAAGAGTAGGGTCAGTCTGCTCTTCCCTGGGTGTGTGTTACATTGACCGGGTGGGGTCAGTCTGCTCTTCCCTGGCTGTGTTACAGTGACAGGGTGGTGTCAGTATGCTCTTCACTGGGTGGGTTACATTGACAGGGTCGGGTCAGTCTGCTCTTCCCTGCGTGGGTTACATTGACAGACAGCGGTCAGTCTGTTCTTCCCTGGGTGAGTTACATTGACAGGGTGGGGTCATTCTGCTCTTCCCTTGGTGTGTTACATTGACAGAC
Source organism: Chiloscyllium punctatum (assembly GCF_047496795.1). NCBI lineage: Eukaryota > Metazoa > Chordata > Chondrichthyes > Orectolobiformes > Hemiscylliidae > Chiloscyllium > Chiloscyllium punctatum. Next base: position 18,544,321 of record NC_092769.1, read on the forward strand.
TGGGATCAGCCTGCTCTTCCCTGGGTGTGTTACATTGACAGAGTGAGGTCAGTCTGCTCTTGCCTGGTGTGTTACACTGACAGATTGGGGTCAGTCTGTTCTTCCCTGGGTGAGTTACATTGAGAGAGTGTGGTCATTCTGCTCTTCCCTGGGTGTGTTACATTGACAGAGTGGGGTCAGTCTGCTCTTCCCTGAGTGTGTTTTTTGACAGGGTGGGGTCAGTCTGCTCTTCCCTGGTGGGTTAAAGTGACAAGGTGCGGTCAGTCTGCTCTTGACTGGGTGCGTTAATGAGAGTGAGGTCATTCTGCTCTTCTCTGGGTGTGTTACATTGACAGAGTGAGGTCATTCTGCTCTTCCCTGCGTGCGTTACATTGACAGAGTGGCGTCAGTCTGCTCTTCCTTGTGTGTGTAACATTGACAGAGTAGGGTCAGTCAACTCTTCCCTGGGTGTGTTACATTGACAGGGTGGCATCAGTCTGCTCTTCCCTAGGTTTGTTACAGTGACAGGGTGGGGTCAGTCTGCTCTTCACTGTGTGGGTTACATTGAGAGTGAGGGCAATGTGCTCTTCGCTGGGTGTTTTACATTGACAGAGTGGGTTCTGTCTGGTCTTCCCTGAGTGTGTTACATTGAAAGGGTGGGTTCCGTCTGCTCTTCCCTTGGTGTGTTACATTGACAGGCTGGGGACAGTCTGCTCTTCCCTCGTTGTGTTACAGTGACAGAGTGGGGGCAGTCTGCTCTTCCCTGGGTGTGTTACATTGACAGTGTGGGGTCAGTCTGCTCTTCCCTGGGTGTGTTAGATTGACACAGTGGGGTCAGTCTACTCTTCCCTGGGTCTGTTACATTGACAGAGTGGGATCAGTCTGCTCTTCCCTGGATGTGTTACATTGACAGATTGAGGTCAGTCTGCACATCCCTGGGTGCGTTACATTGACAGAGTGGGATCAGTCTGCTCTTGTCTCGGTGGGTTACATTGACAGAGTGGGGTCAGTCTGCTCTTCCCTGAGTGGGTTACATTGACAGAGTGGGGTCGGTCTGCTCTTCCCTGGGTGTGTTACATTGACAGAGTGGGGTCAGTCTTCTCTTCCCTGAGTGGGTTACTGGACAGAGTGGGGTCAGTCTGCTCTTCCTTGGGTGTGTAACATTGAAGAGTAGGGTCAGTCTGCTCTTCCCTGGGTGTGTTACATTGACAGAGTGGGGTCAGTCTGCTCTTCACTGGCTGTGTTACAGTGACAGGGTGGGGTCAGTCTGCTCTTCACTGGGTGGGTTACATTGAGAGTGAGGGCAGTCTGCTCTTTCCTGGGTGTGTTACATTGACAGAGTAGGGTCAATCTGCTCTTCCCTGGGTGTGTTACATTGACAGAGTGGGGTCAGTCTGCTCTTCCCTGAGTGTGTTACATTGACAGGGTCGGGTCAGTCTGCTCTTCCCTGCGTGGTTTACATTGACAGACAGCGGTCAGTCTGTTCTTCCCTGGGTGAGTTACATTGACAGGGTGGGGTCATTCTGCTCTTCCCTTGGTGTGTTACATTGACAGACTGGGATCAGCCTGCTCTTCCCTGGGTGTCTTGCATTGACAGAGTGGAGTCAGTCTACTCTTCTCTGGGTGTGTTACATTGACAGAGTGAGGTCAGTCTGCTCTTGCCAGGTGTGTTACACTGACAGATTGGGGTCAGTCTGTTCTTCCCTGGGTGAGTTACATTGAGAGAGTGTGGTCATTCTGCTCTTCCCTGGGTGTGTTACATTGACGGAGTGGGGTCAGTCTGCTCTTCCCTGGGTGTCTTGCATTGACAGAGTGGGGTCAGTCTGCTCTTCCCTGAGTGTGTTTTTTGACAGGGTGGGGTCAGTCTGCTCTTCCCTGGGTGTGTTAAAGTGACAAGGTGCGGTCAGTCTGCTCTTGACTGGGAGTGTTACAATGAGAGTGAGGTCATTCTGCTCTTCTCTGGGCGTTTTACATTGACAGAGTGAGGTCAGTCTGCTCTTCCCAGGTGTGTTACACTGACAGATTTTGGTTAGTCTGTTCTTCCCTTGGTGAGTTACATTGACAGAGTGGGGTCATTCTGCTCTTCCGTGGGTGTGTTACATTGACAGAGTGGGGACAGTCTGCTCTTCACTGGGTTTCTTGCATTGACAGAGTGGGGTGAGTCTGCTCTTCTGTGGGTGCATTACATTGACAGAGTGGGGTCAGTCTGCTCTTGTCTGGGTGTGCTACATTGACAGAGTGGTGTCAGCCTGCTCTTCCCTGGGTGTGTAACATTGACAGGCTGCGGTCAGTCTGCTCTTCCCTCGTTGTGTTACAGTGACAGAGTGGGGGCAGTCTGCTCTTCTCTGGGTGTTTTAGATTGACAGAGTGGGGTCAGTCTGCTCTTCCCTGGTTGTGTTAGATTGACACAGTGGGGTCTGTCTGCTCTTCCCTGGGTCTGTTACATTGACAGAGTGGGGTCAGTCTGCTCTTCCCTGGTTGTGTTAGATTGACACAGTGGGGTCAGTCAACTCTTCCCTGGGTTTGTTACATTGACAGGGTGGGGTCGGTCTGCTCTTCCCTGGTTTTGTTACAGTGACAGGGTGCGGTCAGTCTGCTCTTCACTGGGTGGGTTACATTGAGAGTGAGGGCAATGTGCTCTTCGCTGGGTGTTTTACATTGACAGAGTAGGGTCAGTCTGCTCTTCCCTGTGTGTGTTACATTGACAGAGTGGAGTCAGTCTGGTCTTCCCTGAGTGTGTTACATTGAAAGGGTGGGAACAGTCTGCTCTTCCCTTGGTGTGTTACATTGACAGGCTGGGGTCAGTCTGCTCTTCCCTCGTTGTGTTACATTGACAGAGTGGGGGCAGTCTGCTCTTCCCTGGGTTGTTACATTGACAGAATGGGTTCAGTCTGCTCTTCCCTGGGTGTGTTAGATTGACACAGTGGGGTCAGTCTGCTCTTCCCTGGGTCTGTTACATTGACAGAGTGGGATCAGTCTGCTCTTCCCTGGATGTGTTACATTGACAGATTGAGGTCAGTCTGCACATCCCTGGGTGTGTTACATTGACAGAGTGGGATCAGTCTGCTCTTGTCTCGGTGGGTTACATTGACAGCGTGGGGTCAGTCTGCACTTCCCTGAGTGGGTTACATTGACAGAGTGGGGTCGGTCTGCTCTTCCCTGGGTGTGCTCATTGACAGAGTGGGGTCAGTCTACTCTTCCCTGGTTCTGATACATTGACAGAGTGGGGTCAGTCTGATCTTCCCCGGGTGTGTTACATTGACAGAGTGGTGTCAGTCTGCTGTTCTCTGGGTGTGTGACTTTGACAGAGTGAGGTCAGTCTGCTCTTCCCTGGGTGTGTTACATCGACAGAGTGGAGTCAGTCTTCTCTTCCCTGAGTGGGTTACTTTGACAGAGTGGGGTCAGTCTGCTCTTCCTGGTGTGTGTAACATTGAAGAGTAGGGTCAGTCTGCTCTTCCCTGGGTGTGTGTTACATTGACCGGGTGGGGTCAGTCTGCTCTTCCCTGGCTGTGTTACAGTGACAGGGTGGTGTCAGTATGCTCTTCACTGGGTGGGTTACATTGAGAGTGAGGGCAGTCTGCTCTTTCCTGGGTGTGTTACATTAACAGGGTCGGGTCAGTCTGCTCTTTCCTGCGTGGGTTACATTGACAGAGTGGGGTCAGTGTGCTCTTGTCTGGGTGGGTTACTTTGACAGAGTGGGGTCAGTCTGCTCTTCCTTCGGTGTGTTACAGTGACAGGGTGGGGTCAGTCTGCTCTTCATTGGGTGGATTAAGTTTAGAGTGAGGAGAGTCTGCTCTTGCCTTGGTGTGTAAATTGTCAGAGTGGCGTCTGTCAGCTCTTCCCAGGGTGTGTTACATTGACAGAGTGTGGTTAGTCTGCTCTTCCCTGCGTGTGTGACATTGACAGATGGGGTCAGTCTGCTCTTCCCTGGGTGTCTTGCATTGACAGAGTGGGGTCCGACTGTTCTTCCCTGGGTGTGTTATATTCACAGATTGGGGTCAGTCTGGTCTTCACTGGGTGTGTTGCATTGACAGTGTGCGATCAATCGGCTCTTCCCTGGGTTTGTTACATTGACAGAGTGGGGTCAGTCTGCACTTCCCAGGGTGCTTTACATTTAAAGAGTGGGGTCAGTCTGTTCTCCCAGGGTGTGTTCCATTGACAGAGTGGGGTCAGACTGTTGTTCCCTGGGACTGTTACATTGATAGAGTGGGGTCATGCTGCTCTTCCCTGCGTGTGTTACAATTACCGAGTTGGGTAAGTCTTCTATTCCCTGAGTGGGTTACATTGACAGAGTGGGGTCAGTCTGCTCTTCCTTGTGTGTGTAACATTGACAGAGTAGGGTCAGTCAACTCTTCCCTGGGTGTGTTACATTGACAGGATGGGGTCGGTCTGCTCTTCCCTAGGTTTGTTACAGTGACAGGGTGGGTTCAGTCTGCTCTTCACTGGGTGGGTTACATTGAGAGTGAGGGCAATGTGCTCTTCGCTGGGTGTTTTACATTGACAGAGTAGGGTCAGTCTGCTCTTCCCTGGATGTGTTACATTGACATAGTTGGTTCAGTCTGGTCTTCCCTGAGTGTGTTACATTGAAAAGGTGGGGTCAGTCTGCTCTTCCCTCGTTATGTTACAGTGACAGAGTGGGGTCAGTCTGCTCTTCCCTGGGTGTGTTACATTGACAGAGTGGGGTCAGTCTGCTCTTCCCTGGGTGTGTTTGATTGACACAGTGGGATAAGTCTGCTCTTCCCTGGGTGTCTTGCATTGACAGAGTTAGGTCAGTCTGCTCTTCTCTGGGTGTGTTACATTGACAGAGTGGGATCAGCCTGCTCTTCACTGGGAGTGTTACATTGACAGAGTGGGATCAGTCAGCTCTTCCCAGGGTGTGTTACATTGACAGAGCGTGGTTAGTCTGCTCTTCCCTGCGTGTGTTACATTGACAGAGTGGGTTCATTCTGCTCTTCCCTGGGTGTGTTACATTGACAGAGTGTGGTCATTCTGCTCTTCCCTGGGTGTGTTACATTGACCGAGTGGGGTCAGTCTGCTCTTCCCTGGGTGTCTTGCATTGACAGAGTGGGGTCAGTCTGCTCTTCCCTGAGGTGTTGCATTGACAGGGTGGGGTCAGTCTGCTCTCCCCTGGGTGTGTTACATTAACAGGGTCGGGTCAGTCTGCTCTTTCCTGCGTGGGTTACATTGACATAGTGGGGTCAGTGTGCTCTTCCCTGGGTGTGTTAGATTGACTCAGTGGGGTCAGTCTGCTCTTCTCTGGGTGTGTTACATTGACAGAGTGGGATCAGCCTGCTCTTGTCTGGGTGGGTTACTTTGACAGAGTGGGGTCAGTCTGCTCTTCCTTCGGTGTGGTACAGTGACAGGGTGGAGTCAGTCTGCTCTTCATTTGGTGTATTAAGTTTAGAGTGAGGACAGTCTGCTCTTGCCTTGGTGTGCAAATTGTCAGAGTGGCGTCTGTCAGCTCTTCCCAGGGTGTGTTACATTGACAGAGTGTGGTTAGTCTGCTCTTCCCTGCGTGTGTGACATTGACAGATGGGGTCAGTCTGCTCTTCCCTGGGTGTCTTGCATTGACAGAGTGGGGTCCGACTGCTCTTCCCTGGGTGTGTTATATTCACAGATTGGGGTCAGTCTGGTCTTCACTGGGTGTGTTGCATTGACAGTGTGCGATCAATCGGCTCTTCCCTGGGTTTGTTACATTGACAGAGTGGGGTCAGTCTGCACTTCCCAGGGTGTGTTACATTTACAGAGTGGGGTCAGTCTGTTTTCCCAGGGTGTGTTCCATTGACAGAGTGGGGTCAGACTGTTGTTCCCTGGGACTGTTACATTGATAGAGTGGGGTCATGCTGCTCTTCCCTGGGTGTGTTACAATTACCGAGTTGGGTAAATCTTCTATTCCCTGAGTGGGTTACATTGACAGAGTGGGGTCAGTCTGCTCTTCCTTGTGTGTGTAACATTGAAAGAGTAGGGTCAGTCATCTCTTCCCTGGGTGTGTTACATTGACAGGATGGGGTCGGTGTGCTCTTCCCTAGGTTTGTTACAGTGACAGGGTGGGTTCAGTCTGCTCTTCACTGGGTGGGTTACATTGAGAGTGAGGGCAATGTGCTCTTCGCTGGGTGTTTTACATTGACAGAGTAGGGTCAGTCTGCTCTTCCCTGGGTGTGTTACATTGACAGAGTGAGGTCAGTCTGCTCTTCCCAGGTGTGTTACACTGACAGATTTGGTTCAGTGTGCTCTTCCCTGCCTGTGTTACATTGACAGAGTGGGGTCAGACTGCTCTTCGCTAGATGTGTTATATTGACAGAGTGGGGTCAGTCTGCTCTTCCCTGGGTGTGTTACATTGACAGAGTGGGGTCTGTCTGCTCTTCCCTGAGTGGGTTACATTAACAGGGAGGGGTCACTCTGCCCTTCCCTGGGTGTGTTGCATTGATAGAGTGGGGTCAGTCTGCCCTTCCCTGGTTGGGTTACATTGACAGAGTGGGGTCAGTCTGCTCTTCCCTGGGTGGGTTACATAGACAGAGTGGGGTCAGTCTGCTCTTCCCTGGGTCGGTTACATTGACACAGTGGGTTTAGTCTGCTCTTCCCTGGGTGTGTTTCATTGACAGAGTGGGATCAGTCTGCTCTTCCCTGGGCGTGTTTCATTGACAGAGTGGGGTCAATCTGCTCTTCCCTGGGCGTGTTTCATTGACAGAGTGGGGTCAATCTGCTCTTCCCTGCGTGGGTTAAATTGACAGAGTGGGGTCAGTCTGCTCATCCCTGAGTGGGTTACATTGACAGAGTGGGGTCAGTCTGCTCTTCCCTCGGTGTGTTACATTGACAGAGTGGTGTCAGTCTGCTCTTCCCTTGGTGTGTTACATTGACATAGTGAGGTCTGTCTGATCTTCCCAGGTGTGTTACACTGACAGATTTGGTTCAGTGTGCTCTCCCTGCGTGTGTTACATTGACAGAGTGGGGTCAGTCTGCTCTTCTCTGGGTGTGTTAGATTGACAGAGTGTGGTCATTCTGCTCTTCCCTGGGTGTGTTACATTGACCGAGTCGGGTCAGTCTGCTCTTCCCTGGGTGTCTTGCATTGACAGAGTGGGGTCAGTCTGCTCTTCCCTGAGTGTGTTGCATTGACAGGGTGGGGTCAGTCTTCTCTCCCCTGGGTGTGTTACAGTGACAGGGTGTGGTCAGTCTGCTCTTGACTGGGTGTGTTACAATGAGAGTGAGGTCATTCTGCTCTTCCCTTGGTGTGTTACATTGACAGTCTGGGATCAGCCTGCTCTTCCCTGGGTGTCTTGCATTGTCAGAGTGTAGTCAGTCTGCTTATCTCTGTGTGTGTTACATTGACAGAGTGAGGTCAGTCTGCTCTTGCCTGCGTGCGTTATATTGACAGAGTGGCGTCAGTCTACTCTTCTCTGGGTGTGTTACATTGACAGAGTGAGGTCAGTCTGCTCTTGCCAGGTGTGTTACACTGACAGATTGGGGTCAGTCTGTTCTTCCCTGTGTGAGTTACATTGACAGAGTGGGGTCATTCTGCTCTTCCCTGGGTGTGTTTCATTGACAGAGTGGGGACAGTCTGCTCTTCACTGGGTGTATTGCATTGACAGAGTGGGGTCAGTCTGCTCTTCTCTGGGTGCATTCCATTGACAGAGTGAGGTCAGTGTGCTCTTCCCAGGTGTGTTACACTGACAGATTGGGTTCAATGTGCTCTTCCCTGCGTGTGTTACATTGACAGATTGGGGTCAGTCTGGTCTTCACTGGGTGTGTTGCATTGACAGTGTGGGATCAATCGGCTCTTCCCTGGGTGTGTTACATTGACAGAGTGGGGTCAGTCTGCACTTCCCAGGGTGTGTTACATTTAAAGAGTGGGGTCAGTCTGTTCTCCCAGGGTGAGTTCCATTGACAGAGTGGGGTCAGACTGTTGTTCCCTGGGACTGTTGCATTGATAGAATGGGGTCACTCTGCTGGTTCTCTGGGTGTGTTGCATTGACAGAGTGGGCCCAGTCTGCTCTTCCCTGAGTGTGTTTTTTGACAGGGTGGGGTCAGTCTGCTCTTCCCTGGGTGTGTTAAAGTGACAAGGTGCGGTCAGTCTGCTCTTGACTGGGTGTGTTGCAATGAGAGTGAGGTCATTCTGCTCTTCTCTGGGTGTGTTACATTGACAGAGTGAGGTCAGTCTGCTCTTCCCTGCGTGCGTTACATTGACAGAGTGGCGTCAGTCTGCTCTTCCTTGTGTGTGTAACATTGACAGAGTAGGGTCAGTCAACTCTTCCCTGGGTGTGTTACAGTGACAGGGTGGGGTCGGTCTGCTCTTCCCTAGATTTGTTACAGTGACAGGGTGGGGTCAGTCTGCTCTTCACTGGGTGGGTTACATTTAGAGTGAGGGCAATGTGCTCTTCGCTGGGTGTTTTACATTGACTGAGTAGGGTCAGTCTGCTCTTCCCTGGGTGTGTTACATTGACATAGTGGGTTCAGTCTGGTCTTCCCTGAGTGTGTTACATTGAAAGGGTGGGGTCAGTCTGCTCTTCCCTTGGTGTGTTACATTGACAGGCTGGGGTCAGTCTGCTCTTCCCTCGTTGTGTTACAGTGACAGAGTGGGGTCAGTCTGCTCTTCCCTGGGTGTGTTACATTGACAGTGTGGGGTCAGTCTGCTCTTCCCTGGCTGTGTTAGATTGACACAGTGGGGTCAGTCTGCACATCCCTGGGTGCGTTACATTGACAGAGTGGGATCAGTCTGCTCTTGTCTCGGTGGGTTACATTGACAGCTTGGGGTCATTCTGCTCTTCCCTGAGTGGGTTACATTGACAGAGTGGGGTCGGTCTGCTCTTCCCTGGGTTTGTTACATTGACAGAGTGGGGTCAGTCTTCTCTTCCCTGAGTGGGTTACTTTGACAGAGTGGGGTCAGTCTGCTCTTCCTTGGGTGTGTAACATTGAAGAAAAGGGTCAGTCTCCTCTTCCCTGGGTGTGTGTTACATTGACCGGGTGGGGTCAGTCTGCTCTTCCCTGGCTGTGTTACAGTGACAGGGTGGGGTCAGTCTGCTCTTCACTGGGTGGGTTACATTGAGAGTGAGGGCAGTCTGCTCTTTCCTGGGTGTCTGACATTGACAGAGTAGGGTCAATCTGCTCTTCCCTGGGTGTGTTACATTGACAGAGTGGGGTCAGTCTGCTCTTCCCTGCGTGGGTTACATTGACAGGGTGGGGTCAATGTGCTCTTCCCTGGGTGTGTTAGATTGACTGAGTGGGGTCAGTCTGCTCTTCTCTGTGTGTGTTACATTGACAGAGTAGGATCAGTCTGCTCTTGTCTCGGTGGGTTACTTTGACAGAGTGGGGTCAGTCTGCTCTTCCCTGGGTGTGTTACATTGACAGGGTGGGGTCAGTCTCCTCTTCATTGGGTGGATTCAGTTTAGAGTGTGGACAGTCTGCTCTTGCCTTGATGTGTAAATTTTCAGCGTGGCGTCTGTCAGCTCTTCCCAGGGTGTGTTACATTGACAGAGTGTGGTTAGTCTGCTCTTCCCTGCGTGGGTTACGTTGACAGAGTGGGGTCAGTGTGCTCTTCCCTGGGTGTGGTAGATTGACTCAGTGGGGTCAGTCTGCTCTTCTCTGTGTGTGTTACATTGACAGAGTAGGATCAGTCTGCTCATGTCTCGGTGGGTTACTTTGACAGACTGTGGTCAGTCTGCTCTTCCCTCGGTGTGTTACATTGACAGGGTGGGGTCAGTCTGCTCTTCATTGGGTGGATTAAGTTTAGAGTGAGGACAGTCTGCTCTTGCCTTGATGTGTAAATTGTCAGAGTGGCGTCTGTCAGCTCTTCCCAGGGTGTGTTACATTGACAGATGGGGTCAGTCTGCTCTTCCCTGGGTGTGTTAGATTGACTCAGTGGGGTCAGTCTGCTCTTCTCTGGGTGTGTTACATTGACAGAGTGGGATCAGTCTGCTCTTGTCTGGGTGGGTTACTTTGACAGAGGGGGGGCCAGTCTGCTCTTCCTTCGGTGTGTTACAGTGACAGGGTGGGGTCAGTCTGCTCTTCATTGGGTGGATTAAGTTAAGAGTGAGGAGAGTCTGCTCTTGCCTTGGTGTGTAAATTGTCAGAGTGGCGTCTGTCAGCTCTTCCCAGGGTGTGTTACATTGACAGAGTGTGGTTAGTCTGCTCTTCCCTGCGTGTGTGACATTGACAGATGGGGTCAGTCTGCTCTTCCCTGGGTGTCTTGCATTGACAGAGTGGGGTCCGACTGCTCTTCCCTGGGTGTGTTATATTCACAGAGTGGGGTCAGTCTGCTCTTCCCTGGGTGTGTGACATTGACAGAGAGCCATCAGTCTGTTCTTCCCTGGGTGAGTTACATTGACAGAGTGGGGTCAGTCTGCTCTTCCCTGGGTGTGTTGCATTGACAGGGTGGGGTCAGTCTGCTCTTCCCTGGGTGGGTTACATTGACAGAGTGGGGTCAGTCTGCTCTTCCCTGGGCGTGTTACATTGACAGAGTGAGGTCAGTCTGCTCTTCCCTGGGTGTGTTACATTGACAGAGTGGGGTCAGTCTGTTCTTCCCTGAGTGGGTTACATTAACAGGGTGGGGTCAGTCTGCTCTTCCCTGGGTCGGTTACATTGACACAGTGGGTTTAGTCTGCTCTTCCCTGGGTGTGTTACATTGACAGAGTGGTATCAGTCTGCTCTTCCCTGGGCGTGTTTCATTGACATGGTGGGGTCAATCTGCTCTTCCCTGCGTGGGTTAAATTGACAGAGTGGGGTCAGTCTGCTCTTCCCTGGGTGTGTTAGATTGACACAGTGGGGTCAGTCTGCTCTTCCCTGGGTGTGTTGCATTGACAGGGTGGGGTCAGTCTGCTCTTCCCTGGGTGGGTTAAATTGACAGAGTGGGGTCAGTCTGCTCTTCCCTGGGCGTGTTACATTGACAGAGTGAGGTCAGTCTGCTCTTCCCAGGTGTGTTACACTGACAGATTTGGTTCTGTGTGCTCTTCCCTGCCTGTGTTACATTGACAGAGTGGGGTCAGACTGCTCTTCGCTGGATGTGTTATATTGACAGAGTGGGGTCAGTCTGCTCTTCCCTGGGTGTGTTACATTGACAGAGTGGGGTCAGTCTGTTCTTCCCTGAGTGGGTTACATTAACAGGGTGGGGTCAGTCTGCTCTTCCCTGGGTCGGTTACATTGACACAGTGGGTTTAGTCTGCTCTTCCCTGGGTGTGTTACATTGACAGATTGGTATCAGTCTGCTCTTCCCTGGGCGTGTTTCATTGACATGGTGGGGTCAATCTGCTCTTCCCTGCGTGGGTTAAATTGACAGAGTGGGGTCAGTCTGCTCTTCCCTGGGTGTGTTAGATTGACACAGTGGGGTCAGTCTGCTCTTCCCTGAGTGTGTGACATTGACAGAGTGGGATCAGTCTGCTTTTATCTGGGTGGGTTACATTGACAGAGTGGGGTCAGTCTGCTCATCCCTGAGTGGGTTACATTGACAGAGTGTGGTCAGTCTGCTCTTCCCTCGGTGTGTTACATTGACAGAGTGGTGTCAGTCTACTCTTCCCTTGGTGTGTTACATTGACATAGTGAGGTCAGTCTGCTCTTCCCAGGTGTGTTACACTGACAGATTTGGTTCAGTGTGCTCTTCCCTGCGTGTGCTACATTGACAGAGTGGGGTCAGTCTGCTCTTCCCTGGGTGTGTTGCATTGACAGGGTGGGGTCAGTCTGCTCTTCCCTGGGTGGGTTAAATTGACAGAGTGGGGTCAGTCTGCTCTTCCCTGGGCGTGTTACATTGACAGAGTGAGGTCAGTCTGCTCTTCCCAGGTGTGTTACACTGACAGATTTGGTTCTGTGTGCTCTTCCCTGCCTGTGTTACATTGACAGAGTGGGGTCAGACTGCTCTTCGCTGGATGTGTTATATTGACAGAGTGGGGTCAGTCTGCTCTTCCCTGGGTGTGTTACATTGACAGAGTGGGGTCAGTCTGCTCTTCCCTGGGTGTGTTACATTGACATAGTGGGTTCAGTCTGGTCTTCCCTGAGTGTGTTACATTGAAAGGGTGGGGTCAGTCTGCTCTTCCCTTGGTGTGTTACATTGACAGGCTGGGGTCAGTCTGCTCTTCCCTCGTTGTGTTACAGTGACAGAGTGGGGTCAGTCTGCTCTTCCCTGGGTGTGTTACATTGACAGAGTGGGGTCAGTCTGCTCTTCCCTGGGTGTGTTACATTGACATAGTGGGTTCAGTCTGGTCTTCCCTGAGTGTGTTACATTGAAAGGGTGGGGTCAGTCTGCTCTTCCCTTGGTGTGTTACATTGACAGGCTGGGGTCAGTCTGCTCTTCCCTCGTTGTGTTACAGTGACAGAGTGGGGTCAGTCTGCTCTTCCCTGGGTGTGTTACATTGACAGTGTGGGGTCAGTCTGCTCTTCCCTGGCTGTGTTAGATTGACACAGTGGGGTCAGTCTGCACATCCCTGGGTGCGTTACATTGACAGAGTGGGATCAGTCTGCTCTTGTCTCGGTGGGTTACATTGACAGCTTGGGGTCATTCTGCTCTTCCCTGAGTGGGTTACATTGACAGAGTGGGGTCGGTCTGCTCTTCCCTGGGTTTGTTACATTGACAGAGTGGGGTCAGTCTTCTCTTCCCTGAGTGGGTTACTTTGACAGAGTGGGGTCAGTCTGCTCTTCCTTGGGTGTGTAACATTGAAGAAAAGGGTCAGTCTCCTCTTCCCTGGGTGTGTGTTACATTGACCGGGTGGGGTCAGTCTGCTCTTCCCTGGCTGTGTTACAGTGACAGGGTGGGGTCAGTCTGCTCTTCACTGGGTGGGTTACATTGAGAGTGAGGGCAGTCTGCTCTTTCCTGGGTGTCTGACATTGACAGAGTAGGGTCAATCTGCTCTTCCCTGGGTGTGTTACATTGACAGAGTGGGGTCAGTCTGCTCTTCCCTGCGTGGGTTACATTGACAGGGTGGGGTCAGTGTGCTCTTCCCTGGGTGTGTTAGATTGACTGAGTGGGGTCAGTCTGCTCTTCTCTGTGTGTGTTACATTGACAGAGTAGGATCAGTCTGCTCTTGTCTCGGTGGGTTACTTTGACAGAGTGGGGTCAGTCTGCTCTTCCCTGGGTGTGTTACATTGACAGGGTGGGGTCAGTCTCCTCTTCATTGGGTGGATTCAGTTTAGAGTGTGGACAGTCTGCTCTTGCCTTGATGTGTAAATTTTCAGCGTGGCGTCTGTCAGCTCTTCCCAGGGTGTGTTACATTGACAGAGTGTGGTTAGTCTGCTCTTCCCTGCGTGGGTTACGTTGACAGAGTGGGGTCAGTGTGCTCTTCCCTGGGTGTGGTAGATTGACTCAGTGGGGTCAGTCTGCTCTTCTCTGTGTGTGTTACATTGACAGAGTAGGATCAGTCTGCTCATGTCTCGGTGGGTTACTTTGACAGACTGTGGTCAGTCTGCTCTTCCCTCGGTGTGTTACATTGACAGGGTGGGGTCAGTCTGCTCTTCATTGGGTGGATTAAGTTTAGAGTGAGGACAGTCTGCTCTTGCCTTGATGTGTAAATTGTCAGAGTGGCGTCTGTCAGCTCTTCCCAGGGTGTGTTACATTGACAGATGGGGTCAGTCTGCTCTTCCCTGGGTGTGTTAGATTGACTCAGTGGGGTCAGTCTGCTCTTCTCTGGGTGTGTTACATTGACAGAGTGGGATCAGTCTGCTCTTGTCTGGGTGGGTTACTTTGACAGAGGGGGGGCCAGTCTGCTCTTCCTTCGGTGTGTTACAGTGACAGGGTGGGGTCAGTCTGCTCTTCATTGGGTGGATTAAGTTAAGAGTGAGGAGAGTCTGCTCTTGCCTTGGTGTGTAAATTGTCAGAGTGGCGTCTGTCAGCTCTTCCCAGGGTGTGTTACATTGACAGAGTGTGGTTAGTCTGCTCTTCCCTGCGTGTGTGACATTGACAGATGGGGTCAGTCTGCTCTTCCCTGGGTGTCTTGCATTGACAGAGTGGGGTCCGACTGCTCTTCCCTGGGTGTGTTATATTCACAGAGTGGGGTCAGTCTGCTCTTCCCTGGGTGTGTGACATTGACAGAGAGCCATCAGTCTGTTCTTCCCTGGGTGAGTTACATTGACAGAGTGGGGTCAGTCTGCTCTTCCCTGGGTGTGTTGCATTGACAGGGTGGGGTCAGTCTGCTCTTCCCTGGGTGGGTTACATTGACAGAGTGGGGTCAGTCTGCTCTTCCCTGGGCGTGTTACATTGACAGAGTGAGGTCAGTCTGCTCTTCCCTGGGTGTGTTACATTGACAGAGTGGGGTCAGTCTGTTCTTCCCTGAGTGGGTTACATTAACAGGGTGGGGTCAGTCTGCTCTTCCCTGGGTCGGTTACATTGACACAGTGGGTTTAGTCTGCTCTTCCCTGGGTGTGTTACATTGACAGAGTGGTATCAGTCTGCTCTTCCCTGGGCGTGTTTCATTGACATGGTGGGGTCAATCTGCTCTTCCCTGCGTGGGTTAAATTGACAGAGTGGGGTCAGTCTGCTCTTCCCTGGGTGTGTTAGATTGACACAGTGGGGTCAGTCTGCTCTTCCCTGGGTGTGTTGCATTGACAGGGTGGGGTCAGTCTGCTCTTCCCTGGGTGGGTTAAATTGACAGAGTGGGGTCAGTCTGCTCTTCCCTGGGCGTGTTACATTGACAGAGTGAGGTCAGTCTGCTCTTCCCAGGTGTGTTACACTGACAGATTTGGTTCTGTGTGCTCTTCCCTGCCTGTGTTACATTGACAGAGTGGGGTCAGACTGCTCTTCGCTGGATGTGTTATATTGACAGAGTGGGGTCAGTCTGCTCTTCCCTGGGTGTGTTACATTGACAGAGTGGGGTCAGTCTGTTCTTCCCTGAGTGGGTTACATTAACAGGGTGGGGTCAGTCTGCTCTTCCCTGGGTCGGTTACATTGACACAGTGGGTTTAGTCTGCTCTTCCCTGGGTGTGTTACATTGACAGATTGGTATCAGTCTGCTCTTCCCTGGGCGTGTTTCATTGACATGGTGGGGTCAATCTGCTCTTCCCTGCGTGGGTTAAATTGACAGAGTGGGGTCAGTCTGCTCTTCCCTGGGTGTGTTAGATTGACACAGTGGGGTCAGTCTGCTCTTCCCTGAGTGTGTGACATTGACAGAGTGGGATCAGTCTGCTTTTATCTGGGTGGGTTACATTGACAGAGTGGGGTCAGTCTGCTCATCCCTGAGTGGGTTACATTGACAGAGTGTGGTCAGTCTGCTCTTCCCTCGGTGTGTTACATTGACAGAGTGGTGTCAGTCTACTCTTCCCTTGGTGTGTTACATTGACATAGTGAGGTCAGTCTGCTCTTCCCAGGTGTGTTACACTGACAGATTTGGTTCAGTGTGCTCTTCCCTGCGTGTGCTACATTGACAGAGTGGGGTCAGTCTGCTCTTCCCTGGGTGTGTTGCATTGACAGGGTGGGGTCAGTCTGCTCTTCCCTGGGTGGGTTAAATTGACAGAGTGGGGTCAGTCTGCTCTTCCCTGGGCGTGTTACATTGACAGAGTGAGGTCAGTCTGCTCTTCCCAGGTGTGTTACACTGACAGATTTGGTTCTGTGTGCTCTTCCCTGCCTGTGTTACATTGACAGAGTGGGGTCAGACTGCTCTTCGCTGGATGTGTTATATTGACAGAATGGGGTCAGTCTGCTCTTCCCTGGGTGTGTTACATTGACAGAGTGGGGTCAGTCTGTTCTTCCCTGAGTGGGTTACATTAACAGGGTGGGGTCACTCTGCCCTTCCCTGGGTGGGTTACATAGACAGAGTGGGGTCAGTCTGCTCTTCCCTGGGTCGGTAACATTGACACAGTGGGTTTAGTCTGCTCTTCCCTGGGTGTGTTACATTGACAGAGTGGGATCAGTCTGCTCTTCCCTGGGCGTGTTTCATTGACATGGTGGGGTCAATCTGCTCTTCCCTGCGTGGGTTAAATTGACAGAGTGGGGCCAGTCTGCTCTTCCCTGGGTGTGTTAGATTGACACAGTGGGGTCAGTCTGCTCTTCCCTGAGTGTGTGACATTGACAGAGTGGGATCAGTCTGCTTTTGTCTGGGTGGGTTACATTGACAGAGTGGGGTCAGTCTGCTCATCCCTGAGTGGGTTACATTGACAGAGTGTGGTCAGTCTGCTCTTCCCTCGGTGTGTTACATTGACAGAGTGGTGTCAGTCTGCTCTTCCCTTGGTGTGTTACATTGACATAGTGAGGTCAGTCTGCTCTTCCCAGGTGTGTTACACTGACAGATTTGGTTCAGTGTGCTCTTCCCTGCGTGTGCTACATTGACAGAGTGGGGTCAGTCTGCTCTTCCCTGGGTGTCTTGCATTGACAGAGTGTAGTCAGTCTGCTCTTCTCTGGGTGTGTTACAATGACAGAGTGGGGTCAGTCTGCTCTTCCCTGAGTGTGTTGCATTGACAGGGTCGGGTCAGTCTGCTCTCCACTGGGTGTATTACAGTGACAGGGTGCGGTCAGTCTGCTCTTGACTGGGTGTGTTACAATGAGAGTGAGGTCATTCTGCTCTTACCTTGGTGTGTTACATTGACAGAGTGGGATCAGCCTGCTCTTCCCTTGGGTGTCTTGCATTGACAGAGTGTAGTCAGTCTGCTCTTCTCTGGGTGTGTTACAATGACAGAGTGAGGTCAGTCTGCTCTTCCCTGCGTGCGTTATATTGACAGAGTGGCGTCAGTCTACTCTTCTCTGGGTGTGTTACATTGACAGAGTGAGGTCAGTCTGCTCTTGCCAGGTGTGTTACACTGACAGATTGGGGTCAGTCTGTTCTTCCCTGGGTGAGTTACATAGACAGGCTGGGGTCAGTCTGCTCTTCCCTCGTTGTGTTACATTGACAGAGTGGGGACTGTCTGCTCTTCCCTGGGTGTGTTACATTGACAGAGTGGGTCAGTCTGCTCTTCCCTGGGTGTGTTACATTGACAGAGTGGGGTCAGTCTGCTCTTCCCTGGGTGTGTTACATTGACACAGTGGGGTCAGTCTGCTCTTCCCTGGGTGTGTTACATTGACAGAGTGGGATCAGTCTGCTCTTCCCTGGGCGTGTTTCATTGACAGAGTGGGGTCAATCTGCTCTTCCCTGTGTGGGTTACATTGACAGAGTGGGGTCAGTCTGCTCATCCCTGAGTGGGTTACATTGACAGAGTGGGGTCAGTCTGCTCTTCCCTCGGTGTGTTACATTGACAGAGTGGTGTCAGTCTGCTCTTCCCTTGGTGTGTTACATTGACATAGTGAGGTCAGTCTGCTCTTCCCAGGTGTGTTACACTGACAGATTTGGTTCAGTGTGCTCTTCCCTGCGTGTGCTACATTGACAGAGTGGGGTCAGTCTGCTCTTCCCTGGGTGTCTTGCATTGAAAGAGTGGGGTCAGTCTGCTCTTCCCTGAGTGTGTTGCATTGACAGGGTCGGGTCAGTCTGCTCTCCACTGGGTGTATTACAGTGACAGGGTGCGGTCAGTCTGCTCTTGACTGGGTGTGTTACAATGAGAGTGAGGTCATTCTGCTCTTCCCTTGGTGTGTTACATTGACAGAGTGGGATCAGCCTGCTCTTCCCTGGGTGTCTTGCATTGACAGAGTGTAGTCAGTCTGCTCTTCTCTGGGTGTGTTACAATGACAGAGTGAGGTCAGTCTGCTCTTCCCTGCGTGCGTTATATTGACAGAGTGGCGTCAGTCTACTCTTCTCTGGGTGTGTTACATTGACAGAGTGAGGTCAGTCTGCTCTTGCCAGGTGTGTTACACTGACAGATTGGGGTCAGTCGGTTCTTCCCTGGGTGAGTTACATTGACAGGCTGGGGTCAGTCTGCTCTTCCCTCGTTGTGTTACATTGACAGAGTGGGGGCTGTCTGCTCTTCCCTGGGTGTGTTACATTGACAGAGTGGGTCAGTCTGCTCTTCCCTGGGTGTGTTACATTGACAGAGTGGGGTCAGTCTGCTCTTCCCTGGGTGTGTTACATTGACACAGTGGGGTCAGTCTGCTCTTCCCTGGGTGTGTTACATTGACAGAGTGGGATCAGTCTGCTCTTCCCTGGGCGTGTTTCATTGACAGAGTGGGGTCAATCTGCTCTTCCCTGGCCGTGTTTCATTGACAGAGTGGGGTCAATCTGCTCTTCCCTGCGTGGGTTAAATTGACAGAGTGGGGTCAGTCTGCTCATCCCTGAGTGGGTTGCATTGACAGAGTGGGGTCAGTCTGCTCTTCCCTCGGTGTGTTACATTGACAGAGTGGTGTCAGTCTGCTCTTCCCTTGGTGTGTTACATTGACAGAGTGGGTCAGTCTGCTCTTCCCTGGGTGTGTTACATTGACAGAGTCGGGTCTGTCAGCTCTTCCCAGGGTGTGTTACATTGACAGAGTGTGGTTAGTCTGCTCTTCCCTGCGTGGGTTACGTTGACAGAGTGGGGTCAGTGTGCTCTTCCCTGGGTGTGGTAGATTGACTCAGTGGGGTCAGTCTGCTCTTCTCTGTGTGTGTTACATTGACAGAGTAGGATCAGTCTGCTCATGTCTCGGTGGGTTACTTTGACAGACTGTGGTCAGTCTGCTCTTCCCTCGGTGTGTTACATTGACAGGGTGGGGTCAGTCTGCTCTTCATTGGGTGGATTAAGTTTAGAGTGAGGACAGTCTGCTCTTGCCTTGATGTGTAAATTGTCAGAGTGGCGTCTGTCAGCTCTTCCCAGGGTGTGTTACATTGACAGATGGGGTCAGTCTGCTCTTCCCTGGGTGTGTTAGATTGACTCAGTGGGGTCAGTCTGCTCTTCTCTGGGTGTGTTACATTGACAGAGTGGGATCAGTCTGCTCTTGTCTGGGTGGGTTACTTTGACAGAGGGGGGGCCAGTCTGCTCTTCCTTCGGTGTGTTACAGTGACAGGGTGGGGTCAGTCTGCTCTTCATTGGGTGGATTAAGTTAAGAGTGAGGAGAGTCTGCTCTTGCCTTGGTGTGTAAATTGTCAGAGTGGCGTCTGTCAGCTCTTCCCAGGGTGTGTTACATTGACAGAGTGTGGTTAGTCTGCTCTTCCCTGCGTGTGTGACATTGACAGATGGGGTCAGTCTGCTCTTCCCTGGGTGTCTTGCATTGACAGAGTGGGGTCCGACTGCTCTTCCCTGGGTGTGTTATATTCACAGAGTGGGGTCAGTCTGCTCTTCCCTGGGTGTGTGACATTGACAGAGAGCCATCAGTCTGTTCTTCCCTGGGTGAGTTACATTGACAGAGTGGGGTCAGTCTGCTCTTCCCTGGGTGTGTTGCATTGACAGGGTGGGGTCAGTCTGCTCTTCCCTGGGTGGGTTACATTGACAGAGTGGGGTCAGTCTGCTCTTCCCTGGGCGTGTTACATTGACAGAGTGAGGTCAGTCTGCTCTTCCCTGGGTGTGTTACATTGACAGAGTGGGGTCAGTCTGTTCTTCCCTGAGTGGGTTACATTAACAGGGTGGGGTCAGTCTGCTCTTCCCTGGGTCGGTTACATTGACACAGTGGGTTTAGTCTGCTCTTCCCTGGGTGTGTTACATTGACAGAGTGGTATCAGTCTGCTCTTCCCTGGGCGTGTTTCATTGACATGGTGGGGTCAATCTGCTCTTCCCTGCGTGGGTTAAATTGACAGAGTGGGGTCAGTCTGCTCTTCCCTGGGTGTGTTAGATTGACACAGTGGGGTCAGTCTGCTCTTCCCTGGGTGTGTTGCATTGACAGGGTGGGGTCAGTCTGCTCTTCCCTGGGTGGGTTAAATTGACAGAGTGGGGTCAGTCTGCTCTTCCCTGGGCGTGTTACATTGACAGAGTGAGGTCAGTCTGCTCTTCCCAGGTGTGTTACACTGACAGATTTGGTTCTGTGTGCTCTTCCCTGCCTGTGTTACATTGACAGAGTGGGGTCAGACTGCTCTTCGCTGGATGTGTTATATTGACAGAGTGGGGTCAGTCTGCTCTTCCCTGGGTGTGTTACATTGACAGAGTGGGGTCAGTCTGTTCTTCCCTGAGTGGGTTACATTAACAGGGTGGGGTCAGTCTGCTCTTCCCTGGGTCGGTTACATTGACACAGTGGGTTTAGTCTGCTCTTCCCTGGGTGTGTTACATTGACAGATTGGTATCAGTCTGCTCTTCCCTGGGCGTGTTTCATTGACATGGTGGGGTCAATCTGCTCTTCCCTGCGTGGGTTAAATTGACAGAGTGGGGTCAGTCTGCTCTTCCCTGGGTGTGTTAGATTGACACAGTGGGGTCAGTCTGCTCTTCCCTGAGTGTGTGACATTGACAGAGTGGGATCAGTCTGCTTTTATCTGGGTGGGTTACATTGACAGAGTGGGGTCAGTCTGCTCATCCCTGAGTGGGTTACATTGACAGAGTGTGGTCAGTCTGCTCTTCCCTCGGTGTGTTACATTGACAGAGTGGTGTCAGTCTACTCTTCCCTTGGTGTGTTACATTGACATAGTGAGGTCAGTCTGCTCTTCCCAGGTGTGTTACACTGACAGATTTGGTTCAGTGTGCTCTTCCCTGCGTGTGCTACATTGACAGAGTGGGGTCAGTCTGCTCTTCCCTGGGTGTGTTGCATTGACAGGGTGGGGTCAGTCTGCTCTTCCCTGGGTGGGTTAAATTGACAGAGTGGGGTCAGTCTGCTCTTCCCTGGGCGTGTTACATTGACAGAGTGAGGTCAGTCTGCTCTTCCCAGGTGTGTTACACTGACAGATTTGGTTCTGTGTGCTCTTCCCTGCCTGTGTTACATTGACAGAGTGGGGTCAGACTGCTCTTCGCTGGATGTGTTATATTGACAGAGTGGGGTCAGTCTGCTCTTCCCTGGGTGTGTTACATTGACAGAGTGGGGTCAGTCTGTTCTTCCCTGAGTGGGTTACATTAACAGGGTGGGGTCACTCTGCCCTTCCCTGGGTGGGTTACATAGACAGAGTGGGGTCAGTCTGCTCTTCCCTGGGTCGGTAACATTGACACAGTGGGTTTAGTCTGCTCTTCCCTGGGTGTGTTACATTGACAGAGTGGGATCAGTCTGCTCTTCCCTGGGCGTGTTTCATTAACAGGGTGGGGTCAATCTGCTCTTCCCTGCGTGGGTTAAATTGACAGAGTGGGGCCAGTCTGCTCTTCCCTGGGTGTGTTAGATTGACACAGTGGGGTCAGTCTGCTCTTCCCTGAGTGTGTGACATTGACAGAGTGGGATCAGTCTGCTTTTGTCTGGGTGGGTTACATTGACAGAGTGGGGTCAGTCTGCTCATCCCTGAGTGGGTTACATTGACAGAGTGTGGTCAGTCTGCTCTTCCCTCGGTGTGTTACATTGACAGAGTGGTGTCAGTCTGCTCTTCCCTTGGTGTGTTACATTGACATAGTGAGGTCAGTCTGCTCTTCCCAGGTGTGTTACACTGACAGATTTGGTTCAGTGTGCTCTTCCCTGCGTGTGCTACATTGACAGAGTGGGGTCAGTCTGCTCTTCCCTGGGTGTCTTGCATTGACAGAGTGTAGTCAGTCTGCTCTTCTCTGGGTGTGTTACAATGACAGAGTGGGGTCAGTCTGCTCTTCCCTGAGTGTGTTGCATTGACAGGGTCGGGTCAGTCTGCTCTCCACTGGGTGTATTACAGTGACAGGGTGCGGTCAGTCTGCTCTTGACTGGGTGTGTTACAATGAGAGTGAGGTCATTCTGCTCTTACCTTGGTGTGTTACATTGACAGAGTGGGATCAGCCTGCTCTTCCCTTGGGTGTCTTGCATTGACAGAGTGTAGTCAGTCTGCTCTTCTCTGGGTGTGTTACAATGACAGAGTGAGGTCAGTCTGCTCTTCCCTGCGTGCGTTATATTGACAGAGTGGCGTCAGTCTACTCTTCTCTGGGTGTGTTACATTGACAGAGTGAGGTCAGTCTGCTCTTGCCAGGTGTGTTACACTGACAGATTGGGGTCAGTCTGTTCTTCCCTGGGTGAGTTACATAGACAGGCTGGGGTCAGTCTGCTCTTCCCTCGTTGTGTTACATTGACAGAGTGGGGACTGTCTGCTCTTCCCTGGGTGTGTTACATTGACAGAGTGGGTCAGTCTGCTCTTCCCTGGGTGTGTTACATTGACAGAGTGGGGTCAGTCTGCTCTTCCCTGGGTGTGTTACATTGACACAGTGGGGTCAGTCTGCTCTTCCCTGGGTGTGTTACATTGACAGAGTGGGATCAGTCTGCTCTTCCCTGGGCGTGTTTCATTGACAGAGTGGGGTCAATCTGCTCTTCCCTGTGTGGGTTACATTGACAGAGTGGGGTCAGTCTGCTCATCCCTGAGTGGGTTACATTGACAGAGTGGGGTCAGTCTGCTCTTCCCTCGGTGTGTTACATTGACAGAGTGGTGTCAGTCTGCTCTTCCCTTGGTGTGTTACATTGACATAGTGAGGTCAGTCTGCTCTTCCCAGGTGTGTTACACTGACAGATTTGGTTCAGTGTGCTCTTCCCTGCGTGTGCTACATTGACAGAGTGGGGTCAGTCTGCTCTTCCCTGGGTGTCTTGCATTGAAAGAGTGGGGTCAGTCTGCTCTTCCCTGAGTGTGTTGCATTGACAGGGTCGGGTCAGTCTGCTCTCCACTGGGTGTATTACAGTGACAGGGTGCGGTCAGTCTGCTCTTGACTGGGTGTGTTACAATGAGAGTGAGGTCATTCTGCTCTTCCCTTGGTGTGTTACATTGACAGAGTGGGATCAGCCTGCTCTTCCCTGGGTGTCTTGCATTGACAGAGTGTAGTCAGTCTGCTCTTCTCTGGGTGTGTTACAATGACAGAGTGAGGTCAGTCTGCTCTTCCCTGCGTGCGTTATATTGACAGAGTGGCGTCAGTCTACTCTTCTCTGGGTGTGTTACATTGACAGAGTGAGGTCAGTCTGCTCTTGCCAGGTGTGTTACACTGACAGATTGGGGTCAGTCTGTTCTTCCCTGGGTGAGTTACATTGACAGGCTGGGGTCAGTCTGCTCTTCCCTCGTTGTGTTACATTGACAGAGTGGGGGCTGTCTGCTCTTCCCTGGGTGTGTTACATTGACAGAGTGGGTCAGTCTGCTCTTCCCTGGGTGTGTTACATTGACAGAGTGGGGTCAGTCTGCTCTTCCCTGGGTGTGTTACATTGACACAGTGGGGTCAGTCTGCTCTTCCCTGGGTGTGTTACATTGACAGAGTGGGATCAGTCTGCTCTTCCCTGGGCGTGTTTCATTGACAGAGTGGGGTCAATCTGCTCTTCCCTGGCCGTGTTTCATTGACAGAGTGGGGTCAATCTGCTCTTCCCTGCGTGGGTTAAATTGACAGAGTGGGGTCAGTCTGCTCATCCCTGAGTGGGTTGCATTGACAGAGTGGGGTCAGTCTGCTCTTCCCTCGGTGTGTTACATTGACAGAGTGGTGTCAGTCTGCTCTTCCCTTGGTGTGTTACATTGACAGAGTGGGTCAGTCTGCTCTTCCCTGGGTGTGTTACATTGACAGAGTCGGGTCAGTCTGCTCTTCCCTGGGTGTGTTACATTGACAGAGTGAGGTCAGTCTGCTCTTGCCAGGTGTGTTACACTGACAGATTGGGGTCAGTCTGTTCTTCCCTGGGTGAATTACATTGACGGAGTGGGGTCATTCTGCTTTTCCCTGGGTGTGTTACATTGACAGAGTGGGGACAGTCTGCTCTTCACTGGGTGTCTTGCATTGACAGAGTGGGGTCAGTCTGCTCTTCTCGGCGTGCGTTCCATTGACAGAGTGAGGTCAGTCTGCTCTTCCCAAGTGTGTTACACTGACAGATTGGGTTCAATGTGCTCTTCCCTGCGTGTGTTACATTGACAGAGAGTGGTCAGTCTGTTCTTCCCAGGGTGAGTTACATTGACAGGGTGGGGTCAGTCTGCTGTTCCCAGGTGTTTTACACTGACAGATTGGGGTCAGTCTGGTCTTCACTGGGTGTGTTGCATTGACAGTGTGGGATCAATCGGCTCTTCCCTGGAGGTGTTACATTGACAGAGTGGGGTCAGTCTGCACTTCCCAGGGTGTGTTACATTTAAAGAGTGGGGTCAGTCTGTTCTCCCATGGTGAGTTCCATTGACAGAGTGGGGTCAGACTGTTGTTCCCTGGGACTGTTACATTGATAGAATGGGGTCACTCTGCTGGTTCTCTGGGTGTGTTACATTGACAGAGTGGGCCCAGTCTGCTCTTCCCTGGGTGTGTTACAATTACCGAGTTGGGTAAGTCTTCTCATCCCTGAGTGGGTTGCATTGACAGAGTGGGGTCAGTCTGCTCTTCCTTGTGTGTGTAACATTGACAGAGTAGGGTCAGTCAACTCTTCCCTGGGTGTGTTACAGTGACAGGGTGGGGTCGGTCTGCTCTTCCCTAGGTTTGTTACAGTGACAGGGTGGGGTCAGTCTGCTCTTCACTGGGTGGGTTACATTGAGAGTGAGGGCAATGTGCTCTTCGCTGGGTGTTTTACATTGACTGAGTAGGGTCAGTCTGCTCTTCCCTGGGTGTGTTACATTGACATAGTGGGTTCAGTCTGGTCTTCCCTGAGTGTGTTACATTGAAAAGGTGGGGTCAGTCTGCTCTTCCCTTGGTGTGTTACATTGACAGGCTGGGGTCAGTCTGCTCTTCCCTCGTTGTGTTACAGTGACAGAGTGGGGTCAGTCTGCTCTTTCCTGGGTGTGTTACATTGACAGTGTGGGGTCAGTCTGCTCTTCCCTGTCTGTGTTAGATTGACACAGTGGGGTCAGTCTGCACATCCCTGGGTGCGTTACATTGACAGAGTGGGATCAGTCTGCTCTTGTCTCGGTGGGTTACATTGACAGCTTGGGGTCAGTCTGCTCTCCCCTGAGTGGGTTACATTGACAGAGTGGGGTCGGTCTGCTCTTACCTGGGTTTGTTACATTGACAGAGTGGGGTCAGTCTTCTCTTCCCTGAGTGGGTTACTTTGACAGAGTGGGGTCAGTCTGCTCTTCCTTGGGTGTGTAACATTGAAGAAAAGGGTCAGTCTGCTCTTCCCTGGGTGTGTGTTACATTGACCGGGTGGGGTCAGTCTGCTCTTCCCTGGCTGTGTTAGAGTGACAGGGTGGGGTCAGTCTGCTCTTCACTGGGTGGGTTACATTGAGAGTGAGGGCAGTCTGCTCTTTCCTGGGTGTGTTACATTGACAGAGTAGCGTCAATCTGCTCTTCCCTGGGTGTGTTACATTGACAGAGTGGGGTCAGTCTGCTCTTCCCTGAGTGTGCTACATTGACAGGGTCGGGTCAGTCTGCTCTTCCCTGCGTGGGTTACATTGACAGAGTGGGGTCAGTGTGCTCTTCCCTGGGTGTGTTAGATTGACTCAGTGGGGTCAGTCTGCTCTTCTCTGTGTGTGTTACATTGACAGAGTAGGATCAGTCTGCTCTTGTCTCGGTGGGTTACTTTGACAGAGTGGGGTCAGTCTGCTCTTCCCTGGGTGTGTTACATTGACAGGGTGGGGTCAGTCTTCTCTTCATTGGGTGGATTCAGTTTAGAGTGAGGACAGTCTGCTCTTGCCTTGATGTGTAAATTTTCAGAGTGGCGTCTGTCAGCTCTTCCCAGGGTGTGTTACATTGACAGAGTGTGGTTAGTCTGCTCTTCCCTGCGTGGGTTACATTGACAGAGTGGGGTCAGTGTGCTCTTCCCTGGGTGTGTTAGATTGACTCAGTGGGGTCAGTCTGCTCTTCTCTGTGTGTGTTACATTGACAGAGTAGGATCAGTCTGCTCTTGTCTCGGTGGGTTACTTTGACAGAGTGGGGTCAGTCTGCTCTTCCCTCGGTGTGTTACATTGACAGGGTGGGGTCAGTCTGCTCTTCATTGGGTGGATTAAGTTTAGAGTGAGGACAGTCTGCTCTTGCCTTGGTGTGTAAATTGTCAGAGTGGCGTCTGTCAGCTCTTCCCAGGGTGTGTTACATTGACAGAGTGTGGTTAGTCTGCTCTTCCCTGCGTGTGTGACATTGACAGATGGGGTCAGTCTGCTCTTCCCTGGGTGTCTTGCATTGACAGAGTGGGGTCCGACTGCTCTTCCCTGTGTGTGTTATATTCACAGAGTGGGGTCAGTCTGTTCTTCCCTGGGTGAGTTACATTGACAGAGTGGGGTCAGTCTGCTCTTCCCTGGGTGTGTTGCATTGACAGGGTGGGGTCAGTCTGCTCTTCCCTGGGTGGGTTACATTGACAGAGTGGGGTCAGTCTGCTCTTCCCTGGGCGTGTTACATTGACAGAGTGAGGTCAGTCTGCTCTTCCCAGGTGTGTTACACTGACAGATTTGGTTCAGTGTGCTCTTCCCTGCCTGTGTTACATTGACAGAGTGGGGTCAGACTGCTCTTCGCTGGATGTGTTATATTGACAGAATGGGGTCAGTCTGCTCTTCCCTGGGTGTGTTACATTGACAGATTGGGGTCAGTCTGTTCTTCCCTGAGTGGGTTACATTAACAGGGTGGGGTCACTCTGCCCTTCCCTGGGTGGGTTACATAGACAGAGTGGGGTCAGTCTGCTCTTCCCTGGGTCGGTTACATTGACACAGTGGGTTTAGTCTGCTCTTCCCTGTGTGTGTTACATTGACAGAGTGGGATCAGTCTGCTCTTCCCTGGGCGTGTTTCATTGACATGGTGGGGTCAATCTGCTCTTCCCTGCGTGGGTTACATTGACAGAGTGGGATCAGTCTGCTTTTGTCTGGGTGGGTTACATTGACAGAGTGGGGTCAGTCTGCTCATCCCTGAGTGGGTTACATTGACAGAGTGGGGTCAGTCTGCTCTTCCCTCGGTGTGTTACATTGACAGAGTGGTGTCAGTCTGCTCTTCCCTTGGTGTGTTACATTGACATAGTGAGGTCAGTCTGCTCTTCCCAGGTGTGTTACACTGACAGATTTGGTTCAGTGTGCTCTTCCCTGCGTGTGCTACATTGACAGAGTGGGGTCAGTCTGCTCTTCCCTGGGTGTCTTGCATTGACAGAGTGGGGTCAGTCTGCTCTTCCCTGAGTGTGTTGCATTGACAGAGTCGGGTCAGTCAGCTCTCCACTGGGTGTATTACAGTGACAGGGTGCGGTCAGTCTGCTCTTGACTGGGTGTGTTACAATGAGAGTGAGGTCATTCTGCTCTTCCCTTGGTGTGTTACATTGACAGAGTGGGATCAGCCTGCTCTTCCCTGGGTGTCTTGCATTGACAGAGTGGCGTCAGTCTACTCTTCTCTGGGTGTGTTACATTGACAGAGTGAGGTCAGTCTGCTCTTGCCAGGTGTGTTACACTGACAGATTGGGGTCAGTCTGTTCTTCCCTGGGTGAGTTACATTGACAGGCTGGGGTCAGTCTGCTCTTCCCTCGTTGTGTTACAGTGACAGAGTGGCGTCTGTCAGCTCTTCCCAGGGTGTGTTACATTGACAGAGTGTGGTTAGTCTGCTCTTCCCTGCGTGTGTGACATTGACAGATGGGGTCAGTCTGCTCTTCCCTGGGTGTCTTGCATTGACAGAGTGGGGTCCGACTGCTCTTCCCTGGGTGTGTTATATTCACAGAGTGCGGTCAGTCTGCTCTTCCCTGGGTGTGTGACATTGACAGAGAGCAGTCAGTCTGTTCTTCCCTGGGTGTGTTGCATTGACAGGGTGGGGTCAGTCTGCTCTTCCCTGGGTGTGTTACATTGACAGAGTGGGGTCAGTCTGCTCTTCCCTGGGTGTATTACATTGACAG
This sequence comes from Chiloscyllium punctatum, assembly GCF_047496795.1. Lineage (NCBI taxonomy): Eukaryota > Metazoa > Chordata > Chondrichthyes > Orectolobiformes > Hemiscylliidae > Chiloscyllium > Chiloscyllium punctatum. The sequence continues at coordinate 18,571,841 of NC_092769.1, forward strand.
AGTGAGGTCAGTCTGCTCTTCCCAGGTGTGTTACACTGACAGATTTGGTTCAGTGTGCTCTTCCCTGCCTGTGTTACATTGACAGAGTGGGGTCAGACTGCTCTTCGCTAGATGTGTTATATTGACAGAGTGTGGTCAGTCTGCTCTTCCCTGGGTGTGTTACATTGACAGAGTGGGGTCTGTCTGCTCTTCCCTCGGTGTGTTACATTGACAGAGTGGTGTCAGTCTGCTCTTCCCTTGGTGTGTTACATTGACATAGTGAGGTCTGTCTGCTCTTCCCAGGTGTGTTACACTGACAGATTTGGTTCAGTGTGCTCTCCCTGCGTGTGTTACATTGACAGAGTGGGGTCAGTCTGCTCTTCTCTGGGTGTGTTAGATTGACAGAGTGTGGTCATTCTGCTCTTCCCTGGGTGTGTTACATTGACCGAGTGGGGTCAGTCTGCTCTTCCCTGGGTGTCTTGCATTGACAGAGTGGGGTCAGTCTGCTCTTCCCTGAGTGTGTTGCATTGACAGGGTGGGGTCAGTCTTCTCTCCCCTGGGTGTGTTACAGTGACAGGGTGTGGTCAGTCTGCTCTTGACTGGGTGTGTTACAATGAGAGTGAGGTCATTCTGCTCTTCCCTTGGTGTGTTACATTGACAGAGTGGGATCAGCCTGCTATTCCCTGGGTGTCTTGCATTGACAGAGTGTAGTCAGTCTGCTCTTCTCTGGGTGTGTTACATTGACAGAGTGAAGTCAGTCTGCTCTTCCCTGCGTGCGTTATATTGACAGAGTGGCGTCAGTCTACTCTTCTCTGGGTGTGTTACATTGACAGAGTGAGGTCAGTCTGCTCTTGCCAGGTGTGTTACACTGACAGATTGGGGTCAGTCTGTTCTTCCCTGGGTGAGTTACATTGACAGAGTGGGGTCATTCTGCTTTTCCCTGGGTGTGTTACATTGACAGAGTGGGGACAGTCTGCTCTTCACTGGGTGTCTTGCATTGACAGAGTGGGGTCAGTCTGCTCTTCTCTGCGTGCGTTCCATTGACAGAGTGAGGTCAGTCTGCTCTTCCCAGGTGTGTTACACTGACAGATTGGGTTCAATGTGCTCTTCCCTGCGTGTGTTACATTGACAGAGTGGGGTCAGCCTGCTCTTCCCTGGGTGTGTTATATTGACAGACTGGGGTCAGTCTGCTCTTCCCTGGGTGTGTTACATTGACAGAGAGTGGTCAGTCTGTTCTTCCCTGGGTGAGTTACATTGACAGGGTGGGGTCAGTCTGCTGTTCCCAGGTGTTTTACACTGACAGATTGGGGTCAGTCTGGTCTTCACTGGGTGTGTTGCATTGACAGTGTGGGATCAATCGGCTCTTCCCTGGGTGTGTTACATTGACAGAGTGGGGTCAGTCTGCACTTCCCAGGGTGTGTTACATTTAAAGAGTGGGGTCAGTCTGTTCTCCCAGGGTGAGTTCCATTGACAGAGTGGGGTCAGACTGTTGTTCCCTCGGACTGTTACATTGATAGAATGGGGTCACTCTGCTGGTTCTCTGGGTGTGTTACATTGACAGAGTGGGCCCAGTCTGCTCTTCCCTGGGTGAGTTACAATTAACGAGTTGGGTAAGTCTTCTCATCCCTGAGTGGGTTGCATTGACAGAGTGGGGTCAGTCTGCTCTTCCTTGAGTGTGTAACATTGACAGAGTAGGGTCAGTCAACTCTTTCCTGGGTGTGTTACAGTGACAGGGTGGGGTCGGTCTGCTCTTCCCTAGGTTTGTTACAGTGACAGGGTGGGGTCAGTCTGCTCTTCACTGGGTGGGTTACATTGAGAGTGAGGGCAATGTGCTCTTCGCTGGGTGTTTTACATTGACTGAGTAGCGTCAGTCTGCTCTTCCCTGGGTGTGTTACATTGACATAGTGGGTTCAGTCTGGTCTTCCCTGAGTGTGTTACATTGAAAAGGTATTTCAGTCTGCTCTTCCCTTGGTGTGTTACATTGACAGGCTGGGGTCAGTCTGCTCTTCCCTCGTTGTGTTACATTGACAGAGTGGGGTCAGTCTGCTCTTCCCTGGGTGTGTTACATTGACAGTGTGGGGTCAGTCTGCTCTTCCCTGGCTGTGTTAGATTGACACAGTGGGGTCAGTCTGCACATCCCTGGGTGCGTTACATTGACAGAGTGGGATCAGTCTGCTCTTGTCTCGGTGGGTTACATTGACAGCTTGGGGTCAGTCTGCTCTCCCCTGAGTGGGTTACATTGACAGAGTGGGGTCGGTCTGCTCTTCCCTGGGTTTGTTACATTGACAGAGTGGGGTCAGTCTTCTCTTCCCTGAGTGGGTTACTTTGACAGAGTGGGGTCAGTCTGCTCTTCCTTGGGTGTGTAACATTGAAGAAAAGGGTCAGTCTCCTCTTCCCTGGGTGTGTGTTACATTGACCGGGTGGGGTCAGTCTGCTCTTCCCTGCCTGTGTTACAGTGACAGGGTGGGGTCAGTCTGCTCTTTAGTGGGTGGGTTACATTGACAGTGAGGGCAGTCTGCTCTTTCCTGGGTGTGTTACATTGACAGTGTAGGGTCAATCTGCTCTTCCCTGGGTGTGTTACATTGACAGAGTGGGGTCAGTCTACTCTTCCCTGAGTGTGTTACATTGACAGGGTCGGGTCAGTCTGCTCTTCCCTGCGTGGGTTACATTGACAGAGTGGGGTCAGTGTGCTCTTCCCTCGGTGTGATAGATTGACTCAGTGGGGTCAGTCTGCTCTTCTCTGTGTGTGTTACATTGACAGAGTAGGATCAGTCTGCTCTTGTCTCGGTGGGTTACTTTGACAGAGTGGGGTAAGTCTGCTCTTCCCTGGGTGTGTTACATTGACAGGGTGGGGTCAGTCTGCTCTTCATTGGGTGGATTCAGTTTAGAGTGAGGACAGTCTGCTCTTGCCTTGATGTGTAAATTGTCAGATGGCGTCTGTCAGCTCTTCCCAGGGTGTGTTACATTGACAGAGTGTGGTTAGTCTGCTCTTCCCTGCGTGTGTGACATTGACAGAGTGGGGTCAGTGTGCTCTTCCCTGGGTGTGTTAGATTGACTCAGTGGGGTCAGTCTGCTCTTCTCTGTGTGTGTTACATTGACAGAGTAGGATCAGTCTGCTCTTGTCTCGGTGGGTTACTTTGACAGAGTGGGGTCAGCCTGCTCTTCCCTCGGTGTGTTACATTGACAGGGTGGGGTCAGTCTGCTCTTCATTGGGTGGATTAAGTTTAGAGTGAGGACAGTCTGCTCTTGCCTTGATGTGTAAATTGTCAGAGTGGCGTCTGTCAGCTCTTCCCAGGGTGTGTTACATTGACAGATGGGGTCAGTCTGCTCCTCCCTGGGTGTGTTACATTGACAGAGTGGGATCCGTCTGCTCTTCCCTGGGAGTGTTACATTGACAGTGTGGGATCAGTCAGCTCTTCGCAGGGTGTGTTAAATTGACAGAGCGTGGTTAGTCAGCTCTTCCCTGCGTGTGTTACATTGACAGAGTGGGGTCATTCTGTTCTTCCCTGGGTGTGTTACATTGACTGAGTGGGGTCAGTCTGCTTTTCCCTGGGTATCTTGCATGACAGAGTGGGGTCAGTCTGCTCTTCTCTGGGTGTGTTACATTGACAGAGTGAGGTCAGTCTGCTCTTCCCAGGTGTGTTACACTGACAGATTGGGTTCAGTGTGCTCTTCCCTGCCTGTGTTACATTAACAGGGTGGGGTCACTCTGCCCTTCCCTGGGTGTGTGACATTGACAGAGTGGGGTAAGTCTGCCCTTTCCTGTCTGGGTTACATTGACAGAGTGGGGTCTGTCTGCTCTTCCCTGGGTGGGTTACATAGACAGAGTGGGGTCAGTCTGCTCTTCCCTGGGTCGGTTACATTGACACAGTGGGTTTAGTCTGCTCTTCCCTGGGTGTGTTACATTGACAGAGTGGGATCAGTCTGCTCTTCCCTGGGCGTGTTTCATTGACAGAGTGGGGTCAGAGTGCTCTTCCCTGCATGTGTTACATTGACAGAGTGGGGTCAGTCTGCTCTTCCCTGGATGTGTTTGATTGACACAGTGGGGTCAGTCTGCTCTTCCCAGAAGTGTTACACTGACAGATTTGGTTCAGTGTGCTCTTCCCTGCGTGTGTTACATTGACAGAGTGGGGTCAGACTGCTCTTCCCTGGGTGTGTTATATTGGCAGAGTGTGGTCATTCTGCTCTTCCCTGGGTATGTTACATTGATGGAGTGGGTTCAGTCTGCTCTTCCCTGGGTGTCTTGCATTGACAGAGTGGGGACAGTCTGCTCTTCCCTGAGTGTGTTTTTTGACAGGGTGGGGTCAGTCTGCTCTTCCCTGGGTGTGTTACAGTGACAGGGTGCGGTCAGTCTGCTCTTGACTGGGAGTGTTACAATGAGAGTGAGGTCATTCTGCTCTTCCCTTGGTGTGTTACATTGACAGAGTGGGATCAGCCTGCTCTTTCCTGGGTGTCTTGCATTGACAGAGTGTAGCCAGTCTGCTCTTCTCTGGGTGTGTTACATTCACCGAGTGAGGTCAGTCTGCTCTTCCCAGGTGTGTTACACTGACAGATTTTGGTTCGTCTGTTCTTCCCTGGGTGAGTTACATTGACAGAGTGGGGTCATTCTGCTCTTCCCTGGGTGTGTTACATTGACAGAGTGGGGACAGTCTGCTCTTCCCTGGGTTTCTTGCATTGACAGAGTGGGGTCAGTCCGCTCTTCTCTGGGTGCGTTACATTGACAGAGTGGGGTCATTCTGCTCTTGTCTGGGTGTGCTACATTGACAGAGTGAGGTCAGTCTGCTCTTCCCAGGTGTGTTACACTGACAGATTGGGTTCAATGTGCTCTTCCCTGCGTGTGTTACATTGACAGATTGGGGTCAGCCTGCTCTTATCTGGGTGTGTTATATTGACAGAGAGCGGTCAGTCTGTTCTTCCCTGGGTGAGTTACATTGACAGGGTGGGGTCAGTCTGCTGTTCCCAGGTGTTTTACACTGACAGATTGGGGTTAGTCTGGTCTTCACTGGGTGTGTTGCATTGACAGTGTGGGATCAATCGGCTCTTCCCTGGGTGTGTTACATTGACAGAGTGGGGTCAGTCTGCACTTCCCAGGGTGTGTTACATTTAAAGAGTGGGGTCAGCCTGTTCTCCCAGGGTGAGTTCCATTGACAGAGTGGGGTCAGACTGTTGTTCCCTGGGACTGTTATATTGATAGAGTGGGGTCAGTCTGCTGTTCCCTGGGTGTGTTACATTGACAGAGTGGGCTCAGTCTGCCCTTCCCTGGGTGTGTTACATTTGCAGAATTGGGTAAGTCTTCTCTTCCCTGAGTGGGTTACATTGACAGAGTGGGGTCAGTCTGCTCTTCCTTGTGTGTGTAACTTTGCAGAGTAGGGTCAGTCAACTCTTCCCTGCGTGTGTTACATTGACAGGGTGGGGTCGGTCTGCTCTTCCCTGGGTTTGTTACAGTGACAGGGTGGGGTCAGTCTGCTCTTCACTGGATGGGTTACATTGAGAGTGAGGGCAATGTGCTCTTCGCTGGGTGTTTTACATTGACAGAGTGGGTTCAGTCTGCTCTTCCCTGAGTGTGTTACATGGAAAGGGTGGGGTCAGTCTGCTCTTCCCTCGTTGTGTTACAATGACAGAGTGGGGTCAGTCTGCACTTCCCTGGGTGTGTTAGATTGACACAGTGCGGTCAGTCTGCTCTTCCCTGGGTCTGTTACATTGACAGAGTGGGTTCAGTCTTCTCTTCCCTGGATGTGTTACATTGACAGATTGAGGTCAGTCTGCACATCCCTGGGTGTGTTACATTGACAGAGTGGGATCAGTCTGCTCTTGTCTCGGTGGGTTACATTGACAGCGTGGGGTCAGTCTGCTCTTCCCTGAGTGGGTTACATTGACAGAGTGGGGTCGGTCTGCTCTTCCCTGGATGTGCTCATTGACAGAGTGGCGTCTGTCTAATCTTCCCTGGTTCTGATACATTGACATAGTGGGGTCAGTCTGCTCTTCCCTGGGAGAGTTACATTGACAGAATGGGGTCAGTCTGCTCTTCACTGGGTGCGTTACATTGACAGATTGGGCTCTGTCTGCTATTCCCTGGGTGGGTTACATTGACAGAGTGGGGTCGGTCTTCTCTTCCCTGGGTGTGTTACCTTGACAGAGCCGTGTCAGTCTGCTCTTCACTGGTTGTGTTACATTGACAGAGTGGGTTCAGTCTACTCTTCCCAGGGTGGGTTACATTGAGAGTGTCGGTCAGTCAGCTGTTCCCTGGGTGTGTTACATTGACAGAGTGGGGTCAGTGTGCACTTCTCTGGGTGTGTTACATTGACAGAGTGGGGTCAGTCTCCTCTTCCCAGGGTTTGTTTCATTGACAGAGTGAGATCAGTCTGCTCTTCCCAGGGCGTGTTACATTGACAGAGTGGGGTCAGGCTGTTGTTCCCTGGGACTGTTATATTGATAGAGTGGGGTCAGTCTGCTGTTCCCTGGGTGTGTTACATTGACAGAGTGGGCTCAGTCTGCCCTTCCCTGGGTGTGTTACATTTGCAGAATTGGGTAAGTCTTCTCTTCCCTGAGTGGGTTACATTGACAGAGTGGGGTCAGTCTGCTCTTCCTTGTGTGTGTAACATTGACAGAGTAGGGTCAGTCAACTCTTCCCTGCGTGTGTTACATTGACAGGGTGGGGTCGGTCTGCTCTTCCCTGGGTTTGTTACAGTGACAGGGTGTGGTCAGTCTGCTCTTCACTGGATGGGTTACATTGAGAGTGAGGGCAATGTGCTCTTCGCTGGGTGTTTTACATTGACAGAGTGGGTTCAGTCTGCTCTTCCCTGAGTGTGTTACATGGAAAGGGTGGGGTCAGTCTGCTCTTCCCTCGTTGTGTTACAATGACAGAGTGGGGTCAGTCTGCACTTCCCTGGGTGTGTTAGATTGACACAGTGCGGTCAGTCTGCTCTTCCCTGGGTCTGTTACATTGACAGAGTGGGTTCAGTCTACTCTTCCCTGAGTGTGTTACATTGACAGGGTCGGGTCAGTCTGCTCTTCCCTGCGTGGGTTACATTGACAGAGTGGGGTCAGTGTGCTCTTCCCTCGGTGTGTTAGATTGACTCAGTGGGGTCAGTCTGCTCTTCTCTGTGTGTGTTACATTGACAGAGTAGGATCAGTCTGCTCTTGTCTCGGTGGGTTACTTTGACAGAGTGGGGTAAGTCTGCTCTTCCCTGGGTGTGTTACATTGACAGGGTGGGGTCAGTCTGCTCTTCATTGGGTGGATTCAGTTTAGAGTGAGGACAGTCTGCTCTTGCCTTGATGTGTAAATTGTCAGATGGCGTCTGTCAGCTCTTCCCAGGGTGTGTTACATTGACAGAGTGTGGTTAGTCTGCTCTTCCCTGCGTGTGTGACATTGACAGAGTGGGGTCAGTGTGCTCTTCCCTGGGTGTGTTAGATTGACTCAGTGGGGTCAGTCTGCTCTTCTCTGTGTGTGTTACATTGACAGAGTAGGATCAGTCTGCTCTTGTCTCGGTGGGTTACTTTGACAGAGTGGGGTCAGCCTGCTCTTCCCTCGGTGTGTTACATTGACAGGGTGGGGTCAGTCTGCTCTTCATTGGGTGGATTAAGTTTAGAGTGAGGACAGTCTGCTCTTGCCTTGATGTGTAAATTGTCAGAGTGGCGTCTGTCAGCTCTTCCCAGGGTGTGTTACATTGACAGATGGGGTCAGTCTGCTCCTCCCTGGGTGTGTTACATTGACAGAGTGGGATCCGTCTGCTCTTCCCTGGGAGTGTTACATTGACAGTGTGGGATCAGTCAGCTCTTCGCAGGGTGTGTTAAATTGACAGAGCGTGGTTAGTCAGCTCTTCCCTGCGTGTGTTACATTGACAGAGTGGGGTCATTCTGTTCTTCCCTGGGTGTGTTACATTGACTGAGTGGGGTCAGTCTGCTTTTCCCTGGGTATCTTGCATGACAGAGTGGGGTCAGTCTGCTCTTCTCTGGGTGTGTTACATTGACAGAGTGAGGTCAGTCTGCTCTTCCCAGGTGTGTTACACTGACAGATTGGGTTCAGTGTGCTCTTCCCTGCCTGTGTTACATTAACAGGGTGGGGTCACTCTGCCCTTCCCTGGGTGTGTGACATTGACAGAGTGGGGTAAGTCTGCCCTTTCCTGGCTGGGTTACATTGACAGAGTGGGGTCTGTCTGCTCTTCCCTGGGTGGGTTACATAGACAGAGTGGGGTCAGTCTGCTCTTCCCTGGGTCGGTTACATTGACACAGTGGGTTTAGTCTGCTCTTCCCTGGGTGTGTTACATTGACAGAGTGGGATCAGTCTGCTCTTCCCTGGGCGTGTTTCATTGACAGAGTGGGGTCAGAGTGCTCTTCCCTGCATGTGTTACATTGACAGAGTGGGGTCAGTCTGCTCTTCCCTGGATGTGTTTGATTGACACAGTGGGGTCAGTCTGCTCTTCCCAGAAGTGTTACACTGACAGATTTGGTTCAGTGTGCTCTTCCCTGCGTGTGTTACATTGACAGAGTGGGGTCAGACTGCTCTTCCCTGGGTGTGTTATATTGGCAGAGTGTGGTCATTCTGCTCTTCCCTGGGTATGTTACATTGATGGAGTGGGGTCAGTCTGCTCTTCCCTGGGTGTCTTGCATTGACAGGGTGGGGTCAGTCTGCTCTTCCCTGAGTGTGTTTTTTGACAGGGTGGGGTCAGTCTGCTCTTCCCTGGGTGTGTTACAGTGACAGGGTGCGGTCAGTCTGCTCTTGACTGGGAGTGTTACAATGAGAGTGAGGTCATTCTGCTCTTCCCTTGGTGTGTTACATTGACAGAGTGGGATCAGCCTGCTCTTTCCTGGGTGTCTTGCATTGACAGAGTGTAGCCAGTCTGCTCTTCTCTGGGTGTGTTACATTCACCGAGTGAGGTCAGTCTGCTCTTCCCAGGTGTGTTACACTGACAGATTTTGGTTCGTCTGTTCTTCCCTGGGTGAGTTACATTGACAGAGTGGGGTCATTCTGCTCTTCCCTGGGTGTGTTACATTGACAGAGTGGGGACAGTCTGCTCTTCCCTGGGTTTCTTGCATTGACAGAGTGGGGTCAGTCCGCTCTTCTCTGGGTGCGTTACATTGACAGAGTGGGGTCATTCTGCTCTTGTCTGGGTGTGCTACATTGACAGAGTGAGGTCAGTCTGCTCTTCCCAGGTGTGTTACACTGACAGATTGGGTTCAATGTGCTCTTCCCTGCGTGTGTTACATTGACAGATTGGGGTCAGCCTGCTCTTATCTGGGTGTGTTATATTGACAGAGAGCGGTCAGTCTGTTCTTCCCTGGGTGAGTTACATTGACAGGGTGGGGTCAGTCTGCTGTTCCCAGGTGTTTTACACTGACAGATTGGGGTTAGTCTGGTCTTCACTGGGTGTGTTGCATTGACAGTGTGGGATCAATCGGCTCTTCCCTGGGTGTGTTACATTGACAGAGTGGGGTCAGTCTGCACTTCCCAGGGTGTGTTACATTTAAAGAGTGGGGTCAGCCTGTTCTCCCAGGGTGAGTTCCATTGACAGAGTGGGGTCAGACTGTTGTTCCCTGGGACTGTTATATTGATAGAGTGGGGTCAGTCTGCTGTTCCCTGGGTGTGTTACATTGACAGAGTGGGCTCAGTCTGCCCTTCCCTGGGTGTGTTACATTTGCAGAATTGGGTAAGTCTTCTCTTCCCTGAGTGGGTTACATTGACAGAGTGGGGTCAGTCTGCTCTTCCTTGTGTGTGTAACTTTGCAGAGTAGGGTCAGTCAACTCTTCCCTGCGTGTGTTACATTGACAGGGTGGGGTCGGTCTGCTCTTCCCTGGGTTTGTTACAGTGACAGGGTGGGGTCAGTCTGCTCTTCACTGGATGGGTTACATTGAGAGTGAGGGCAATGTGCTCTTCGCTGGGTGTTTTACATTGACAGAGTGGGTTCAGTCTGCTCTTCCCTGAGTGTGTTACATGGAAAGGGTGGGGTCAGTCTGCTCTTCCCTCGTTGTGTTACAATGACAGAGTGGGGTCAGTCTGCACTTCCCTGGGTGTGTTAGATTGACACAGTGCGGTCAGTCTGCTCTTCCCTGGGTCTGTTACATTGACAGAGTGGGTTCAGTCTTCTCTTCCCTGGATGTGTTACATTGACAGATTGAGGTCAGTCTGCACATCCCTGGGTGTGTTACATTGACAGAGTGGGATCAGTCTGCTCTTGTCTCGGTGGGTTACATTGACAGCGTGGGGTCAGTCTGCTCTTCCCTGAGTGGGTTACATTGACAGAGTGGGGTCGGTCTGCTCTTCCCTGGATGTGCTCATTGACAGAGTGGCGTCTGTCTAATCTTCCCTGGTTCTGATACATTGACATAGTGGGGTCAGTCTGCTCTTCCCTGGGAGAGTTACATTGACAGAATGGGGTCAGTCTGCTCTTCACTGGGTGCGTTACATTGACAGATTGGGCTCTGTCTGCTATTCCCTGGGTGGGTTACATTGACAGAGTGGGGTCGGTCTTCTCTTCCCTGGGTGTGTTACCTTGACAGAGCCGTGTCAGTCTGCTCTTCACTGGTTGTGTTACATTGACAGAGTGGGTTCAGTCTACTCTTCCCAGGGTGGGTTACATTGAGAGTGTCGGTCAGTCAGCTGTTCCCTGGGTGTGTTACATTGACAGAGTGGGGTCAGTGTGCACTTCTCTGGGTGTGTTACATTGACAGAGTGGGGTCAGTCTCCTCTTCCCAGGGTTTGTTTCATTGACAGAGTGAGATCAGTCTGCTCTTCCCAGGGCGTGTTACATTGACAGAGTGGGGTCAGGCTGTTGTTCCCTGGGACTGTTATATTGATAGAGTGGGGTCAGTCTGCTGTTCCCTGGGTGTGTTACATTGACAGAGTGGGCTCAGTCTGCCCTTCCCTGGGTGTGTTACATTTGCAGAATTGGGTAAGTCTTCTCTTCCCTGAGTGGGTTACATTGACAGAGTGGGGTCAGTCTGCTCTTCCTTGTGTGTGTAACATTGACAGAGTAGGGTCAGTCAACTCTTCCCTGCGTGTGTTACATTGACAGGGTGGGGTCGGTCTGCTCTTCCCTGGGTTTGTTACAGTGACAGGGTGGGGTCAGTCTGCTCTTCACTGGATGGGTTACATTGAGAGTGAGGGCAATGTGCTCTTCGCTGGGTGTTTTACATTGACAGAGTGGGTTCAGTCTGCTCTTCCCTGAGTGTGTTACATGGAAAGGGTGGGGTCAGTCTGCTCTTCCCTCGTTGTGTTACAATGACAGAGTGGGGTCAGTCTGCACTTCCCTGGGTGTGTTAGATTGACACAGTGCGGTCAGTCTGCTCTTCCCTGGGTCTGTTACATTGACAGAGTGGGTTCAGTCTTCTCTTCCCTGGATGTGTTACATTGACAGATTGAGGTCAGTCTGCACATCCCTGGGTGTGTTACATTGACAGAGTGGGATCAGTCTGCTCTTGTCTCGGTGGGTTACATTGACAGCGTGGGGTCAGTCTGCTCTTCCCTGAGTGGGTTACATTGACAGAGTGGGGTCGGTCTGCTCTTCCCTGGATGTGCTCATTGACAGAGTGGCGTCTGTCTAATCTTCCCTGGTTCTGATACATTGACATAGTGGGGTCAGTCTGCTCTTCCCTGGGAGAGTTACATTGACAGAATGGGGTCAGTCTGCTCTTCACTGGGTGCGTTACATTGACAGATTGGGCTCTGTCTGCTATTCCCTGGGTGGGTTACATTGACAGAGTGGGGTCGGTCTTCTCTTCCCTGGGTGTGTTACCTTGACAGAGCCGTGTCAGTCTGCTCTTCACTGGTTGTGTTACATTGACAGAGTGGGTTCAGTCTACTCTTCCCAGGGTGGGTTACATTGAGAGTGTCGGTCAGTCAGCTGTTCCCTGGGTGTGTTACATGACAGAGTGGGGTCAGTGTGCACTTCTCTGGGTGTGTTACATTGACAGAGTGGGGTCAGTCTCCTCTTCCCAGGGTTTGTTTCATTGACAGAGTGAGATCAGTCTGCTCTTCCCAGGGCGTGTTACATTGACAGAGTGGGGTCAGGCTGCTCTTCGCTGAGTGGGTTACATTCACAGAGTGGGGTAAGTCTGCAGTTGACTGTGTGAGTAAATTTGCAGAGTGAGATCAGTCTGCTCTTCCCTGGGTGTGTTACATTTTCAGAGTGAGGTCAGTCTGCTCTTCCCTGGGTGTGTTACATTTTCAGAGTGAGGTCAGTCTGCTCTTCCCTGGGTGTGTTACATTTTCAGAGTGGGGTCGGTCTGCTCTTCCCTGGGTGTGCTCATTGACAGAGTGGGGTCAGTCTAATCTTCCCTGGTTCTGATACATTGACATAGTGGGGTCAGTATGTTCTTCCCTGGGTGTGTTACATTGACAGAGTGGTGTCAGTCTGCTCTTCCCTGGGTCTGTTACATTGACAGAGTGGGATCAGTCTGCTCTTTCCTGGATGTGTTACATTGACAGCTTGAGGTCAGTCTGCACTTCCCTGGGTGTGTTACATTGACAGAGTGGGATCAGTCTGCTCTTGTCTCGGTGGGTTACATTGACAGCGTGGGGTCAGTCTGCTCTTCCCTGAGTGGGTTCCATTGACATAGTGGGGTCAGTCTGTTCTTCCCTGGGTGTGTTACATTGACAGGGTGGTGTCAGTCTGCACTTCCCTGGGAGTGTGACATTGACAGAGTGAGGTCATTCTGCTCTTCCCTGGTTGTTTAACATTGACAGAGTGGGTTCAATCTGCTCTTCCCTGTTTGGGTAATATTGACCGAGTTGTGTCCTTCTGCTCTTCACTGGGTGTGTTACATTGACAGAGTGGTGTCAGTCTGCTCTTCCCTGGGTGTGTTACATTGACAGAGTGTGGTTAGTCTGCTCATCCCTGGGTGTGTTCCATTGACAGGGTGATGTCAGTCTGCACTTCCCTGGGTGTGTTACATTGACAGAGTGTGGTCAGTCTGCTATTCCCTGGGTGGGTTACATTGACTGAGTGGGGTCAGTCTGTTCTTCCCTTGGTGTGCTACATTGACAGAGTGGGATCAGGCTGCTCTTCCCTGGGTGTGTTACATTGACACAGAGGGGTCAGTCTGCTCTTCCCTGGATGTGTTACAGTGACACAGAGGGGTCAGTCTGCTCTTCCCTGGATGTGTTACAGTGACAGAGTGGGGTCAGTCTGCTCTTCCTTTTGTGTGTTGCATTGACAGAGTGGGGTCAGTCTGCTCTTCCCTGGGTGTGTTACATTGACAGAATGGGGTCAGTCTGCTCTTCACTGGGTGCGTTACATTGACAGATTGGGCTCTGTCTGCTATTCCCTGGGTGGGTTACATTGACAGAGTGGGGTCAGTCTGCTCTTCCCTGGGTGTGTTACCTTGACAGAGTCGGGTCAGTCTGCTCTTCACTGGTTGTGTTACATTGACAGAGTGGGTTCAGTTTGCTCTTCCCAGGGTGGGTTACATTGAGAGTGTCGGTCAGTCAGCCGTTCCCTGGGTGTGTTACATTGACAGAGTGGGGTCAGTGTGCACTTATCTGGGTGTGTTACATTGACAGAGTGGGGTCAGTCTCCTCTTCCCAGGGTTTGCTTCATTGACAGAGTGAGATCAGTCTGCTCTTCCCAGGGCGTGTTACATTCACAGAGTGGGGTAAGTCTGCAGTTGACTGTGTGAGTACTTTTGCAGAGTGAGGTCAGTCTGCTCTTCTCTGGGTGGTTTACATTTTCAGAGTGAGGTCAGTCTGCTCTTCACTGGATGTGCTCATTGACAGAGTGGGGTCAGTCTAATCTTCCCTGGTTCTGATACATTGACATAGTGGGGTCAGTCTGTTCTTCCCTGGGTGTGTTACATTGACAGAGTGGTGTCAATCTGCTCTTCCCTTGGTGTGTGACATTGACAGAGTGGGATCAGTCTGTTCTTTCCTGGATGTGTTACATTGACAGATTGAGGTCAGTCTGCACTTCCCTGGGTGTGTTACATTGACAGAGTGGGATCAGTCTGCTCTTGTCTCGGTGGGTTACATTGACAGCGTGGGGTCAGTCTGCTCTTCCCTGAGTGGGTTACATTGACAGAGTGGGGTCTTTCTGCTCTTCCCTGGGTGTGTTACATTGACAGAGTGGGTTAAGTCGGCTCTTCCCTGGGAGTGTGACATTGACAGAGTGAGGTCAGTCTGCTCTTCCCTGGGTGTGTTACATTGACAGAGTGGGGTCAGTCTGCTCTTCCCTGGTTGTTTACCATTGACAGAGTGGGGTCAATCTGCTCTTCCCTGGATGTGTTACAGTGACAGAGTGGGGTCAGTCTGCTCTTCCCTGGTTGTTTACCATTGACAGAGTGGGGTCAGGCTGCTCTTCCCTGAGTGGGTTACATTGACAGAGTGGGGTAAGTCTGCAGTTGACTGTGTGAGTAATTTTGCAGAGTGAGATCAGTCTGCTCTTCTCTGGGTGGGTTACATTAACAGAGTGAGGTCAGTCTGCTCTTCCCTGGGTGTGTTACATTGACAGTGTGGGGTCAGTCGGTTCTTCCCTGGTTCTAATATATTGACAGAGTTGTGTAAGTCTGCTCTTACCTGGTTGTGTTACATTGACAGAATGGGTTCAGTCTGCTCTTCCCAGGGTGGGTTACATTGAGAGTGTAGCGTCAGTCAGCTGTTCCCTGGGTGTGTTACATTGACAGAGTGGGGTCAGTCTCCTCTTCCCAGGGTGTGTTTCATTGACAGAGTGAGGTCAGTCTCCTCTTTCCAGGTTGTGTTTCATTGACAGAATGAGGTCAGTCTGCTCTTCCCAGGGTGTGTTACATTGTCAGAGTGGGGTCAGTCTGCTCTTTTCTCGGTGGGTTACATTGACTGCGTGGTGTCAGTCTGCTCTTCCCTGAGTGGGTTACATTGACAGAGTGGGGTCAGTCTGCTCTTCCCTGGTTCTGATACATTGACAGAGTGGGGTCAGTTTTCTCTTCCCTGTGTGTGTTACATTGACAGAGTGGGTTAAGTCGGCTCTTCCCTGGGACTGTTTCATTGACATAGTGGGGTCAGTCTGTTCTTCCCTGGTGTGTTACATTGACAGAGTGGTGTCAGTCTGCACTTCCCTGGGTGTGTGACATTGACAGAGTGAGGTCAGTCTGCTCTTCCCTGGGTGTGTTACATTGACAGAGTGGAGTCAGTCTGCTCTTCCCTGGTTCTGATACATTGACAGAGTTGGGGAAGTCTGCTCTTCCCTGGTTGTGTTACATTGACAGTGTGTTCAGTCTGCTCTTCCCAGGGTGGGTTACATTGAGAGTGTAGGGTCAGTCAGCTGTTCCCTGGGTGTGTTACATTGACAGAGTGGGGTCAGTGTGCACTTCTCTGGGTGTGTTACATTGACAGAATGGGGTCAGTCTCCTCTTCCCAGGGTGTGTTTCATTGACAGAGTGAGGTCAGTCTGCTCTTCCGAGGGCGTGTTACATTGACCGAGTGGGGTCAGGCTGCTCCTCCCTGAGTGGATTACATTGACAGAGTGGGGTAAGTCTGCAGTTGACGGTGTGAGTAATTTTGCAGAGTGAGATCAGTCTGCTCTTCTCTGGGTGGGTTACATTTACAGAGTGAGGTCAGTCTGCTCTTCCCTGGGTGTGTTTCATTGACAGAGTGGTGTCAGTCGGTTCTTCCCTGGGTGTGTTACATTGACAGGGTGAGGTCAGTCTTCTCTTCCCTGGGTGTGCTCATTGACAGAGTGGGGTCAGTCTGCTCTTTCCTGGGTGTGTTACATTGACAGAATGGGGTCAGTCTGCTCTTCACTGGGTGGGTTGCATGACACTTTGGGCTCTGTTTGCTATTCCCTGGGTGTGTTACATTGACAGAGTGGGGTCAGTCTGCTCTTTCCTGGTTCTGATACATTGACAGAGTCGGGGAAGTCTGCTCTTCCCTGGTTGTGTTCCATTGACAGAGTGGGTTCAGTCTGCTCTTCCCAGGGTGGGTTACATTGAGAATGTAGGGTCAGTCAGCTGTTCCCTGGGTGTGTTATATTGACAGAGTGGGGTCAGTGTGCACTTCTCTGGGTGTGTTACATTGACAGAGTGGGGTCAGTCTCCTCTTCCCAGGGTGTGTTTCATTGACAGAGTGGGGTAAGTCTGCTATTCCCTGGGTGGGTTACATTGACTGAGTGGGGTCAGTCTGTTCTTCCCTTGGTGTGCTACATTGACAGGGTGAGGTCAGTCTGCTCTTCCCTGGTTCTGATACATTGACAGAGTGGGGTCAGTTTTCTCTTCCCTGGGTGTGTTACATTGACAGAGTGGGTTAAGTCGGCTCTTCCCTGGGTGGGTTACATTGACTGAGTGGGGTCAGTCTGTTCTTCCCTTGGTGTGCTACATTGACAGTGTGAGGTCAGTCTGCTCTTCCCTGGTTCTGACACATTGACAGGGTGAGGTCAGTCTGCTCTTCCCTGGTTCTGATACATTGACAGAGTGGGGTCAGTTTTCTCTTCCCTGCGTGTGTTACATTGACAGAGTGGGGTAAGTCTGCAGTTGACTGTGTGAGTAATTTTGCAGAGTGAGATCAGTCTGGTCTTCTCTGGGTGGGTTACATTTACCGAATGAGGTCAGTCTGCTCTTGCCTGGGTTTGTTACATTGACAGAGTGGGGTCAGTCGGTTCTTCCCTGGGTGTGTTACATTGACAGGGTGAGGTCAGTCTTCTATTCCCTGCGTGTACTCATTGACAGAGTGGGGTCAGTCTGCTCTTCCCTGGTTCTGATACATTGACAGAGTTGGGTAAGTCTGCTCTTCCCTAGGTGTGTTTCATTGACAGAATGGTGTCAGTCTCGTCTTCCCTGGGTGTGTTACATTGACAGACTGTGGTCAGTCTGCTCTTCCCTGGGTGTGTAACATTGACAGTATGGGGTCAGTCTGCTCTTCCCTGGGTATGTTACATTGACAGAATGGGTCAGTCTGCTCTTCCCTGGGTTTGTAACTTTGACAAAGTGGGGTCAGTCTGCTCTTGGCTGGGTGTGTTACATTGACAGAGTGGGGTCAGTTTGTTCTTCACTGAGAGTGTTAATTTGACAGAGTGGGTTCAGTCTGCTCATCCCTGGGTGTGTTACATTGACAGAGTGGGGTCAGTCTGCTCTGGGCTGGGTGTGTTACAGTGAAAGAGTGGGGTCAGTTTGTTCTTCCCTGGGAGTGTTACATTGACAGAGTGGAGTCAGTCTGCTCTTCCCTGGCTGTGTAACATTGACAGAATGGGGTCAGCCAACTCTTCTCTGGGTGTGTTACATTGAAAGGGTTGGGTCAGTCTGCTCTTCTCTGGGTGTGTTACATTGACAGGCTGGGGTCAGTCTGCTCTTCCCTCGTTGTGTTACAATGACAGAGTGGGGTCATTCTGCACTTCCCTGGGTGTGTTAGATTGACACAGTGGGGTCAGTCTGCTCTTCCCTGGGTCTGTTACATTGACAGAGTGGGATCAGTCTGCTCTTCCCTGGACGTGTTACATTGACAGATTGAGGTCAGTCTGCACTTCCCTGGGTGTGTTACATTGACAGAGTGGGATCAGTCTGCTCTTGTCTCGGTGGGTTACATTGACAGCGTGGGGTCAGTCTGCTCTTCCCTGAGTGGGCTACATTGACAGAGTGGGGTAAGTCTGCTCTTCCCTGGGTGTGTTACATTGACAGAGTGGGTTAAGTCGGCTCTTCCCTGGGACTGTTTCATTGACATAGTGGGGTCAGTCTGTTCTTCCCTGGGTGTGTTACATTGACAGGGTGGTGTCAGTCTGCACTTCCCTGGGAGTGTGACATTGACAGAGTGAGGTCAGTCTGCTCTTCCCTGGGTGTGTTACATTGACAGAGTGGGGTCAGTCTGCTCTTCCCTGGTTGTTTAACATTGACAGAGTGGGGTCAATCTGCTCTTCCCTGTTTGGGTAACATTGACCGAGTTGTGTCCTTCTGCTCTTCACTGGGTGTGTTACATTGACAGAGTGGTGTCAGTCTGCTCTTCCCTGGGTGTGTTACATTGACAGAGTGTGGTTAGTCTGCTCATCCCTGGGTGTGTTCCATTGACAGCGTGTTGTCAGTCTGCTCTTCCCTGGGTGGGTTACATTGACTGAGTGGGGTCAGTCTGTTCTTCCCTGTGTGTGCTACATTGACAGAGTGGGATCAGGCTGCTCTTCCCTAGGTGTGTTACATTGACACAGAGGGGTCAGTCTGCTCTTCCCTGGATGTGTTACAGTGACAGAGTGGGGTCAGTCTGCTCTTCCTTTTGTGTGTTGCATTGACAGAGTGGGGTCAGTCTGCTCTTCCCTGGGTGTGTTAGATTGACAGAATGGGGTCAGTCTGCTCTTCACTGGGTGCGTTACATTGACAGATTGGGCTCTGTCTGCTATTCTCTGGGTGGGTACATTGACAGAGTGGGCTCAGTCTGCTCTTCCCTGGGTGTGTTACATTGACAGAGTGGGTTCAGTGTGCACTTCACTGGTTGTGTTACATTGACAGAGTGGATTCAGTCTGCTCCTCCCAGGGTGGGTTACATTGACAGAGTGGGGTAAGTCTGCAGTTGACTGTGTGAGTAATTTTGCAGAGTTAGATCAGTCTGCTCTTCTCTGGGTGGGTTACATTTACAGAGTGAGGTCAGTCAGCTCTTCCCTGGGTGTGTTACATTGACAGTGTGGGGTCAGTCGGTTCTTCCCTGATTCTAATACATTGACAGAGTTGGGTAAGTCTGCTCTTCCCTGGTTGTGTTACATTGACACAATGGGTTCAGTCTGCTCTTCCCAGTGTGGGTTACATTGAGAGTGTAGGGTCAGTCAGCTGTTCCCTGGGTGTGTTACATTGACAGAGTGGGGTCAGTCTCCTCTTCCCAGGGTGTGTTTCATTGACAGAGTGAGGTCAGTCTCGTCTTCCCAGGGTGTGTTTCATTGACAGAGTGAGGTCAGTCTGCTCTTCCCTGGCTGTGTTACATTGACAGAGTGGGGTCAGCCAACTCTTTTCTCGGTGGGTTACATTGACAGCGTGGGGTCAGTCTGCTCTTCCCTGAGTGGGTTACATTGAAAGGGTTGGGTCATTCTGCTCTTCCCTTGGTGTGTTACATTGACAGGCTGGTGTCAAAATTACTCACACAGTCAACTGCAGACTTTCCACACTCTGTCAATGTAACCCACTCAGGGAAGAGCAGCCTGACCCCACTCTGTCAATGTAACACACCCAGAGAAGTGCACACTGACCTCACTCTGTCAATGTAACACACCCAGGGAACAGCTGACTGACCCGACACTCTCAATGTA
The DNA here is from genome assembly GCF_047496795.1 of Chiloscyllium punctatum. NCBI lineage: Eukaryota > Metazoa > Chordata > Chondrichthyes > Orectolobiformes > Hemiscylliidae > Chiloscyllium > Chiloscyllium punctatum. Next base: position 18,590,995 of record NC_092769.1, read on the forward strand.
ACCCACTCTGGGAAGAGCAGACTGAACCGACTCTGTCAATGTAACACAACCAGTGAAGAGCAGACTGACCCGACTCTGTCAAGGTAACACACCCAGGGAAGAGCAGACTGACCCCACTCTGTCAATGTAAACCACCCAGGGAATAGCAGACAGAGCCCAATCTGTCAATGTAACACACAAAAGGAAGAGCAAACTGACCCCACTCTGTCACTGTAACACATCCAGGGAAGAGTAGACTGACCCCTCTGTGTCAATGTAACACACCCAGGGAAGAGCAGCCTGACCCCACTCAGTCAATGTAACCCACCCAGGGAATAGCAGACTGACCACACTCTGTCAATGTAACACACCCAGGGAAGAGCAGACTGACAACACCCTGTCAATGGAACACACCCAGGGATGAGCAGACTAACAACACTCTGTCAATGTAACACACCCAGGGAAGAGCAGACTGACACCACTCTGTCAATGTAACACACCCAGTGAAGAGCAGAAGGACACAACTCGGTCAATGTTACCCAAACAGGGAAGAGCAGATTGACCCCACTCTGTCAATGTTAAACAACCAGGGAAGTGCAGACTGACACCACCCTGTCAATGTAACACACCCAGGGAAGAACAGACTGACCCCACTATGTCAATGAAACAGTCCCAGGTAAGAGCCGATTTAACCCACTCTGTCAATGTAACACACCCAGGGAAGAGCAGACCGACCCAACTCTGTCAATGTAGCTCACTCAGGGAAGAGCAGACTGACCCCACGCTGTCAATGTAACCCACCGAGACAAGAGCAGACTGATCCCACTCTGTCAATGTAACACACCCAGCAAGTGCAGACTGACCTCAATCTGTCAATGTAACACATCCAGGGAAGAGCAGACTGATCCCACTCTGTCAATGTAACAGACCCAGGGAAGAGCAGACTGACCCCACTGTGTCAATCTAACACACCCAGGGAAGTGCAGAATGACCCCACTCTGTCATTGTAACACAACGAGGGAAGAGCAGACTGACCCCAGCCTGTCAATGTAACACACCAAGGGAAGAGCAGACTGACCCAACCCTTTCAATGTAACACACCCAGAGAAGAGTTGGCTGACCCCACTCTGTCAATGTAACACAGCCAGGGAAGAGCAGACCGACTCCACTCTGTCAATGTAACACTCCCAGGGAAGAACAAACTGACACCAATCTTTCACTGTAACACACCCAGCCCAGAGCAGACTGACCCCACTCTGTCAATGTAACACACCCAGGGATGAGCAGACTGAACCCACTCTGTCAAATTAACACTCTCAGTGAAGAACAAACTGACCCCACTCTGTCAATGTAACACACCCAGCCAAGAGCAGACTGACCCCACTCTGTCAAAGTAACAAACCCAGGGAAGAGCAGACTGACCCATTCTGTCAATGTAACATACCCAGGGAAGAGCAGACTGACCCCATACTGTCAATGTTACACACCCAGGGAAGAGCAGACTGACCACAGTCTGTCAATGTAACACACCCAGGGAAGACGAGACTGACACCATTCTGTCAATGTAACACACCTAGGGAAGAGCAGACTTACCCAACTCTGTCAATGTATCAGAACCAGGGAAGAGCAGACTGACCCCACTCTGTCAATGAGCACACCCAGGGAAGAGAAGACTGACCTCACCCTGTCAATGTAACACACCCAGGGAAGAACCGACTGACCCCACTCTGTCAATGTAACAAACCCAGGCAAGAGCAGACTGACCTCATTCGGTAAATGTAACCCACCCAGAGAGGAGCAGACTGATCTCACTCCGCAAAATTACTCACACAGTCAACTGCAGACTTACCCCACTCTGTCAATGTAACACGCCCTGGGAAGAGCAGACTGACCTCACTCTGTCAATGAAACACACCCGGGGAAGAGGAGACTGACCCCACTCTGTCAATATAACACACCCAGGGAACAGCTGACTGACCCTACAATCTCAATGCAACCCACCCTGGGAAGAGCAGACTGACCCCACTCTGTCAATGTAACACACCCAGGGAATAGCAAACAGAGCCCAAAGTGTCATGTAACCCACCCAGTGAAGAGCAGACTGACCCCATTCTGTCAATGTAACACACCCAGGGAAGAGCAGACTGACCCCACTCTGTCAATGAGCACACCCAGGGAAGAGAAGACTGACCTCACCCTGTCAATGTAACACACCCAGGGAAGAACCGACTGACCCAACTCTGTCAATGAAACACACCCAGGGAAGAGCAGACTGACCTCACTCTGTAAATGTAACCCACCCAGAGAAGAGCAGACTGATCTCACTCTGCAAAATTACTCACACAGTCAACTGCAGACTTACCCCACTCTGTCAATGTAATCCACTCAGGGAGGAGCAGCCTGACCCCACTCGGTCAATGTAACACGCCCTGGGAAGAGCAGACTGACCTCACTCTGTCAATGAAACACACCCTGGGAAGAGGAGACTGACCCCACTCTGTCAATGTAACACACCCAGAGAAGTGCACACTGACCCCACTCTGACAATGTAACACACCCAGGGAACAGCTGCCTGACCCTACACTCTCAATGTAACCCACCCTGGGAAGAGCAGACTGAACCCACTCTGTCAATGTAACACAACCAGGGAAGAGCAGACTTCCCCAACTCTGTCAATGTATCAGAACCAGGGAAGAGCAGACTGACTGCACTCTGTCAATGTAACACACCCAGGGAAGAGCAGACTGACCTCAATCTGTCAATGTAACACACCCAGGGAAGAACAGACTGACCCCACTATGTCAATGAAACAGTCCCAGGGAAGAGCCGACTTAATCCACTCTGTCAATGTAACACAAACAGGGAAGAGAAAACTGACCCCACTCTGTCAATGTATCAGAACCAGGGAAGAGCAGACTGACCCCACTCTGTCAATGAGCACACCCAGGGAAGAGCAGACCGACCCCACTCTGTCAATGTAACCCACTCAGGGAAGAGCAGACTGACACCACGCTGTCAATGTAACCCACCGAGAAAAGAGCAGACTGACCCCACTCTGACAATGTAACACACCCTGGGAAGAGCAGACTGACCTCACTATGTCAATGAAACACACCCTGGAAAGAGGAGACTGACCTCACTATGTCAATGAAACACACCCTGGGAAGAGGAGACTGACCCCACTCTGTCAATGTAACACACCCAGGGAACAGCTGACTGACGCTACACTCTCAATGTAACCTACCCTGGGAAGAGCAGACTGAACCCATTCTGTCAATGTAACACAACCAGGGAAGAGCAGACTTACGCAACTCTGTCAATATATTAGAACCAGGGAAGAACCGACTGACCCCACACTGTCAATGTAACACACCCAGGGAAGAGCAGACTGACCTCACTCTGTAAATGTAACCCACCCAGAGAAGAGCAGACTGATCTCACTCTGCAAAATTACTCGCACAGTCAACTGCAGACTTACCCGAATCTGTCAATGTAACCCACTCAGGGAAGAGCAGCCTGACCCCACTCTGTCACTGTAACATTGACAGAGTGGGGTCGGTCTGCTCTTCCCTGGGTGTGCTCATTGACAGAGTGGGGTCAGTCTGCTCTTCCCTGGCTCTGATACATTGACAGAGTGGGGTCAGTTTTCTCTCCCCTGGGTGTGTTACATTGACAGAGTGGGTTAAGTCGGCTCTTCCCTGGGACTGTTTCATTGACATAGTGGGGTCAGTCTGTTCTTCCGTGGGTGTGTTACATTGACAGAGTGGTGTCAGTCTGCACATCCCTGGGTGTGTGACATTGACAGAGTGGAGTCAGTCTGCTCTTCCCTGGTTCTGATACATTGACAGAATTGGGGAAGTCTGCTCTTCCCTGGTTGTGTTACATTGACAGAGTGGGTTCAGTCTGCTCTTCCCAGGGTGGGTTACATTGAGAATGTAGGGTCAGTCAGCTGTTCCCTGGGTGTGTTACATTGACAGAGTGGGGTCAGTGTGCACTTCTCTGGGTGTGTTACATTGACAGAGTGGGGTCAGTCTCCTCTTCCCAGGGCGTGTTACATTGACCGAGTGGGGTCAGGCTGCTCCTCCCTGAGTGGATTACATTGACAGAGTGGGGTAAGTCTGCAGTTGACTGTGTGAGTAATTTTGCAGAGTGAGATCAGTCTGCTCTTCTCTGGGTGGGTTACATTTACAGAGTGAGGTCCGTCTGCTCTTCCCTGGGTGTGTTTCATTGACGGAGTGGGGTCAGTCGGTTCTTCCCTGGGTGTGTTACATTGACAGGGTGAGGTCAGTCTTCTCTTCCCTGGGTGTGCTCATTGACAGAGTGGGGTCAGTCTGCTCTTCACTGGTTGGGTTACATTGACAGAATGGGGTCAGTCTGCTCTTCACTGGGTGGGTTACATGACACTTTGGGCTCTGTTTGCTATTCCCTGGGTGTGTTACATTGACAGAGTGGGGTCAGTCTGCTCTTCCCTGGTTCTGATACATTGACAGAGTTGGGGAAGTCTGCTCTTCCCTGGTTGTGTTCCATTGACAGAGTGGGTTCAGTCTGCTCTTCCCAGGGTGGGTTACATTGAGAATGTAGGGTCAGTCAGCTGTTACCTGGGTGTGTTATATTGACAGAGTGGGGTCAGTCTCCTCTTCCCAGGGTGTGTTTCATTGACAGAGTGAGGTCAGTCTGCTCTTCCCAGGGCGTGTTACATTGACAGAGTGGGGTAAGTCTGCAGTTGACTGTGTGCGTAATTTTGCATAGTGAGATCAGTCTGCTCTTCTCTGGGTTGGTTACATTTACAGAGTGGGGTCAGTCGGTTTTTCCCTGGGTGTGTTACATTGACAGGGTGAGGTCAGTCTTCTCTTCCCTGGGTGTGCTCATTGACAGAGTGGGGTCAGTCTGCTCTTCCCTGGTTCTGATACATTGACAGAGTTGGGTAAGTCTGCTCTTCCCTAGGTGTGTTACATTGACAGAATGGTGTCAGTCTCGTCTTCCCTGGGTGTGTTACATTGACAGACTGTGGTCAGTCTGCTCTTCCCTGGGTGTGTAACATTGACAGTATGGGGTCAGTCTGCTCTTCCCTGGGTATGTTACATTGACAGAATGGGTCAGTCTGCTCTTCCCTGGGTTTGTTACTTTGACAGAGTGGGGTCAGTCTGCTCTTGGCTGGGTGTGTTACATTGACAGAGTGGGGTCAGTTTGTTCTTCACTGAGAGTGTTAATTTGACAGAGTGGGTTCAGTCTGCTCATCCCTGAGTGTGTTACATTGACAGAGTGGGGTCAGTCTGCTCTGGGCTGGGTGTGTTACAGTGAAAGAGTGGGGTCAGTTTGTTCTTCTCTGGGAGTGTTACATTGACAGAGTGGAGACAGTCTCCTCTTCCCTGGCTGTGTTACATAGACAGAGTGGGGTCAGCCAACTCTTCCCTGGGTCTGTTACATTGACAGAGTGGGGTCAGTCTGCTCTTCCCTGGGTGGTTTACATTGACAGAGTGTGTTCAGTCTGCTCAAAACTGGGTTGGTCAGGTGACGGCCTACCTCATTCATTGGGGCGGATGTCAAAGAGCATGTTGAACCGGAGAGGGATCGGAGCGAATTGGAGCCGTTTCGTGAGAGATTACAGAAGATAAGACAGCTCAGCTCAAAGCACAGCGCTTTATGCTGCCCCGATTAAAATATTGAAGATGGCAGAGGGGCAGATGAGCTGAGACAGGGTGGGAGCTGGGCAATATTGATGATGTGGAAGGACAGTGTGTGTATCTGATCACATTCTGTCAGTCTGACTAATAGCAGTCATTCCTGACACTGGATTCACTGAGGGGTGAAGGGTCAGTGAACAGAGCGGCCTGTCCCTGTTATTCTGTTCCTGACTCTCCAGCTCCCGCTCTGTTAGTGACCTCTCAGTCTCCCGGGAAATGGGCTGTTTCCCAATTGTGCCGGTTTCCTGGCCTTCATCCTTGGCCGAGCTGAGAGTTGATGGTCTGAGGAATATCATTCCCAAATGACTCCTGTCCAAGATAATACCGATTAATGTGTCTGTGTGTCCTCCATTAATCTGTAAACATCATTGCTCAGGGCTGGAGGGACATGGATTGATGACATTGAGGATGTTATGAACCAGACCAAACTCCTCTGCCTTAAGAAAATGGTGTCGACCCCTTTTCCTGATTTACATGAATGTTTGCAGAGTCAGGATTTCTGATTGTTTTGTGGCTGGAGTTTATTTTATCCTTATATAGATTTGACACATTAATCCTCCCTCCCCACCACTACAGAAGCTGTTGGAACTGTTCAGTGTTTCCAGCGGCTTCTGTAATTATTTCAGGTTCCTGACGGGAGCAGTCTCTCAATTTTCGAACAAAACAAACCCATCCTTGTGCTGCAACTAATATTTCAATAAGAAATGGGAAGCAGCAGAGGGGAAAGCTTCTGAGATGCCGTGATATGCTGCCCGGTTCCATACTGCAATTCACAGGAACCATCGCCAGGAAAAGCAAGGAGTAACGTGAGAGATCTGGTTTACCGGAGGATGCAAGATTTATTGCCTCGTTTCATTCCAGTGCTTTTCATTTTAAAGGCTATTTACCAATCGCGACACTGTGATGACTGGGAATCGATCCCAGGTCAACTGTATGGAAGGCAGCTCTGCTCCCCACTATCCCACCATCACCCTGCTCCCAGCTCCCTCCCCATTCCCAAACACACTTAACAAGGCCGTGATCATCACCAACTGGATTGGGGCTGAAATCCAAACAGACACATCCTCTGTATCTAACCCAGTGATGGAGCTCTCCTGATTGAGTTTGATGTGAACAGGATGGGGGAAGTGGGAGATTTAATCAGTACCTAACGCCGAGCTCAAAATGACCTGGGAATTTGAAATGCTGCAGTGTAGAGGGAGATTTAGTCTGTATCTGACCCCATTCTCTACCTGCCCTGGGGATTTAAATGGGGACAGTTTAATTGTAGCTTTACGTTGTCTGGAACCCTGTGCTCCCTCTGCCCTGGGAGTGTTTGCTGGGAACACTGTCTAACCTCTGTGATATGGATCCTATGAAGATTGATGGGAGACAGTGTAAATGGAATTGTCAGGGTCCAATTCCTTCACGTGGATGAGAGAAGGTGAGAAAAAATGATCCCAGTGGGACTGAAGGGTCAGTAACAGAATGAAGACCCCATTGGCTCAGAGACAGGAGACAGGATAGAGGGGAATGAGGGTTTCAGACTGGAGGGAGCTACAGGCACATACAAGTTGGGAACTGTTTTCAGTAAAAGGCAATTGATCCCAGGTCACTGCAGAGTGTAAGAATCTGATGCCTTTCCCTCACTATCCCCCTCCAATCCCTGGGAAGATCTGCTCCCACACCATGTTCCATCCCAACTGCTGACTGTGTTACATACATTAATACATTGGAGCTGGGCAGAGGTGCTTTTAAACCTGGGATCTTGCTGAGTAACTTGCCTCCAAAATGCTCTTGCTCCCCCTTGCAACTAATCTTTTCCCTCTTTTATCCTGAAGAACATTTGTTTGGAAAACTGCAACGTGAAGATCCAAAATGTTCGAGGCCAGGAAAGAACAACCTCCAGAGGGGGAGCACGGGCCTGAGGCCTAAGGCCTGGTCGACAGGCTGCACCCCATGGGGGCCCACAGTGAGTTGTGTGTTTATTTACCCCGAGGTTTAATCTCCTCTGGGGGACCCTGGGTTTTAGGGGCCTCTGGGTAACTGGCTCATGTCAGATTGTGGCCCTGTCATTTTTAAAACTGGTTTGAAGCCTGGGGTTAAAGTTTGTCAATCCCCAGGATCTGAGAGGTAGGACTCTCTTAGGGTGGAATTAAAACCCAAATGCTGTGACCCTTTCTAAAGACTCCCTTTCTCAACCTTCCCTCTCACCCCTCTCTCTCTCACACCCCTCTCTCTCACCCTCCCTCTCTCATCCCGTCTCTCTTTCCTCCTCCCACTCTCATCCCTCCTATCTCACACTCTCCCTATCTCACCCCTCTCTCACAGCCCCTCCTGCTCTCACCCACGCTCTCTTGCACCCCCTATCTCTCTCACCCCCTTCTCTCTAACTGCCTCTCTCTCACACCCCCTTTCTCTCTCACCTTGTTATGTCTCTCTCCCTCACTCTCTCTCACCCCTCTCTCTTCACCCTGCTCTCTCACTCTCACCCCTCCCTCTGTCATCCCTCACCCTCTCTCCCCTTTACACCCTCTCTCTCCCCCGCCCTCTCTCTCGTCCCCTCCTGCCTCTTGCTCCCTTTTTCTCTCTCTCTTTCCCCTTCCCTCTCGCGCTCTGTCTCACACTCCCGCTCTTTTCTCTCTGTATACCCCCTCTCTCGCACCCTCTTTCTCTCGTTCACACCATTTCTCTATCTCTTTTGACCCCTTTCTTCCTCCCTCCTCCTTGCTCTCGCTCTGTCTCTCTCTAGCGCCCACTCTCTCATCCCATCTCGCTCACACCCCTCTAACTGTCTCATCTGTTCACTCGCTCTCTCTCTCTGTTTCTCTCTCTCTCAACCCATCATTCACTGTCTATCTCACCCTCTCTCTCACATCGTTAACTCTCTCTCTCTCGCGTCCCATCTCTCTCTTCCTTCTTTATCTCGCTGTCCCCCTTTCTCTCTCACCCTTTCTCTATCTCTCCTCCTTTCTCTCAATCCCTCTCTCTCACCACCTCTCTCTCCCACTCTCTCTCCCACCTCCTCTCTCTCACCCCCTCACATTCACTGTTTCTCTGACCTTCTCTCTCTCTCTCTTCCCCCTCTCTCCTTCTACCCCTCTCTCCTTTTCTCAGACCTCTCTCCCTTTCTCACCCCTCTCTCTCTCACCCCTTTCTCTCTTACCCCCTCTCTCTCAACCCCTCTCTCTCACCCTCTCTCTCTCACCCCCCTCATCCCCCTCTCTCCCCCCTCTCTCCCCCTCTATCCCCCCTCTCTCCCCCGCTCTCTCACCCCCTCTCTCCCGCTCTCCTCCACTCTCTCCCCCTCTCTCCGCCATCTCTCTACCCCTCTCTGTGCCCTCTCTCTGCCCCCAATCCCACCCTCTCTCCCTCTCCACCCTCCCTCCACCTCCCTCGCCCCCTCTCTCTCGTCCTCTCTCCCCTCCTCTCTCGCCCCTCTGTCTCGCACCCCTCTCTCACCCCCCCACTCTCTCTATCACATTCTCTCTCTCTGTCTCACTCTTCCGCTCGCTCTCTTCCTCTTGCGGTCTCTCTCTCACTCTCTCACCCTCTTCTCACGCGCTCTCTCTCTCCCTGCCTCTCTCCCTCTCTCTTGCCTCCCGCTCTCTCTTATCTCACCTGTCTCTCTCGTTCGCTCTCTCTCGCTCGTGCTCTCTCTCTCTCTCTGTCGCTCATGCTCTCTCTGTCTGTCACTCTCACTCTTGCTCTATCTCTCTCTGTCTGTCACTCTCTCTCTCTCCATCTCTCTCTCTCAGTCCTCCACCTCACCTCCTTTCTCTTGCAACCCATCATTCTCAACCCCTCTCTCTCCCGTCTCTCTCTAACCCTCTCTCTCTCTCACCCCCTCTTTCCCCAGTCTCTCTCTTAACCTCTCTCTCTCAAAACCTCTCTCACCCCCTCTCTCTCAATCTCTCTCTCACCCCTCTCAACCCCCCTCTCTCAATTGCTCTCTCACCCCTCTCATTTCTCCCACTCTCTCTCTCTCATTCCCGTCGCTCTCTCTCTCAACCCTCCCTCTCTCTCATCCTCCCGTCTCTCTCATTCCCCATCTCTCACCAAACTCTCTCTCACCTTCACTCTGTCTCTCTCACCCACCTCTCTCTCTCTCAGCCCCCCACACCTCCTCTCACCCAGCTCTCTCTCACACACCTCTCTCTCTCCCACCCCCCACACCCCCTCTATCTCCCCCACCTCCCTCACCCTCCTCCCACCCCCTCTCCCACCCCCATCCCCACACACACCCTCACCCACCTAGCCCTCTCACCCCCCTCACACCCCTCTCACACCCCCCTCTCTCTCAAACCCCTCTCTTTGTCACCCGTATCTTTCTCTCACCACTCTAACTCTCTTACCGTCTCTCCCCCTCTCTCTCCCCCCTCTCTCACTTCTCTCTCTCATCCTCTCTCTCACCTCTCTCTCTCTCACACACCCCTCTCTCACGCCCTCCCTCTCTCATCCCGTCCCTCTCTCACACCCTCCCACTCTCACACCCTCCCTCTCTCCCTCCTCTCTCTCCCTCTCCCCCTCTCTCACCCCTCTCCCCCCACTCTCACTCCTCTCTCTCACCCCCTCTCTCTCACACCACTCTCTCTCTCACCCTCCCTCTCTCATCCCGTCCCTCATTCCCCCCACTCTCATACCTCCTCTCTCACACTCTCCCTATCTCATCCCCTCTCTCTCTCAGCCCATCTCTCTCTCATCCCCTCCCACTCTCACCCACCCTCTCTTGCACCCCCGTCTCTCAGCCCCCCTCTCTCACCCCCTCTCTCATTCCACACTCTCTCCACCTTTCTATTACACCCTCTCTCTCACACCCTACTAACTCTCTCTCCCCCTCTCAAACCCTCTCTCTCACCCCCTTCGTTCTCTCACCCCCTTCTCTCTCTCAACCCCTCTCTATCTCAACCCCGCTCTCTCACCCCTCTCTCTCACCCCCTCTCTCTCTCACCCCCGTCACCAACCCCTCGCTCAACACCCCCTCACTCTCTCATCCCCTCACTCTCTCACCCCCTCACTGACCCCTCTCTCTCACCCCTCTATTTCTCCCTCTTCCCCTCTCTCTCTCATACCTCTCTTTCTCTCTCTTCCCCTCTCTCTCTCACCCCTCTCTTTCTCTCTCAACCCCCTCTCTCTCACCCCTCTCTCTCACCCCTCTCTCTCACCTTCTCTCTCACACCCTCTCTCTCACCCCACTCTCTCTCAACCCTCTCTCTCACTCCCTCTCTCTTTCACCGTCCCCCTCTCAACACTCCCTCTCTCAACACCCTTCAATCTCTCATCCCCTCACTCTCTCACCCCCTCAGTCTCTCACCTCTCTCTCTCTCAAGCCCCCCTCTCTCTCTCTCACATCTATCTCCCTCTCACACCCCCCTCTCTCTCCCCTCTCTCTCCATCACCCCTCTCTCCCCCACCCCAATCTCTTTCACATCCCCTCTCTCTCTCACACACACACTCTTACACACCCTCGCTCTCTCATCCCCTCCCTCTCTCCCACCATCTCTCTGCCTCTTTCTCATCCCCTCTCTCTCCTTCTCGCTCCCTCTCTCTCACCTACTCTCTCTCTCCCACCTCCTCTCTGTCACTCACTCCCACCTCTCCCTCTCACCGCCCTCTCACCCAGCTCTCTCTCTCTCTCCCCCTCTATCTCACCTCCTCTCTCTCACCCCTCACTCTCGCACCCCTCTCTCACCCCCCCTCTCTCTCACATTCTCTCTCTCTGTCTCACTCGTCTGCTCGCTCTCTTCCTCTTGCGGTCTCTCCCTCACTCTCTCACCCGCTTCCCACGGTCTCTCTCTCTCCCGGCCTCTATCCCACTCTCTTGCCTCCCGCTCTCTCTTATCTCACGGTCTCTCTCGTTCGCTCTCTCTCACTCGTGCTCTCTCTCTGTCACTCATGCTCTCTCTGTCTGTCACTCTCACTCTCTCTCTCCCTCTCTCTCAGTCCACCCTATCTCTCTCACCTCTTTGCTCTCACTCTTGCTCTATCGTTCTCTCTGTCTGTCACTCTCTCACCCCTCACTCTCACTCCCTCTCTCTCTCAGCCCCCCTCACCACCCCTTCTCTCGACACCCCTCAATCTCCCATCCCCTCACTCTCTCACGCCCCTCCGTCTCTCACCCCCCTCTCTCTCAATCCCTCGCTCTCTCTCACATCCAACTCTCTGTCACCCCTCTCTCTCAACCCCCCTCTCTCTCCCCTCTCTCTTCCTCACCCCTCTCTCCCACCCCAATCTCTTTCACAACCCCTCTCTCTCACACACACTCTTACACATCCTCGCACTCTCACCCCCTCCCTCTCTCACACCATCTCTCTGCCTCGTTCTCATCCCCTTTCTCTCCTTCTCACTCCCTCTCTCTCTCCCACCCCCTCTCTCAACCCCCCACACTCTCTCATTCCCTCAGTTTCTCACCCCCTCTCTCTCAACCCCTTGCTCTCTAAACCCCCCTTCTCTCACCCCCCTCTCTCTCACTCCCTCTCTCTCTCCCACCCCCTCTCTCAACCCCCCACACTCTCTCATTCCCTCAGTCTCTCACCCCCTCTCTCTCAACCCCTTGCTCTCTAACCCCCCCTCCCTCTCCATCTCCCTCTGTCTCTCACACCCCCTCTCTCTCCATCCCATCTCACTCTCTCACACCCACTCTCTCTCACACACCCCCTCTCTCTCACCCCCACTCCCTCACCCCCTCTGTCTCACCCATCTCTCTCCCCCCTCCCGCTCTCTCCACTCTCTCGCTCCCCCCTCTCTCGCCCTCCCCTCTCTCTCACCCTCCCCTCTCTCTCGCCCTCCCCACTCTCTCTCCCTCCCCTCTCTCGCCCTCCCCTCTTTCGCCCTCCCCTCTCACTCGCCCACCCCTCACTGGCTCTCCCCTCTCTCTCCCTGCCCCCTCTCTCTCTCCCTCCCCTCACTGGCCCTCCCATCTCTCTCCGTCCCCCTCACTCTCCTTCCCCTCTCTTGCCCTCCCCTCCCTCTCACTCTCCCTCCCCTCTCAATCTCCCTCCCCTCTTACTCTCCCTCCCCCTCCACCCACCCAGCCTCCACTCTCTCTCCCACCCGCTCTCTCCCACGCTCTCTCCCCTCTTCTCTCTACCCCCTCCCCCTCTCACCTGTTTCACGCCCTCCACTCCCCCTCCTCTCTCTCCTCCCTCCTCTCTCTTCCTTCCTCTCTGACCCTCCTCTCTCCCCTCCTCTCTTTCCTCCTCTCTCCCCCTCCTCTCTCCCCTACTCTTTCTCCTCATTGCTCTCCTTCTCTATCTCTCCCTTATCCTCTCTCCCCTCCTCTCTCTTCGCACCTCTCTCTTCCCTCCTCTCGCCTCCTCTCTCTCCCACTCTCTCTCTCTCTTGCTCTCTCTCTCTCTCTCTCACTCTCTCTCCCCTCTCTCTCTGCACTCTCTCCCCTCTCTCTCCTTCCCCTCTTTCTCTCCCCGAACTTTCTCTCCCCCCCACTCTCTCTCTCTGCCCACTCTCTGTGCCTCATCTCTCTGTCCTCTCCCTACCGTCCCCCCGTCCCCCTCTGTCCCCCACTCTCTGCATCCCCCATTCTCTGTCCCCCTCTCTCTGACCCCTTCTCTCTTCCCCACTCTGTACCCCTCTCTCTGCCCCCGACTCTCTGTCCCCCTCTATCTCCCCCACTCTCTGTGCCCCTGCTCTGTAGTCCTCTCTCTGTCCCCCTCTCTCTCTGTCCCCCTCTCTCTGTCCCCCTCTCTCTGTCCCCCTCTCTCTGTCCCCCCTCTCTCTGTACCCCTCTCTCTGCCCCCGACTCTCTGTCCCCCTCTATCTCCCCCACTCTCTGTGCCCCTGTTCTGAAGTCCTCTCTCTGACCCCCTCTCTCTCTGTCCCCCTCTCTCTCTGTCCCCCTCTCTCTGTCCCCCTCTCTCTCTGTCCCCCTCGCTCTCTGTCCCCCTCTCTCTGTCCCCCTCTCTCTGTGCCCCTCTCTCTCCCACCCGCCTCACTACCCCCCTCTTTGTCCTCCTCTCTCTCTGTTCCCCTCTCTCTCAGTCCGGCTCTCTCTGTTCCCCTCTCTCTGTCTCCCCCTCTCTCTGTCCACCCTGTCTCTGTCCCACCTCTCTCTGTCCACTCTCTCTGTCCCCCTCTCTCTGTCCCCTCCACCTCTACCCCGCTCTCTGCCCCCCTCTCAGTCGCCCTCTCTCTGCACCGTCTCTCTCTTCCCCCAGTCTGACCCCCCCTCTCTCTCTGTCCCTCACTCTCTCCATCTCCCCACTCTTTGTCCCCCACTCTCTGTCCCCCTCTCTCTGACCCCCTCTATCTCCCCCACTCTCTGTGCCCCTCTCTCTATCGCCCTCTCTCTGCCCCCTCCCCTTCCACCCGCCTCTCTCTGTCCCCCCCTTTCTCTCTCCCCCCTCTGTGTCCCCCCTCTGTCCCCCCCGTCCCCCCTCTCTGCCCCCTCAATCTCCCCCTCCCTCTAACCCCCTCTACCTCCCCCTCTTTTTGTCCTCCTCTATCTTCCCCACTCTCAGTACCCCCTCTCTCTACCCCTCCCTCTGACCCCCTCTACCTCGCCCTCTTTTTGTCCCCCTCTATCTCCCCCACTCTCAGTACCCCACTATCTGTCCCCCTCCCTCTGACCATCTCTACCTCCCCCTCTTTTTCCCCCTCTTTTTGTCCCCCTCTATCTCCCCCGACTCTCAGTACCCCCCTCTCTGTCCCACTCTCTGTCCCCCTCTCCGTGCCCCCCTCTCTGTGCCCCCCTCTCCGTGCACCCCTCTCCGTGCCCCCCTCTCTGTCCCCCTCTCTCTGTCCCCCTCTCTCTGTCCCCCTCTCTCTTCCACCCGCCTCGCTATCCCCACTCTTTGTCCCCCCCCCGTCCCCCTCTCTCTCAGTTCGGCACTCTCATACCCCTTCTCTCACCCACCGCATCTCTCTCTGCCCCCTCTCTCTGCCCCCATCTCTCTGTCCCCCCTCTCTCTGTCCACCCTCTCTCTGTCTCCTCTCTCTGTCCCCCTCTCTCTGTCCCCCTCTCTCTGTCCCCCCTCTCCCTGTCCCCCCTCTCTCTGTCCCCCCTCTCTGTCCCCCTCTCTCTGTCCCCTCTTTCTCTCCCCTGCTCTCTGCCACCCCCTCTGTCGCCCTGTCTCTGCTCCGTCACTCTCTGCCCCTCTCTCTAACCCCCCCTCTCTCTCTCTCTCCCCCACTCTCTCCATCCCCCCCACTCTCTGTCCCCCTCTCTGACCCCCTCTCTCTGACCCCCTCTCTCTCCTCCACTCTGTACCCATCTCTCTGTCCCCCACTCTATATTGCCCTCTCTCTCTGTCACCCTGTCTCTGAGCCCCGCTATCTCCCACCTCTCTCTGTCCCCCCTCTCTCTATCCCCTCTCTCTCTGTCCCCCTCTCTCTCTGCCCCCTCTGTCTCTCTGTCCCCTCTCTCTCTGTCCCCTCTCTCTCTGTCACCCTCTCTCTGTCGCCATTTCTCAGCCCCCCTCTCTCACTGTCCCCCTCTGTCTCTGACCCCCTCTCTTGCTGTCCCCCTCTATATCACCCTCTCTCTGTCCCCCTCTCTCTGACCCCCTCGATCTCCTCCACATTCTGTGCCCCTCTCTCTGTCGCCCTCTCTCTGTCACCCTCTCTCTGTACCCCCTCTCTCTCTGTCCCCCCCTCTGTCTCCCCCTCTCTCTCTGTCCCCCTCTATCTCCCCCTCTCTCTGACCCCCTCTATCACCCCCTCTTTTTGTCCTACTCTCTGTCCACCTCTATCTCCCCCACTCGCTGTACCACTATCTCTTTACTCTTCGCTCTGAACCCCTCTATCTACCCCTCTCTCTGTGCCTCTCTCTCTGTCCCCCTCCCTTTGTCAACCTCTATCTCCCCTTTCTCTGTCCCCCTCTCTCTGTCCCCCTCTCTCTCCCACCAGCCTCTCTCTGACCCCCTCTCTCTCCCACCCGCCTCTCCCTCTCTGTCCCTCTCTCTGTCCCCCACCCTCTGTCCCACCCTCTCTGTCCCCCCTCTCTCTGTCCCCCCTCTTTCGGTACACCCCTCTTTCTGTCCCTCCCTCTCTCTGTCCCCCTCTCTCTGACCCGCTCTCTCTGACCCTCTCTTGCTCCCCCACTCTCTGTGGTCGTCTCTCTGTCGCCCTCTCTCTGCCCTCCTCTCCCTTCCACCTGCCTCTCTCTTCCCCCCTCGCTCTGACCCCCTCTCTCTCTGTCCCCCTCTCTCTCTGTCCCCTTCTCTCTGTCCCCCCCTCTCTCTGTCCCACCTCTCTCTGTCCCCAATCTGTCTGTCCCCCCTCTCTCTCTGTCCCCCCTCTGTCCCCCTCTCTCTCTGTCCCCCCCTCTCTCTGCCCCCCTCTCTCTCTGCCCCCGCTCTCTCTCTGTCCCCCCCTCTCTCTCTGTCCCCCTCTCTGTCCCCCTCTCTGTGGCCCCCTCTCTGTGCCCCCCTCTCTCTGTCCCCCTCACTCTGTCCCCCTCTCTCTGTCCCCCTCGCTCTCTGCCTCCTCTCTCTGTCCCCCTCTCTCTGTCCCCCTCTATCTGTCCTCCTCTCTCTGTCCCCTCTATCTCTACCCCGCTCTCTGCGCCCCTCTCTTTCGCCCTCTCTCTGCTCCGTCTCTCCCTGACCCCCTCTCTGACCCCCCCTCTCTCTCTCTCTCTCTGTCCCACACTCTCTCCATCTCCGCACTGTCTGTCTCCCCCTCTCTCTGACCCCATCTATCTCCCCCACTCTCGGTGCCTCTCTCTGTCGCCCTCTCTCTGCCCCTCTCTCCCTTCTACCTGCCTCTCTCTGTCCTCCTCTCTCTCTGTCCTCCTCTCTCTCTGACCTCCTCTCTCTGTCCTTCTCTCTCTGTCCACATCTCTCTCTGTCCCTCTCTCTCTCTGTTCCCCTCTCTCTCTGTCCCCACTTCTCTCCGTCCCCCCAACCCCCCACTGTCTGTCCCCCTCTCTCTGTCGCCCTCTCTCTGCCCCCATCTCTCTGATTCCCTCTCTCTCCCCCACTCTGTACTCCTCTCTCTGTCCCTCACTCTCTGTCCCCTCTCTCTGTCCCCCTCTATATCTCCGTCTCTCTGTCCCCCTCTCTGACCCTCTCTCTCTGCCCCCTCACTCTGTCCCCTTCTGTCTGCCCCATCTCTCTCTGCCCCTCTCTCTCTGTCCCCCTCTCTTTCTGCCCCCTTTTCTCTCTGTCCCCCTCTCTCTGTTGCCCTCTCTCTGCCCCTCTCTCTCTGTCCCCCACTCTCTCTGTCACCGTCTCTCTGTCGCCATTTCTCTGCCCCCCCCTCACAGTCCCCCTCTGTCTCTGACTCCTTCTCTCGTAGTCCCCCTCTATATCACCCTCCCTCTGTCCCCCTCTCTCTGACCCCCTCTATCTCCCCCACTCTCTGTGACACTCTCTCTGTCGCCCTCTCTCTGTCCCCCCTCTCAGTCCCCCCCTCTCTGCCCCTCTCTCTACCCCCATGCCCCCCCACTCTCAGTCCCCCCAACTCTCTGTCCACCCCATCTCTCTGTCCCCTCTATCTCCCCGACTCTCTGTGCCCCTCTCTCTGTCCCCCTCCCTTTGACCATCTCTGTCTTCCCCTCTCTCTGTCCCCCTCTCTCTGTCCCCGCCTCGCTCTCAGTCCGGCTCTCTCTCTGCCCCCTCTCTCTGTCCCCCTCTCTCTGTCCCGCGCTCTCTCTGCCCCCTCTCTCTGTCCCCCTCTCTCTGTCCCCCTCTCTCTGTCCCCCCCCTCTCTCTGCCCCCTCTCGCTGTCGCCCTCTCTCTGTCCCCCCCTCTCTCTGTCCCCCTCTCTCTGTCGCCCTCTCTCTCTTTCCCTCTATCTCTCCCCCGCTCTCTGCCCCCTCTCTCTGCTCCGTCTCTCTCTGCCCCTCTCTCTTTGACACCCTCTCTCTCTCTGTCCCCCACTCTCTCCATCCCCCCACTCTCTGTCCCCCTCTCTCTGACCCCCTCTCTCTCCCACTCTTTACCCCTCTCTCTGTCCCCTCTCTCTGTCCCCCACTCTCTGTCCCCCACTCTCTGTCCCCCTCTCTGTCCCCCTCTCTCTGTCCCCCTCTATGTCCTCCTCTCTCTGAGCCCCGCTATCTCCCCACACACTGTGCTCCTCTCTCTGTCGCCCTCTCTCTGCCCCCCTCTCCCTTCCACCCGCCTCTCTCTCTGTACCCCCCTCTATGACCGCCTCTCTCTCTGTCTCCCTCTCTCTCTGTCCCCCTCTCTTTCTGCCCCCTTTTCTCTCTGCCCCACTCTCTCTGACCCCCACTCTCTTTTCACTCTCTCTCTGCCCCCTCTCTCTCTGCCCCCCTCACTCTGTCTCCCTCTGTCTGCCCCATCTCTCTTTTCCCCTCTATCTCTGCCCCGCTCTCTCTCTGTTCCCCCCCTCTCTTTCCCCCCCTCTGTCCCACCCCCTCTTTGTCCCCCCTCTCTCCGGCCCCCCCTCTCTCTGACCCCCTCTATCTCCCCCTCTCTCTTTTTCCCCTCTCTCTCTTTCCCCTCTCTCTCTGCCCCCTCACTCTGTCCCACTCTCTCTGCCCCCCTCTCTCTGTCCCCTCTTTCTCTGTCCCCCACTATCTCCCCCACTCTCTGTGCCCCTCTCTCTGTACCCCTCTCTCTGACCCCCTCTACCTCCCGCACTCTCTGTGCCCCTCCCTCTGTCCCCTCTCTCTGACCCCCTCTATCTCCCCCTCTCTCTGTCCCCCTCTCTCTGAACCCCTCTACCTCCCCCTCTTTCTGTCCCCCTCTCTCTGTTCCCCCCCCTCTCTCTGTCGCCCTCTCTGTGTCGCCCTCTCTCTGTCGCCCTCTCTTTTCCCCCTCTCTCTCTGTCCCCCTCTCTCTCTATCCCCCTCACTCTGTCCCTTACTCTCTGTCCCCCTCTCTTTGTCCCCCTCTCTCTGACCACCTCTACCTCCCCCACTCTCTGTCCTCTCACTCTGTCCCCCCCGTCCCTGTGCCATCTCTCTCTGTCCCCCTCTCTCTGACCCCCTCTCTCTCTCACCTCCCGCTCTCTCTCTGACCCCCTCCCTCTGTCCGTCTCCCTCTGTCCTCCCTCCCTCTGTCCCCCCTCTCTCTGTCCCCCCTCTCTCTGGTCCCCCTCTCTCTCTGTACCCCTCTCTCTGTACGCCTCTCACTCTGTCCCCCTCTCTCTCTGACCCCCTCTTTCTCACCCGCTTCTCTCTCACCCCCGCTCTCTGCCCCCCTCTGTCCCCTCTCTCTGCCCCGCTCTCTCTCCCACCCGCCTCCCTCTCTCCCCCTCTCTCTCTCCCCCACTCTCTGCCCCCCTCTCTGTCGCCCTCTCTCTGACCCCCACTGTCTGACCCACTCTTTCACCCCCCTCTCTCCCACCCATCTCCCACTATCCCCCCTCTTTGACCCCCTCTCTCTCTGTCCCCTCTCTCTCTGTCCCGCGCTCTCTCCCACCCGCCTCTCTCTGATGCTCTCTCTCTGTCCCCCGCTCTCTGACCCCTCTCTCTGTCCCCCCCTCTCTCTGTCCCCCACTCCCTGTCCCCTCTCTCTGCCCCCCTCTCTCTGACCCCTCTCTATGTCGCCCTCGCTCCGCCCCCTCTCTGCCACTGTCTCTCTGCCCCCCCCGTCCCCCCTCTCTGTGTCCCTCCTCTCTCTGTCCCCCTCTCTCTCCCCCATCTCTGTCATCGTCTTTTTGTCCCCCCCTCCCTCTCTCCACTCCCTCTCTCCCCCCTTTCTCTGTCCCCCCTCTCTCTCTCTGTCCCTCCCTCTAGCTGTTCCCCCTCTCTCTGTCCCCCCTCTCTATCCCGCCTCTATCTGTCCATCCTCTTTGTCCCAACCCTCTCTGAACCCCCTCCTCCTCTCACTGTCCCCCTCTCTTTCTGTTCCCCTGTCTCTGAACCCCTCTACCTCCCCCACTCTCTGTCCGCCCACTTTCTGTCCCCCCCTCTCTCTGTCCACCCCTCTCTCTGTCGCCCTTTATCTGACCCCCTCTCTCTCTGTCCCTCTCTCTGTCCTCTCTCTCTGTCCCCCACACTCTGTCTCTGACCCCCTCTCTCTGTCCCTCTCTGCCCCCTCTCTCTGTTCCCTTGTCTCTGTCCCCCTGTCTCTGTCGCCTCTCTCTCTGTTCCCCTCTATCTCTGTCCCCCTCTCTCTCTGTCCCCCCTTTCTCTGTCCCCCTCTCTCTTCCACCCGCCTCGCTATCCCCACTCTTTGTCCCCCCCCCGTCCCCCTCTCTCTCAGTTCGGCACTCTCATACCCCTTCTCTCACCCACCGCATCTCTCTCTGCCCCCTCTCTCTGTCCCCATCTCTCTGTCCCCCCTCTCTCTGTCCACCCTCTCTCTGTCTCCTCTCTCTGTCCCCCTCTCTCTGTCCCCCTCTCTCTGTCCCCCCTCTCCCTGTCCCCCCTCTCTCTGTCCCCCCTCTCTGTCCCCCTCTCTCTGTCCCCTCTTTCTCTCCCCTGCTCTCTGCCACCCCCTCTGTCGCCCTGTCTCTGCTCCGTCACTCTCTGCCCCTCTCTCTAACCCCCCCTCTCTCTCTCTCTCCCCCACTCTCTCCATCCCCCCCACTCTCTGTCCCCCTCTCTGACCCCCTCTCTCTGACCCCCTCTCTCTCCTCCACTCTGTACCCATCTCTCTGTCCCCCACTCTATATTGCCCTCTCTCTCTGTCACCCTGTCTCTGAGCCCCGCTATCTCCCACCTCTCTCTGTCCCCCCTCTCTCTATCCCCTCTCTCTCTGTCCCCCTCTCTCTCTGCCCCCTCTGTCTCTCTGTCCCCTCTCTCTCTGTCCCCTCTCTCTCTGTCACCCTCTCTCTGTCGCCATTTCTCAGCCCCCCTCTCTCACTGTCCCCCTCTGTCTCTGACCCCCTCTCTTGCTGTCCCCCTCTATATCACCCTCTCTCTGTCCCCCTCTCTCTGACCCCCTCGATCTCCTCCACATTCTGTGCCCCTCTCTCTGTCGCCCTCTCTCTGTCACCCTCTCTCTGTACCCCCTCTCTCTCTGTCCCCCCTCTGTCTCCCCCTCTCTCTCTGTCCCCCTCTATCTCCCCCTCTCTCTGACCCCCTCTATCACCCCCTCTTTTTGTCCTACTCTCTGTCCACCTCTATCTCCCCCACTCGCTGTACCACTATCTCTGTACTCTTCGCTCTGAACCCCTCTATCTACCCCTCTCTCTGTGCCTCTCTCTCTGTCCCCCTCCCTTTGTCAACCTCTATCTCCCCTTTCTCTGTCCCCCTCTCTCTGTCCCCCTCTCTCTCCCACCAGCCTCTCTCTGACCCCCTCTCTCTCCCACCCGCCTCTCCCTCTCTGTCCCTCTCTCTGTCCCCCACCCTCTGTCCCACCCTCTCTGTCCCCCCTCTCTCTGTCCCCCCTCTTTCGGTACACCCCTCTTTCTGTCCCTCCCTCTCTCTGTCCCCCTCTCTCTGACCCGCTCTCTCTGACCCTCTCTTGCTCCCCCACTCTCTGTGGTCGTCTCTCTGTCGCCCTCTCTCTGCCCTCCTCTCCCTTCCACCTGCCTCTCTCTTCCCCCCTCGCTCTGACCCCCTCTCTCTCTGTCCCCCTCTCTCTCTGTCCCCTTCTCTCTGTCCCCCCCTCTCTCTGTCCCACCTCTCTCTGTCCCCCCTCTGTCTGTCCCCCCTCTCTCTCTGTCCCCCCTCTGTCCCCCTCTCTCTCTGTCCCCCCCTCTCTCTGCCCCCCTCTCTCTCTGCCCCGCTCTCTCTCTGTCCCCCCCTCTCTCTCTGTCCCCCTCTCTGTCCCCCTCTCTGTGGCCCCCTCTCTGTGCCCCCCTCTCTCTGTCCCCCTCACTCTGTCCCCCTCTCTCTGTCCCCCTCGCTCTCTGCCTCCTCTCTCTGTCCCCCTCTCTCTGTCCCCCTCTATCTGTCCTCCTCTCTCTGTCCCCTCTATCTCTACCCCGCTCTCTGCGCCCCTCTCTTTCGCCCTCTCTCTGCTCCGTCTCTCCCTGACCCCCTCTCTGACCCCCTCTCTCTCTCTCTCTCTCTGTCCCACACTCTCTCCATCTCCGCACTGTCTGTCTCCCCCTCTCTCTGACCCCATCTATCTCCCCCACTCTCGGTGCCTCTCTCTGTCGCCCTCTCTCTGCCCCTCTCATCGTCTTTTTGTCCCCCCCTCCCTCTCTCCACTCCCTCTCTCCCCCCTTTCTCTGTCCCCCCTCTCTCTCTCTGTCCCTCCCTCTAGCTGTTCCCACTCTCTCTGTCCCCCCTCTCTATCCCGCCTCTATCTGTCCATCCTCTTTGTCCCAACCCTCTCTGAACCCCCTCCTCCTCTCACTGTCCCCCTCTCTTTCTGTTCCCCTGTCTCTGAACCCCTCTACCTCCCCCACTCTCTGTCCGCCCACTTTCTGTCCCCCCCTCTCTCTGTCCCCCCCTCTCTCTGTCGCCCTTTATCTGACCCCCTCTCTCTCTGTCCCTCTCTCTGTCCTCTCTCTCTGTCCCCCACACTCTGTCTCTGACCCCCTCTCTCTGTCCCTCTCTGCCCCCTCTCTCTGTTCCCTTGTCTCTGTCCCCCTGTCTCTGTCGCCTCTCTCTCTGTTCCCCTCTATCTCTGTCCCCCTCTCTCTCTGTCCCCCCTTTCTCTGTCCCCCCCTCTCTGTCCTCCCCACTCTGTCCCCCATTTCTCTGTCCGCCATTTCTCTTTTCCCTCTCTCTCTGTCCCCCCTCTCTCTCTGTCACCCTCTCTCTGACCCACTCTCTCTGTCGCCCTCTCTCTGTCCCGCTCTCCCGCCCACCCACCTCTCTCTGACCCCCTCTCTCTATCCCCCTCTCTCTGAACCCATCTATCTCACCCACTCTCTGTCCCCCCCTCTCTCCCACCCATCTCCCTCTATCCCCCCTCTTTGTCCCCCTCTCTCTCTTTCCCCCTCCCTCTTTACCCCCGCTCTCTGTCCCCCTCTCTGTCGCCCTCTATCTTCCCCCTCTCTGTCCCTCTCTCTCTCTGTCCCCCCTCTCTCTCTGTCCCCCTCTCTCTGACCCACTCTCTCTGTCGCCCTCTATCTGTCCCCCTCTCTCTGTCCCGCTCTCCCACCCACCCACCTCTCTCTGATCCCCTCTCTCTCCCACCCGCCTATCTCTCTGTCCCATGCCCTCTGATCCCCTCTCTCTCTGTCCCCCTCTCTCTGTCCCCCTCTCTCTGTCCCCCCTCTCTCTGTCCCGCTCTCTCTGTCCCCTTCTATCTGACCCACTCTCTCTGTCACCCTCTCTATGACCCCCTCTCTCTACCACCCGCCTCTCTCTCTCCCCGGTCTCTGACCCCCTGTCTGTCGCCCTCTCTCTGTCCCCCTCTCTCTCCCACCTCCATCTATCCCCCCCTTGTTCTCCTCTCTCTGTTCCCCTCTCTCTCTGTCCACTCTCTCTCCCACCCGCCTCTCTCTGACCCCCTCTCTCACCCCCACTCTATACCCCTCTCTCTGTCCTCCAGTCTCTGTCCCCCACACTCTGTCCCCCTTTCTGTCCTCCTCTCTCTGTCGCCCTCTATCTCCCCCTCTCTCTGACCCCCTCTACCTCCGACTTTTTCTGTTCCCCTCTCTTTATCCCCCTCTCTCTATCCCCCTCTCTCTGTCGCCCCTCTCTCTGTCGCCCCTCTCTCTGTCCCCCACTCTCTGTCCCCCTCTCTCTCCCACCTGTCTCCCTCTATTCCCCCTCTTTGTCCCCCTCTCTCTCTGTTCCCCTCTTGCTCTGTCCCACGCACTCTCCCACCCGCCTCTCTCTGACTCCCTCTCTCTCCCACCAGACTCTTTCTCTGTCCCCCTCTCTCTGTCCCCCTCCCGCTCTCTGTCCCGCGCTCTCTCCCACCCGCCTCTCTCTGACCCACTCACTCTGTCCCCCTCACTCTCTGCCCACTCACTCTGTCCCCCTCTCTCTGACCCCTCTCTCTGTCCCCCTCTATCTCGCCCTCTCTCTGTCCCCTCTCTCTGTCCCCTATCTCCGCCCCCCTCTCTGCCCCTCTCTCTCTCTGTCCCCCCTCTCTGTCCCCCTCTCTCTGTTCCCCACTCTCTCTGTCCCCCCCTCTCTGTCCCCCACCACCCTCTGACCCACTCTCTCACCCCCACTCTGTACCCATCTCTCTGGCCCCCCACCCTCTGGCCCCAATCTCTGTCCCCCCTCTCTGTCCCCCTTTATCTCCCCCTCTCTCTGGCCCCCTCTACCTCCCCCTCTGACACTGCCTCTCTCTGACCCCCTCTCTCTCTGTCGCCCTTTCTCTGTCGCCCTCTCTGTGCCCCCTCTATCTTTATCCCCTCTCTCTCTGTCCACCTCTCTCTCTTGCCCCCCTCTCTCTCTGTCCCCCCTCTCTCTCTGTCGCCCCTCTCTCTCTGTCCCCCCCGTCTCTGTCCCCATCTCTCTGTCCCCCATCTCTCTGTCCCCCGTCCCTCTGTCCCCGTCTCTCTGTCCCCCTCTCTCTCTGTCCCCCTCTCTCTGTCCCCCGTCTCTCTGACCCCCTCTCTCTCTGTCCACCTCTCTCTCTGTCCCCCTCTATCTGACCCACTCTCTCTGTTGCCTTCTCTCTGTCGCCCTCTCTCTGTCCCCCTCTCTATGACTCCCTCTCTCCCACCCACCTCCCTCTATCCCCCCTCTTTGTTCTCCTCTCTCTCTGTTCCCTCTCTCTCTGTCCCCCTCTCTCTCTGACCCCCTCTCTCTCTGTCCCCCTCTCTCTCTGACCCCCTCTCTCTCTGTCCACCTCTCTCTCTGTCCCCCTCAATCTGACCCCCTCTCTGTCGCCTTCTCTCTGTCGCCCTCTCTCTGTCCCCCTCTCTATGACTCCCTCTCTCCCACCCACCTCCCTCTATCCCCCCTCTTTGTTCTCCTCTCTCTCTGTTCCCTCTCTCTCTGTCCCGCTCTCCCTCCCACCCGCCTCTCTCTGACTCCTCCGCCTCACACTCACCTCTCTCTCTACCCTCCTCTCCCTGTCTCCTCTCTCTGTCTCCTCTCTCTATCCCCCTCTCTCTGTCCCCCTCTCTCTGTCCCCCATCTCTCTGTCCCCCATCTCTCTGTCCCCCTCTCTCTGTCCCCCGTCTCTCTGACCCCCTCTCTCTCTGTCCCCCTCTCTCTGTCCCCTTCTCTCTGTCCCCCTCTCTCTGTCCCCCCTCTCTCTGTCCCCCTCTCTCTGTCCCCGTCTCTCTGTCCCCCTCTCTCTTTCGCCCTCTCTCTGTTGCCCTCTCTCTGTCCCACTCACTCAGACCCCCTCTGTCTGGCCCACTCTCTGACCCCTCTCTCTCCCACCCGTCTCGCTCTATCCCCCCTCTTTGTCCCCCTCTCTCTCTGTCCCCCTCTCTCTCTGACGCCATCTCCCTGTCCCCCTCAATCCCCCCGTCTCTCTGTCCCCGTCTCTCTGTCCCCCTCTCTCTGTCACCCCTCAGTCTCCCCGCTCTCTGTCCCCCCTCTCTTCGCCCTCTCTCTGCCCCTCCCTCTTTGCCCCCACCCTCTCTGTCCCCTCTATTTCTGTGCCCCACTCTCTCCATCCCCCCACTCTCTGACCCCCTCTCTCACCCCCACTCTGTAAACATCTCTCTGTCCCACTCTCTCTGTCCCACTCTCTCTGTCCCCCTCTCTCTGTCCCCCCTCTCTCTGTCCCCCTCTCTCTCTGTCCCCCTCTCTCTGTCCCCCTCTCTCTTTGTCCCCCTCTCTCTCTGTCCCACTCTCTCTCTGTTCCCCCTCAGTCTCCCCCGCTCTCTGTCCCCCCTCTCTTCGCCCTCTCTCTGCCCCCTCCCTCTCTGCCCCACCCTCTCTGTCCCCTCTATCTCTGTGCCCCACTCTCTCCTTCCCCCCACTCTCTGACCCCCTCTCTCACCCCCACTCTGTAACCATCTCTCTGTACCACTCTCTCTGTCCCCCTCTCTCTTTCCCCCTCTCTCTGTTCCTTCTCTCTCTGTCCCACTCTCTCTGTCCCCCTCTATCTCTGTCACCCTCTCTCTGTCCCCACTCTCTCTGTCCCTCTCTCTCTGTCCACCTCTCTCTGTCCCCCTCTCTCTGACCCCCTCTCTCTGCTCCTCTCTCTCTCACCCGCCTCCCTCTATCACCCCTCTTTGTCCCCCTCTCTCTCTCCCCCTCTATCTCTGTCCTGCTCTCCCTCCCACCCGCCTCTCTCTGACCCCCTCTCTCTCACACACGCCTCTCTCTCTGTCCCCCCCTCTGTCCCGCACTCTATCCCACCCGCCTCTCTCTGTCCCCCTCTCTCTGTCCCCCTCTCTCTGTCCTTCTCTCTCTGTCGCCCTCCCTCTGCCCCCTCTCTCTGTCCCCCTCTCTCTCTGTCCCCCTCCCTCTATCCCCCTGTCTGTTCCCCCCTCTCTCTGTCCCCCCTCTCTATCTGTCCCCCTCTCTCTCTCTGTCCCCCACTCTCTCTGTCACCTCTCTCTCTGTCCCCAACTCTCTCCATCCCCCCAATCTCTGACCACCTCTCTCACCTCCACTTTATACCCCTCTCTCTGTCCCCCTTTCTGTCCTCCTCACTCTGTCGCCCTCTATCTCCTCCTCTCTCTGACCCCCTCAACCTCCGACATTTTCTGTCCCCCTCTCTCTATCCCCCTCTCTCTATCCCCCCCTCTCTCTATCCCCCTCTCTCAGTCGCCCCTCTCTGTATCCCCCCTTTGTCCCCTCTCTCTCTGTCCCCCTCTCGCTCTGTCCCCCTCTCTCTGTCCCCTCTCTCTCTCTCTGCTCCCCACTCTCTCCATCCCGCCACTCTCTGAACTCCTCTCTCACCCCCACTCTGTACTCCTCCTCTCTGTCCCCCTCTCTCTTTCCCCCCCTCTCTCTCTCTGTCCCCCTCTATCTCGCCCTCTCTCTGTCCCCCTGTCTCTGCCTCCCTCCCTCTGCCCCCTCTCTCTATCCCCCCGCTCTCTGTCGCCCCTCTCTGTCCCCCTCTCTCTTTCCCCCTCTCTCTCTGTTCCCTCTCTCTCTGTCCCCCACTCTCTCCATCCCCCCACTCTCTGACCTCCTCTCTCACCCCCACTCTGTACCCCTCTCTCTGACCCCACTCTCTGCCCCCCCCTCTCTGTCCCCCACTCTATCACCCCTCTCTCTCACCCCCTCTACCTGCGACTTTTTCTGTATCCCTCTCTGTGATCCCCTCTACCTCCCCCTCTCTCTGTCCCCCCTCTCTGTCACCCTGTCTCTGTCCCCTCTCTCTCTCTATTCCCCTCTCACTCTCTGTCCCTCTCTCTCTGTCCCCCCTCTCTCTATTCCCCTCTCACTCTCTGTCGCCCTCTCTCTGTCCCCTCACTCTCTCCAACTCTCTCTACCCCTCTCTCTCTGTCCCCCGTATCTCCCCACTCCCTGTCCCCCTCTCTCTGTTGCCCTCTCTCTGACCCGCTCTCTCTGTCCCCCTCTCCCTACCCCCTCTCTCTCTGTCCCCTCTCTCTGTCTCCTCTCTCTCTGCCCCCCTCTCTCTCTGTCCCCTCCTCTCTGACCCGCTCTCTCTGTCCCCCTCTCCCTACCCCCTCTCTCTCTGTCCCCTCCTCTCTGCCCCCTCTCTCTCTGCCCCTCTCTCACTGTCCCCCTCTCTCTCGCCACCTCTATCTCCCCCACTCTCTGTCCTCTCTCTCTGTCACCCTCTCTCTGCCCTCCTCTCTCTGTCCCCCACTCTGTCCTGCCTCTATCTATCCACCCTCTCTGCCCCCTCTCTCTGACACCCCTTCCTCTCTCTGTCCTCCTCTCTCTATCACCCCTCTCTCTCTCCCCCACTCTCTGTCCCCCTCTCTCTGCCCCCTTTCCCTGTCCCCTCTCTCTCTCCCCCCCTCACTTTATCCCCCTCTCTCTGTCCCCCCTCTCTCTCTGTCACCCCCTTTCTATGTCTCCCCCCTCTCTCTGCCCCCCCTCTGTCCTCCCACTCTCTGCCCCCTCTCTCTGTCCCCCTCTCTCTGTCCCCGTCTCTCTGTCTCCCGCCTCTCTTTGTCACCCCCGTCCCTCTCTCTCTCTGTCCCCTTTCTCTCTCTGTCCCTCTCTCTCACTGTCCCCCCCGTCGCCTTCTCTCTGACCCCACTCTCTCTGTCCCCTCTCTCTCTGTCCACTTCTCTCTCTGTCCCCCTCTCTCTGTCCCCCCCTCTCTGTCCCCCCTCTCTGTACCCCTCTGTCCACCCACTCTGCCCCCCTCTCTGTCCCCGCTCTCTTTCCCCCTCTCTCTCTGCCCCCTCTCTCTGCCCCTCTCTCTCTCTGTCCCCCACTCCCTCTGTTCCTCTCTCTCTGCCCCCCTCTCTCTGCTCCACACTCTCTCTGCCCCTCTCTCTCTGTCCCCCTCTCTCTGACACCCTCTCTCTCTGTCCCCCCATCCCCCTCTCTCTCTGTCCCCCCTCTCTCTGCCTCCCCCTCTCTGTCCACCCCTCTCTCTGTCCCCCCTCTCTCTGTCCCCCTCTCTCTCTGTTCCCCTCTCTCTCTGTCCCCCCTCTCTCTGTCCCCCTCTCTCTCTGTTCACCTCTCTCTCTGTCTCCCTCTCTCTCTCTGTCCCCTCCTCTCTCTCTGTCCCCCTCTCTCTCTGCCCCCCTCTTTTTCTCTCGCTCTCTCTGCCCCCTCTCTCTCTGCCCTAATCTCTCTCTGTCCCCCACTCCCTCTGTCCCCCTCTCTCTCTGTCCCCCCGTCCCCCTCTCTCTCTGTCCCCCTCTCTCTCTGTCCCCCTCTCTCTCTGTCCTCCCTCTTTCTGTCCCCCGCCACTCTCTGTCCCCCCCGTCCCCCTCTCTCTCTGCCCCCTCTATCTGTCCCCCTCTCTCTCTATCCTTCCCTCTCTCTGTCGCCCCCTCTCTCTGACCCCCCTCTATGTGTCCCTCTCTCTCTCTGTCCCCCCATTCTTTGTCCCCCCTCTCTCCTTTCCCCCTCTCTCTGTCTCCCCCTCTCTCTGTCCCCCTCTCTCTGTCTCCCCACTCTCTGTCCCCTCTCTCTGTTCCCCCTCTCTCTGCCCCCCGCTGTCTGTGTTCCCCTCTCTCTGTGTTCCCCTCTCTCTCTATCTCCCTCTCTCTATCTCCCTCTCTCTCTCCCCCCTCTCTCTCGCGCTCTCTCTGCCCCCCTTGCTCTCTGACCCCTCTCTCCCTGCCCCTCACTCTCTCTGCCACCCCCTCTCTCTGCCCCCTCTCTCTCTGCCCCCCTCTCTCTCTGTCCGCCTCTCTCTGTCCCCTTCTCTCTCTGTCCCTCTCTCTCTGCCCCTCTCTCTCTGTTCCCCTCTCTCTGTTCCCCTCTCTCTGTCCCCCTCTCTCTCTGCCCCCCTCTCTCTCTCTGTCCCCCCTCTCTCTCTGGCCCCTCTCTCTCTGTCCCCCTCTCTCTCTGTCCCCCCCTCTCTCTGGTCCCTCTCTCTCTGTCCCCCTCTCTCTCTGTCCCCTCTCTCTGTCCCCTTCTCTCTCTCTCTCTCTCTCTGCCCCCCTCTGTCTCTGCCCCCCTCTCTCTCTCCCCCCCCTCTCTCTGTCTCCCTCTCTCTCTGTCCCCTCTCTCTGTCCCCTTCTCTCTCTCTCTCTCTCTCTCTGCCCCCCCTCTCTCTCCCCCCCTCTCTCTGCCACCTCTCTCTCTGTCCCCCTCTCTAGCTGTCCCCCTCTCTCTCCCCCCCTCTCTCTGCCACCTCTCTCTCTGTTCCCCTCTCTCTCTGCCCCCCTCTCTCTCTGCCCCCTCTCTCTCGGCCCCCCTCTCTCTCTGTCCCCCACTCTCTCTGTTCCCCTCTCTTTCTGTTCCCCTCTCCCTTTGTCTCCCTCTCTCTCTGTCTCCCTCTCTCTGTGTGTCTCTCTCTCTCTGTCCCCCACATTGTCTGTCACCCTCTCTCTCTCCCCCCTCTCTCTCTGCCTCCCTCTCTCTCTCGCCTTCTCTCTGCCCCCCCGCCCCCTCTCTCTCTGCTCCCCTCTCTCTCTGCCCCCGCTCTCTCTGCCCCATCTCTCTGTCCCCCTCTCTCTCTGTCCCCTCTCTCTCTGTCCCCTCTCTCTGTTCCCCTCTCTCTTTGTCCCCTTCTCTCTCTGCCCCCCTCTCTCTCTGTCCCCCTCTCTCTCTGTCCCTCCTCTCTCTGTCTCCCACTCTCTCTGCCCCCTCTCTCTGCCCCCTCTCTCTCTGCCCCCCTCTCTCTCTGTCCCCTCTCTCTGTCCCCTTCTCTCTCTCTCTCTCTGCCCCCTCTCTCTCTGCCCCCCTCTCTCTCTGTCCACTCTCTCTCTGTTCCCCTCTATCTCTGTCCCCTTCTCTCTCTGCCCCCCTCTCTCTCTGTGCATCTCTCTCTGCCCCCTCTCTCTCTGCCCCCCCTCTCTCTGTCCCCTCTCTCTGTCCCCTTCTCTCTCTGTCCCCCTCTCTCTCTGTCCCCCTCTCTCTGTCCCCCTCTCTCTCTGTCCCCTCTCTCTCTGTCCCCTCTCTCTCTGTTCCACTCTCTCTCTGCCCCCCTCTCTCTCTGTCCCCCACTCTCTCTGTTCCCCTCTCTCTCTGTTCCCCTCTCTCTCTGCCCCCCTCTCTCTCTGTCTCCCTCTCTCTCTGTCACCCTCTCTCTCTGCCCCCCCTCTCTCTGACCCCTCTCTCATTATGTCCTCCCCTATTTCTCTCTCTCTCCCTCCCTCCCTCACCTTATTTCTCCCTTCCCTCTCTCTCTGTCTTTCCCTGCTCCTTCGCTCTCTCTCCATCTTCTCTCACTCTCGATCTCCCTATCTTGGTCTCTCTTTTCCCACCACCCTCCGTTTCTCTCTAACCGAATCTCTCTCCCTTCTGTCCCGCCCTTACTCTCTCTCTCTGACACACTCTGTCTCCCTGGTCCTTCCCTCTCCCTCTGACCCAGAGACTGCAGGTTGGTGGTGAGTCTGCTTGTGGGGGTTGGGGGGGTGGGGGGGCTTGTGGGTGTGAGATGATCGAGAGATGTGGGAAGTGGGAGGTGGGGAAAATGGGGTAGAGCCAGAATTGTGAGAAGGAGATAGAGACGGCAGGAGAGAGAGAGAGAGAGAGTGAGGGTGAGGGGGAGAGAGAAGAATGGAGGCAGGTGGATAAACTCATGTTGGGGGTGTGAGAGAGAGAGAGGGGGAGAGTGAGGCAGAAAGAATAGTGGAGGCAGGTGGAGAAACTGGG
Organism: Chiloscyllium punctatum; assembly: GCF_047496795.1. NCBI lineage: Eukaryota > Metazoa > Chordata > Chondrichthyes > Orectolobiformes > Hemiscylliidae > Chiloscyllium > Chiloscyllium punctatum. The sequence goes on from NC_092769.1 coordinate 18,621,538, forward strand.
GTTGGGGGCTCTGAGAGGGGACCAGAGAGAGTGAAAGGGAGAGGTGGTGAGAAAGAGAGATTGTGCAGGAAGGGAGAGATGGAGAGAATTGAGGAGGAAAAGTGGGGGTGAGGAATTGGGGAGGCCAGGTTGGAGTGGGGGGGGGTGTCAGAGGGAGTTAAACCCAGCTCCTGAGCTCAGGGCGCGGTGTCCTCCCCTTCCCTGAGGACCAGGACTTGGGGCTGAGTCTGTCTCTCTCCAGCTCAGCTTCTCCAACACAAAGACACACAACAACATCGGTCACTCTGCTGCTCGGCACGATTTAATCAACATTTTTATTGGTTACAAATGGAAGTGATGGATACAGTCAGTGGGATGGTGCCTTATCTCACTGGCCCCTGAGTTGTGAGAAACATTGAAATGTTTCCCTGTAACCCCCCTGTGGGATAAGGATGGACAAACCAGCGCTACCCTCAGTCTGTTACCATAGCGACAGGCTGCTCCATCGCTGAAACAATGAACTGAAATGAGAAAATCCCAGATGGATTGATTAATGAGGGAATTTGATGGATGGATGGATTTGGGTGAAGGGATATTTCAACACATTCTTCAGCTGCTGCCTGAACTTCGTCTGGGTCACGGCATAAATCGCGGTGTTTGTGCAGCAACTGAGGAGCTGCAGCATGAAGCCCAATTCCTGCACAAAGAGATCGAGATTCACAGACCGATACCCAAACCAATACATCCGTCTCCATATAGAATACAGCATTAACATTGACCATAACAGGATGAAATTGGCCGAGATCACAAACAGTAAAATGATGGATTTTTTTCGGTTTCTCATTTCAGTGTCAGACTGAGCGTCCCCATTGGTGTGAGCGCGGAGTCTCCTGCGGGCTCTGCTGGTCACTAAAATGTGTCTGACGGTGAGAACATTGAGCAGCAGAATCAGGAGAAATGGGACACACGGGGTTAGAATGTGGTGGAGGGACTCGATTGTGACCCAGACACTGGAGAATTGAACAGCGGCTGTTACATCACAAAACCAGGGGGTGTTCGCGAGCCGATACCGAGCCGTGAGAATAAAATACCAGGAAATGTTCTTTAAACAGCTCAGCACAGTCACTGCTCCCAGAACCACAGCCGCCGTTTTCTCACTGCAATATTTACTTTTCAGCTTCTGGTAACAAATGGCCACAAACCGATCAAAGGTGAAAGTGACGGTGAACCAGACAGAGCAGTCAGTGGCTGCATAAAGCAGGACGGCGTGGATATTACACACGGGGACGGAGACCCTCAGGAAATAAAACTGTTCCTTATAAACAATGGGAATGTGTCTCAGGATCAGGTCGAGGATAATGACCAGGAGATCCGCCGCTGCCATGGCCCCCAGGTAACGTCTGACACACGGAGACAATCCACAATCTTTATAAAGCAGGACGTAGATGGTCACTACGTTAACTGTGAGGAAGGAAAACAAACCCATTATCCATCAGCCTGGAGGCAAAGGGACCCGTTTGATCAGGGACCCAGTGAGATTTTCAAATGTGTCCCTGTATTCAGGGATTTATTAACATAATTGGAGCTGGAATAACAAATGGGAAGGTCGGAATTACTGACAAAAATGTGACATAAACCACAAGAAACCCTCCCTCCCCAAACACACAGAGACACATCCATAAGGACAGATGGTTTCTAGAACATTCCCACACACTCGACCACTTGAGAGCAGACACAGGTCACTCCTTCCCAGTTCCTAATACGGAGGGTGGAAACGTTGCTGTCCTGAAGGATTCTCTCCCAGTTTCCTGAAGACAAACGGAGTTTGGGAATTCCTGTATTTTGGTCTAAATTGTGGTCGATCCTGTGTCGTGGAGAAATGTAAACGCAGGGAAAACATATTCACCCCTTTAACTGCCCGAGGGGCCTTCGGAACAGTGTCTCCTTCTCCCTGGAACGGGATCTCTTCCCTCGGGATCTTATCGTTTGTTCAATTCACTGACGTCCGGCCGTTCACAAACAATGTCAGGGACAGAACGTTCCGGGGAATGTCAGTTATAGAATGTCGGGGACAGAATATTCCGGGGAATGTCAGTTATAGAATGTCGGGGACAGAACGTTCCGGGGAATGTCAGTTATAGAATGTCAGGGACAGAACGTTCCGGGGAATGTCAGTTATAGAATGTCAGGGACAGAACGTTCCGGGGAATGTCAGTTATAGAATGTCAGGGACAGAACGTTCCGGGGAATGTCAGTTATAGAATGTTGAGGACAGGACGTTCCGGGGAACCCCTTGACCTGTCCATGACCTTTCCCCCCTCCCCACCCCACCAACATGATGTCCTGTGCCTGGACACACTGTAACATTAATGGGGTGTGAGACGGAGCGTCCAATCACAGGAATGGGAACTAAAGGCATTGCCAGATCAGCTGAAATGGTTAGATATACCACATTCTCAATCCACCTCCCAGAACCAGCCCAGACACCATATACCCAGAGGAGATATCTGTTCACTGTGGAACACTGTACAGAACAAGCCAGTGTCCTGCTCAGTACAACCCAGCAATCTGGACAGATTCATCCATTCCACTGGTCAATACAATCCAGCAATCTGTCCAGAGTGGAACACTGCGCAGACCACAGCAGTGCATTGATCTATAAACCCGGACTAGATATCTGTACAGAGTGGAGCACTGTGCAGACCACTGCAGTGCATTGATCTATAAACCCGGACTAGATATCTGTCCAGCACAGGGAGCTGTGTAGACCACAGCAGGGCACTAATGTGTGAACCTGAAACAAATATCCATCCAGCATAAGGAGCTGCACAGACCACATCATTGTATTATCTATAAACCTCAACCAGAATGAGTGACCAGCACAGGGAACTGTGCAGTGATCACCCGTGCATTGATCTGTAACCCAGGAGCAGTTACCCTCCCAGCATGTAGGACTGTGTACCCCACCCCAGTACATTGATCTGTATCCCAGGAGCAGTTACCCTCCCAGCATGTAGGACTGTGTACATCACCCCAGTGCATTGATCTGTAACCCAGGAGCAGTTACCCTCCCAGCATGTAGGACTGTGTACACCACCCCAGTACATTGATCTGTAACCCAGGAGCAGTTACCCTCCCAGCATGTAGGACTGTGTACATCACCCCAGTGCATTGATCTGCAACCCAGGAGCAGTTACCCTCCCAGCATGTAGGACTGTGTATCCCACCCCAGTGCATTGATCTCTAACCCAGGAGCAGTTACCCTCCAGCATGTAGGACTGTGTACACCACCCAGTGCATTGATCTGTAACCCAGGAGCAGTTACCCTCGCAGCATGTAGGACTGTGTACACCACCCCAGTACATTGATCTGTAACCCAGGAGCAGTTACCCTCCCAGTATGTAGGATTGTGTACCCCACCCCAGTGCATTGATCTGTAATTCAGGAGCAGTTACCCTCGCAGCATGTAGGACTGTGTACACCACCCCAATACATTGATCTGTAACCCAGGAGCAGTTACCCTCCCAGTATGTAGGATTGTGTACCCCACCCCAGTGCATTGATCTGTAATTCAGGAGCAGTTACCCTCGCAGCATGTAGGACTGTGTACACCACCCCAGTGCATTGATCTGTAACCCAGGAACAGTTACCCTCCCAGCATATAGGACTGTGTACCCCACCCCAGTGCATTCCTCAGTAATACTGTATTCGATCCCTGCCCAGTGTGGGGAAAGTTGCAGCCCATGCTGGAACTGACAGGATGTGCAGCTCCCACCCATTTACAGCTCCATGTCTCCATTGTTGCCCTAACAAGGGGGTGTTGTGTGTGTGAACCTCACTGCCAGAGAGACCAAGCGGGGGAATCAGTTTAAATATCATCACATGGGAGGGGTTTGGGGTATAGACAGAGAGGGGGAGACTGAGAGACAGTGTCATGGAAGGATGGGTTCCCAGGTTGCAGAATACTGAAAGCTGGACACTTCGATAACATTCTGTAACATGAGCCAGTCTTCCCAGGAAAGATGGGAAAATGGGATATTGGTGTGAGGTCAGATGATGGAGAGTTTTGGATGAGCATTTGTTCTCCAGCTTTGTAAATGGAGTCCTTCATGGCTGGAGGTACTCACCATCACCCAGATGCCCCTGGATATTCCGTGATCCCTGGCACTGGGGCCATCTTTAAAAGGCCAATGGGCACATGGTTGAGCTTTCTCAGTTTGGACCTGCCCTGGACAGTTTACCCCGAGCCTGGCAAATAAGGGGCAATTACACCATGGTTTGTCAACAGGGGTACGGAGGTCCTGGTGGCTGGGCTAGTACAGAGGGGGACCATTCTCTTCCCAGAGGGGGACACACCACCAGACCCACCGAGCATGGTCTGAGCTCCCCACCCAGCTCAGTGCAGTATCTGGGGTCTGAAGAAATGTCCAGCAATACAGGACAAGCATCAATTACCTCCCCCACTCTGTCAGGATAAGGGTCACCGTATTCTCTCTGCTCCCTCACACTCACGGTATATCTGTTATAGTACCAACCACCGAACAAGGCTCATGGTCCACCACTCTCACTGCCTCATGCTGCACCTTCTCTCTCTGTCTCTGTCTCTGTCTCTGTCTCTCTCTCTCTCTCTCCCCCCCTCCCTCCACTTCACCCCCACACTAATAACACTGCATGGAATCAACACTGTGGACTGACTCCCTCCAGACACCTCACTATGACCCCCTCCACACCGATACTCACACTAACAGTAGGACCACACCCACTCCCTCCCTCCCTCCCTCCCTCTCTTCCTCCCATTCCAGGAGAAACAGCCTGGAAAAGGACAGAAAGGGCCAAGCCGGGTGGTGGAGTGCCCGATATCCGTTCCCTCACCCCCCCCCCCCCCCCGCCATGTGGGGAGGATCCTGGTACAAGCCGGAGAGGACCGGGACGTCTCGTGTGGAGATTCTGAAACATCCACGTCCCACCGACCGAGTAAGGAGCAATGTTCAGTGAAGGGCAATTCTCACTTTAAACCCACTGGCAGTTCTGTTTCCTCCCGGCACAACTTAGAAGCTGTGGCCCTGATGCCATCTCCCTTTTGTGTCGAGCTGGTAAAATTGTTGGGCTCACATCACATCGTCACCACCACTTCCCAGGAAAGGAGCACCGAGACTGCCTCCTCCACCTCCCCCAATAAACATCTCCGATACTGAAACTATTCTTCAGTGAAAAAAGTCCCAGCCGATCCAGCCTCTCCTTATAGCTCACTCCCTCCTTTCCCAGCAACATCCAGGTTAATCTCTTCTCAATCCTCTCCAACTTAATAATATCAAAGTCAGTAATATCAAAGAGAATAGTCAAGGTATTTTCTAAGGGTACGGGGAGTCCAAAACTAGAGGACATAGGCTTAAGGTGAGAGGGGAAATATTTAAAAGTGACCTAAGGGGCAGCTGTTTCACCCAGAGGGTGGTGTGCCTATGGAATGAGCGGGCAGGATGACCAGACTGGACACAGAGGTCTCACCAATGTCCTGTACAACCACAACATGACATCCCCACTCTGATACTCAAAGGTCTGACCAATGAAGACAAGTGTGTTAAACACTTTCTTAACCACACTATCTATATGAGATGCAAATTTTAAAGAATTAAACCTGACAGCCTAGGTTTCTGTACTACAACACTGCCAAAGGCTCTACTTTTAATTGTACAGGTCCTGCTGTTGTTTGATTTACCAAATCCAGTACCTCGCATTAATCCAAATTAAACTCCATCAGCCACCCCTCAGCCCAGTGTGTGATATGACTGTCACCTCCCCCTCCCCCTTCAATTTTAAAATGCCCATCTCCCTCTCCAGGAGGCCTGCACACTCCGGCCTTGATTATCACAAAGACCCTGAGCTTGGTTTGCCTTGTGTGGTTAGGGGGAGGAGGGACAGATTGCAGACACAGTCAGTGGGGAGGAGAGGCTGGCCAGTAATCAGCAGCCAGGAAGAGGGGAGTCGCACATTAGAGTTAGGTAAGTGTGATCGGTGTTTTGTGACCAGAAATTAAGCTCTTCCTTCGTCTCTGGTGTTCAGTAATAAATATCTAATTGAGACCCTTCATTGGGCATTACCTTCATTACCATTCTTATTTTTATTGAATCCCTGCAGTGTTGACACAGGCCCTTCGGCCCAACAAGTCCATACCAACCTTCCCAAACCATTTCCCTATATTTACCCCTGACTAATTCACCTAACCTAGAAATCCCTGAACACTACAGACAATTTAGCATGACCAATCCACCGAACCTACACAGTTTGTGGTAGGAAACTGGATCACCCATTATAAGTTCACGCAGACAAGGGGAGAATGTGTAAACTCCACACAGATAGTCACCCAAGGCTGGAATCAACCGCAAGTCCCTGGTGCTGTGAGGCAGTAGTGCTAACCACCGTAGTACCCTTTGGATGATCCCTAACCAGCATTCACTGGAATCTACTCACTGCCTAAAGCAAAGGGAATTCAGTCAAATCCAAACTCTCCCAGGATGAAATCCCATTGCAAGTAGCTTGTGTGAGTACAATGTCTTCAGAAGCAGAATAACGTTTTGGACAATCTCACAATTTTTCCTTTGTCACACGTTTCAATAATATTTGGACAAAGTTCTTTCAAGTTAAAATTGCAGAGATTGTGTGTGTCTGTGTGTGTGTGTGTGTGTGTGTGTGTGTGTCAGCATTTTTAGAAAGGGAAATATTGATTATATAATTGCAATACCCAAACAGTTTGCCATTCATCTTTCCACCATAGTTTGAGTAACATTGCTTTGGATCATGAACATGTTGTTTTAGCAGATTAAAGAAACTAGTCTGACTTGTTCCTAAAACTGACACTGACCCAGTCTGAGACCGATATCATCGGCCATATCACCAACCTGGTCACATTTAACATTTGTTTTGAGCAGTGGAGGAGTGGGACTAGAAAAGGAAACAGTGACCCAAAAAGCTGGGGAACTATAGACCGGTGAGCCTGATGTCAGTGGTGGGTAAGTTGTTGGAGGGGATTCTGAGGGACACGACTTACATACATTTGGGAAGGCAAGGGCTGATCGGAGTAGACAACATAGCTTTCTGCATGGGAAAGCATTGATTTGGTTGAGATTTTGAAGAGGTGACAAAGAAGATTGATGAAGGCAGTTTGGTAGGCATTGTCTATATGGACTTCAGCAAGGTGTTCATTTAAAGAACAAAGACCAAAGAAAATTTACAGCCCAGGAACAGGTCCTTCTCCCTCCAAACCTGAACCAATCCAAATGTACTGTCTAAATCTGTCGGTCAATTCCTAATCATCTGTCTCCCTCTGCTCCCCACCTCCTCATGCATCTGTCCAGACGAATCTTAAATGAATCTACCGTGCCTGCTTCCACCACATCTGCTGGAAACGCATTCCAAACGCCCACCAGCCTCGACGTGAAGTACTGACCAGGTGTATTCCCCTTAAACATTCCACCTCTCACTTTGAAAGTATGACATCTCGTTATTGAATCCTTCAACCTGGGAAAAAGCTTGTCTCTATCCACACTGTCTGTACACATTGTGATTTTGCAAACCTCAACCAGGACCCCCTCAACCTCCTTTTTTGTAGTGAAAATAAACCGAACCGACTCAGCCTCTCTTCATAGCTAGTATTTCATTCCGATTGGTAGACAGATTAGTAAGTTTCAGTCACATGGGATACAGAGGAAGCTCGTCACAATTGGCTTGAAGGAAGACGGATATTTTTCAGACTGGAGGCTTGTGAGCAGCAGTGTGCTGTAAGAATCAGTACTGAGTTCACTGTATTTCATCAATTATGTAAAGGATTTGGATGTGAATATTTGGGCCATTGTTAGTAAGTTTACAGATGACATCAGAAAGGTGGTGTAGTAGATTATCTCAGAGTACAACAAGACCGCAATTAGATGGGACAAAAGGGGCAAGGAGTGACAGATGAAGTTTAATTTAGAGAAATACGAGGTTTTTGTATTGTGTGAAAGCAAATCAAGGCAGAAATTATACACTTAATGATAAGGTCCTGGGGCGTGTTGTGAAACAAAGAGACCGAGCGATGCAGGTATTTTGTTCCTTGAAAGTGGAGTCGCAGGTAGACAGAGTGGTGCAGAACACATTTGGCACATTTGCCTTAATCAGTCAGAGCATTGAGTATAGGAGTTGTGGTGGTATGTTACATCTGTACAGGACGTTGGTGAGGCCACTTTCAGAATACTGCGTACAACTCGGTTTTCTGCAGAAATGATTTACACAAATGTCCCAGGAGTGGAGGTTTGAGCTTTAGGGAGAGGTTGATTAGGTTGAGGTGTTTCCCCCTGGAGTGTCAGAGGCTGAGGGGTGACATTATAGAGGTTTATAAAACCATCAGGGGCATGGATATTCTGAACAGCCACGTTCTGCTCCCCAGGATAGGGGGTGTCCAGAACAAGAGGGCAGAGGTTGAAGGGGAGAGGGCGAATGATTTACAAGGGACCTGAAGGTAAATATTTCACACAGAGAGTGGTGCGTACATAGAAAGTGCTGTCAGAGGAAGTGCTGAAGGCGGTTACAGTCGCACATTTAAAAGTATCTGAGAGGAGGAATATTGGCCAAATGCTGGCAAATGGGACTGGATCAGATTTGATATCTGATTGGAGGGAACGGATTGGACTAATGGATGACTCTCTGATTCTACAAGAGAGATGACAAAAAATTCTGAAAGGACTTGTCAAGTCAGAATTCTCTTCACTGGAAGTTTATTTTGTCTCTATGCTCATATTGATTGAATGCTGCGTTGGGTCAATATTTGACAGAGAAGTGAATCATGCATAATGGGACATAGACAGGAAAGTGGGGCTGAGACCCCAACCTGATCAGCCACAATCTTAGTCCCTGGTAGAGAAGGCTCAAAATATCTAATGACCCACTCCTGCTCCTCAGTCCCATGTTCCTGTGTTCCATTCAGCCCCTCATACCTGCTAGACAGGAGCAGTTGGAGGCTACTTACTCCTATAACCTGGTGCACAGAAACACAGGAGACTATTCGGCCCTTCAAGACTGTCCCACATTGTTTGAGGTGATTTGGGAAATGTAATTGGGAAGCCCAGGCTGGGTATGAAAGAGGCCCCTCATCTCTCTTTGCAGAGCCCCTCCTCTCTGCAACTTGTGATTCATTTGTTGGTCATGTTGTAGACCCAGATTCACTGTGATTACAGCCCACATACCTCACCAAGCAATGGCTCACAAAATCCTCTGGTCTCCCTGACTGCAACATTCAATAACAGAACTTTCATGAAAATAACACCCACTAACTTTCAAATAATAGAATGGGAGAACATCAGAAACAGGGGCAGGTCGTTCACTCCCCAAGGCTGCCTTACCCTTCACTAAGATCATGGCTGATCTGTTCTTGGTCTCAAATCCTTTTTCATACCCAATTATTCATAGCACTCACTTCCTTGACAGGTCAATATCTATCTACCTCCTCTTCAAATACTTTCAGTCATCTTGCTCCCCAACACTCTTGAGAAGAGAAATCCACTCATTCAATCCTACCTGTTTGAAGAAAACAGTTGCTGCTCCTATATCATGGCTTATTGATGTGAACAAAAGAGGTTGACTCAAGGGTTCAGGTAAAAATGACTGGCCCCGATATCAAGGCAGTGATTAACTTCTGTTGACACCAAGGAGCTGGACTTAATGGGAATCAGAGTAAACTCTCCAGTGTTTGGTGTCAAACATGGCACAAAGTAAGATGTTCATCATCTCAGTTCTGGGTCACCTCTGTCGGAGATCGTTAGGTCAGCTTCCTTTTCTCAAAGATATTCAGCTGCTTCATCAATGTCTCCCCGACCCACCCTCCCCACCATAAGATCAGAAGTGGGGATGGTCGATGAAGATTCCACAATGTTTGGAACATTTTTTCCCCCCTCAGCTCCTGAACTGGTCTGTGTCCATTGCAGCAAGACCCTGACTCCATTGAGACTTGTGCTGTTAAAGTGTCAGTAACATTCATGTAACAGTACATTGCCACAGTAAAACAAGAGTTCATTCACCATCTAACTCTGGTTTCACAGCAATATGAGGAAGCCATTCAGCCCATTTACACTATTGGAGAAGAACAGTGACAGCCCATTCAGCGCCTTCAGCCTATTACTCAGGAAGAGAAGGAGTCTAGTGTGATGGACCACACCAGAGACCCCCGAAAATATTTGAAGGCAGTAGCCGCGATTCTAATGTTTTCTTATTTTAAAGGAATTGTAAAGTTTCTGTTCCAGATGCAATGTGATTGGTCAAACTACTCGGTGGTAAGCAAAACACCATTTACTTAAACACAAAAGATGACACAAAACCAAAGAAAGAGGAATTTAGAATAATGTAATTACATTGGACAGCTTAACAGAATAATAGATCTAGGAGCTATTACTAATGAACTATTCTAACATAGGAAACTCCCATAAACACAGCCCTTGGCAAAAAGAAATATTCAGATACAGAATGCCACAAACATTTCTCCAATCCAAGAATTAAAAACAGCAGCAAGAGAAAATTCAGAGAGAGTATCAGCTAGGAGACATTCCTTAAAGCTTCCAACTTTGTGGAGACCCCAATAGTTTCTGATGTTACTGAGAAACCAAAACCCAGTGATCCTAATCTGTGAGAGCTGGCCACACCCATTCAGACTTGATGGCCTCCCTCACTGTTACTCAAGTGGTCTTAACTAGCCAGCTTGGTAACAATCGTTCAATCTCTCTCTTAAAAAAAACAGGACAAAATGACCCCTTAAAGCTGCAGCATTGTCACACTTGTCAGCACATCGAGCTGTCAAACAGGAACCCAGTCAGGCCCTTGGCCCTGTCCAATTGGATGAGGAAGTAGCCAGTCAGTCCCTTGAGCCACTTACACAGGAACAGAAGGATGCCATTTCCACCTCAATGCGCTTACACGGGGGCAGAATTAGGTAATTTATGCTGATTCCTGATGAATGTCTTATGCCCGAAACGTCGATTCTCCTGGTTCTCGGACGCTGCCTGTCCTGCTGTGCTTTTCCAGCAATCCACTATCTACTCTGATCTCCAGCATCGGCAGTCCTCACTGTCTCCTAATTGATGCTCTAACATGATGAACAATTGGAGCAGAGGCTGCACAGAGAGATTGCTCCACGGTGTTCCTCTTGGCTCCGTGGCTTATGATACACACGTGGGACTTTAACGTGGTTTTCTCGAGGTGAGCAGGGAAGCCATATGTCTTGTGTAAAGTCTCAAGAAGGCACCTTCCATCTCCAAGAAGACAGCCTGGTGTTCTCTATGTAGGGCAGAAGTGGGTGGGAATGGCTACCTGTTTCAAATAGAAGATATTGTGGCTGCTGTTGGGGATTGTGAGCAACCTGACGTTCAGTACAGGGTTCACACGCCGACTGCACAATAACATGGGGAGAGTTAATTTAGGCATATAAACTGTTAGGAAAGTCACGTTAGACTGATGAATGGATGCTCTAAGTTCAAATAATGGTGATCTTGTTCATGTTGATCTTGTCTAGTGCACGTCCTGTTCAGTGTAACCTGTATGCCTTACCCTGTCCAAGTCTATTTCCACCCTATGATCTGTCTGGCCATGCTTCCTATGATCTTCCTCCACTGCTCATAAATAAAGTGTTTCCCTGTACTGAGGTACACGTGACAATAAATCAAACCAATCAATCCTGGGTAAAGTATAGAATTTCTCTCCCTGTCAATGTCTTTTTTGGAAATAAGTGATCGCTACCACTCCTAGTGTTTCAGCATCACCATTTCCTCGTCTCTCACAGTACTACAGATTAAACACTCAGCTCCTTCACTTTATTCACATGATACCATCACTGGTTTATATGGTAAGGAGATCATTCCTTACAAAAGTGATCAAATCTGTACAGAGTGCCCCGAGTTCTCTCTCAGCAAAGCTCTACAACAGCAGGAAGATGGCTTTACTTATGTACTCGAATCATCTTACAATGAAGGACAGCATACCATTGACTGCACCCATTACTTACACAGGGTTTGATTCAGAGCAGTCAGCATAGACTTGTGAGTGGGAGATCATGCTTCCCAAATTTCTTAGAGTCCTTTGATGAAGTGACCAAGAAGGTTGACGAGGGAAGAGCGGTAAACATAGTCTGTAATGATTTCAGTAAGTCCTTTGATAAGGTTTCACATGGCAGGCTGCTCTGGAAGGTTCCATCACGTGGAATGTTGGGAGATTTGGCCAATTAGATACACAGTTGGCTTGATGGTAGGATGCAGCGGGTTTAGTGGAAGGATGCTTGTCAGACTGGAGGCTGGGCCCATAGCTGTTTGTTATCTATGATTGGGTTGAGAATGTATAAGGCATGATTAGTAAGTTCGCAGATGACACTAAAATAAGTGGTATTGTGATTCGTGAGGAAGATTATCACAAATTGCAGCAGACCCTTAATCAAGTGGGCAAGTGGGCCGAGAAATGGCAAATGGAATTTAAAATAGAAGTGTGAGGTCTTGCATTTTGGAATCTCAAATCAAGGTAGGAGTTCCATGGTGAATGGGAGAGCCTTATGGGGTGTAGTGGGCAGAGAGACCTTGGCGTTCAGGTGCACGGTTCTCTGAGAGTGGAGTCACAGGTCGACAGGGCAGTGAAAAGGGCATTTGCGACACTGGCCTTCATCAGGCAGGACATTGAGTATAGAAGTTGGGAATTTATGTTTCAGTTACACAGGACTTTGGTAAGGCTGCACTTGGAGTATTCAGTTTTGTCACCTTTGTTATGGGGAGGATGTTATGAAATTAGAAAGCGTGCAGAAGAAATTTACAAGGACATTGCCAGGACCCATTGGTCTGAGTTATAGGGCGAGGTTGGGCAAGTAGGTCCTTTTCTTTAGAGTGGAAGAGACTGAGGAGGGTCCTTATAGAGCTGTATAAGATCATGAGGGATACGGATAGGGTGAATACTCTCAGTCTTTTCCAAGGTTTAGAAAATCGAGGACGAGGGGGGATCAGTTTAAGGTTAAAGGGGAAGGAATAAAAGGGAACCTGAGGGGCCACTTCTTTACACAGAGGGCTAGTACGTGGATGAGCTGCCAGCAGATGTGGTTGAGGGGGGTACATTAACAACATTTCAATAGCATTTGGATAAATATGTGGATCGGAAAGGACTGGAAGGATATGGGCCAACTGCAGGGAATTGGGGTTAGCGTGGATGGACATTTACAAAGTGGTGTCAAACCCCTCTGTTAATTAAAACCAAACATCCAGAAAAGCTCGCCTCACCTTGTTAAACTGTTAAGATATGAGTGACACAGATCTCCTACATTCCACTATTTAAACAAAAATTAACAAGTTAATTTCTTAACTTTAAAAGTGAACACTAAACAACAACTATTCACAAATACAAGCCCCTCTTGTCTGAGCTAATTACTATCTGACTCAGACTCTGTAAAAATATGCTGTTCCAACAACCCAATCACAACCCAAACCCATGCAACATCACAATCTCAAGACCACACATTCTCTATCTTCCCCGCTGTGTTCACTCTTTCAGCTGCTGATCTCCTGGGTCATTTTTTTACGCAAGTAGGTTTGACATGAACATGTATCTTTGCTAGAGAGTGTTAGAAATGGCCAGTTAGCACTCCTGCTCTACAGCAGTTACTCTGCTGTAGGATGGCAGTGGCTCTCCCTCTAGTGTTCAAAATGCTGGGTTTATATACTCCCCACGATACAATAATTCTCATAATTCGATTGCTTTCCAGGTGTCCAAACAATAATATTCACATTCTGTTGGCTTCTGGTATCCTGAGCGTTATTTAAACTCTTTGGTTGTCTTTGAATTGTTGTCAAAACAGCAACCAAAACTCAGGTTCCCATTTCCCAGCTCAGTGTTACATGTGAAACATTTTGAACTTTAGCTTCCATCTCTGGCTGTACTTCCTATTCAGCAAAACCCGTTCTGTATTAAAATGACCGGACATGCTTTCGGCTTCATAACATCTCCCCACTTCAAAAAAAAACATGAAATGGCAGAATGAAAAGATGGCTTCATTTCTTTTCCTCTAGTTCTTAATACCATTATTATGAATTACAAAAGTATTAATCTCAGCTATACCATATATATTAATTCTGCACACATATATATAACACTGCAATAAGTCAAATTTTATCTAAACGTATTCCATAAAATCGGGGTTAACGCATCTGCTATCACATTTTAGGACCCACAACATGTACATTTTGTAAGGTTAAAGTCGGTAAGATTAGACTCAAATGAAATAGTCTCATATTCTGGTCTTTAAATATTCCAAAAAATGCGAGAGGTATGTCGTTCTCCACAACCATCTCTGACAATTCCTTTGTCATACAAACATAAAAATATTGTCAGTCCAGTGCTAAACTTAATCATTCTTTTTCAATAATGGAGATGTTGCATTTTTTTTCTGGTGGATATTGAATTTTTTCGACAAGTAGCCAATTGGTCATTCAATTCCATCATCCTCTTTCTGTATCAATACATCTCCGACCACGATACCCCGAGCATCAAACTCAATTTTCAAAGGGTTTCAGAATATTTGGTGCAGCTAAAACTGGTGCGGTGATTAATCCTGCTTTAAAATCCTCAAATGCCTCCTGGCATTGTTCTGTCCACCACAATTCTGTGTTCATCTTTAGTAAATCCATCAGTGGTGCCAATACGCTGCTGAAGTTTGGAACAAACTTCCGATAGAATCCACGCAGTTCGAAAAATCGAAGCACCTCTTTCTTCGAGGATGGTCGTGGAAATTTCTCAAAGCCCTTCGTCTTTGTGTTCCATGGGGTCAAGCTTCTATGTCCAATGTAATGTCCCAAGAACTTCCCCTCTGCCTTCGCGAATTCTGTTTTCTTTAAGTTTATTACCAAGTTTGCTTCTTGTAATCGTTCAACATGCTTTGCCAACTGTAACATGTGAGCTTTCAAACACTTGCTAAAGGTCACTACATCATACAGATAAGCTGCATAATTTGTTCATCTGGCCACAACTCTGTTCCTGAGTCTTAAATGTATCTGGAGCATTATTCATTCACGTGACGAACTCTAACTTTTTTTGTCATCTCTGCTATCTTTACCAGATAGTTGAACTGACTCAACACTTTTTTCATTTGAAAGGGGGCACTAAACCTGGCTTTGAAGGGATTTCCTACCACTGGTGGCAATACTAATACCTCATCCCCACGGGAAATCGTCAAAGTTTCAGAGTTTCTATCTGCCACCTGCTTCATTCCATGCTGTGTCCTCTTCAGGTGCTGTTTAGCTAACTCACCTACTCCATCTAATTTCTCCCTCACGTGTGACACATAATCCAAGTGTGGATCTCCGACTTCGGTCCTGTCAATTTATATTTAATTAATTTCAAAGGACCTCTCACTTCATGTACGAATATTAACTCAAAGGAAGTAAACTGAGTAGATTTATTTGGGGCATCTCTCATGGCAAACAATATAATGAGACGCCTTTATTCCAATCATTCTGGTAATTCTGACAGTACGCTGTTAATATTGCCTTTAGCATCTGATGCCAACTTTCCAAAACTCCCTGGGATTCGGGATGGGATGCACTTGATTTAAATTGCTGTATGCCGAAGTTATCCAAGATGTACTTAAATAGCTGATTGGTAAAATGAGACCCTTGGTCTGACTGAATCACACTGCATAGCCCACAGCGAGTAAAGAAAGCTACCAACTCCTCCACCTCCCCTTTTGCCTTAACACCCCATAATGGAATTATCCCTGGAAATCTGGTGGACACATCCATTATGATCAGCAGATATTGGTTTCCTCTTTAATTTGAAAAGGGGAGCTCCACCACTAATCATAACTTACGTGAAAAGCTCTTCGAATACAGGAATTGGCAACAAAGGTGCTGGTTTTAATATGGCCTGTGACTTTCCTACCATTTGGTATGTATGACATGTACAACAAAAAGTAAACATGTCCTTGTTCATTCCAGCCACTAGAAATGCTTTAGCCTGAATATTCCGTGCATCAACTCCTTTGGCGTTTTCTTTCAGTTTTCCTTTCTGTTGTAACTTACGACAGTAGGATCTTGTTACGACACAGTCTGGAAAAATCCCTGGGGTATTTTCCTTTTAATTCCCCTGTTCCCTGGTCTTACTTTGGCTTCTCCACCACAAGGGGCGCCTTTCCCACCTTTGACCCTGCTAACCCATTCCCAAGAACAAACTGCATTCCTGGAACTGACACCCTGCCACTCAATCTCACTGTTACTTCCCCAACCTTGATGTGGCACTGCAACCTGATTTTACACAAGGGAATGCTTAATTTCTGTCCCCATTCCACAAATTATCATGCTGTTGAGTAATATGTCAGAAAGAGTGAAAATACTTCCAGCTCTTCCGATTAGAGGCTGAGGGAAAGTGAGGACGACAGGTGCTCGAGATCAAAGTTGAAAAGTGAGGGGCTGGAAAAGCACCGCAAATCGGCAGCATCCGAGGGGCAGGCAAGTTGACGTTATAGACAATAGACAATAGGTGCAGGAGTAGACCATTCTGCCCTTCGAGCCTGCACCACCATTCAATATGATCATGGCTGATCATCCTTAATCAGTATCCTGTTCCTGCCTTATCTCCATAACCCTTGATTCCACTATCTTTGAGAGCTCTATCCAACTCTTCCTTAAATGAATCCAGAGACTGGGCCTCCACTGCCCTCTGGGGCAGAGCATTCCACACAGCCACCACTCTCTGGGTGAAGAAGTTTCTCTTCATCTCTGTCCTAAATAGTCTACCCTGTATTTTTAAGCTGTGTCCTCTGGTACGGCACTCACCCATCAGCAGAAACTTGTTTCCTGCCTCCAGAGTGTCCAATCCTTTAATAAACTTATATTTCTCAATCAGATCCCCTCTCAGTCTTCTAAACTCAAGGATATACAAGCCCAATTGCTCCAGTCTTTCAGCGGAAGATAGTCCCGCCATTCCAGGAATTAACCTCGAGAACTTACGCTGCACTCCCTCAATAGCAGAATGCCTTTCCTCAAATTTGGAGACCAGAACTGCACACAGTACTCCAGGTGTGGTCTCACCAGGCCCCTGTACAGCTGCAGAAAAACCTCTTTGCTTCTATACTCAATCCCTCTTGTTATGAAGGCCAGCATGCTATTAGCCTTCTTCACTACCTGCTGTACCTGCATGCTTACCTTCATTGACTGGTGTACAAGAACACCCAGATCTCTCTGTACTGCCCCTTTACCTAAATTCCATTTAGGTAGCAATCTGCCTTCCTGTTCTTGCCACCGAAGTGGAAAACCATACATTTATCCACATTAAACTGCATTTGCCATGCATCTCACCACTCAACTAACCTGTCCAGGTCACCCTGCAATCTCCTAACATCCTCCTCACGTTTCATCCTGCCACCCAGCTTAGCATCATCAGCAAATTTGCTAATGTTATTACTAATACCATCTTCGATATCATTAACATATATTGTAAAAAGCTGCAGTCCCATCACTGATCCCTGAGGTACCCCACTGGACACTGCCTGACATTCCGAAATGGAGCCGTTTATCACTACTCTTTGTGTCCTATCAGCCAACCAATTTTCAATCCCAGTCAGTACTTTGCCCCCAGTACCATACTCCCTAATTTTGCTCACTAACCTCCTAAGTGGGACTTTATCAAAAGTTTTCTGACAGTCCAGGTACACTACATCTACTGGATCTCCCTCGTCCATCTTCAGAGTTACATCTTCAACAAATACTGGAAGATTAGTCAAGCATGATTTCCCCTTCATAAATCCATGCTGACTCTGACCTATCCTGTTACTACGATTCCAGATGTGTCGTAATTTCATCCTTTATAATAGACTCCAGCATCTTTCCCACCACTGAGGTTAGACTACCTGGTCTGTGATTTCCTGTTTTCTCTCTCCCACCTTTCTTAAAAAGTGGTAACATTAGCCACCCACCAATCCGCAGGAACTGATCCCGAATCTATCGAACTCTGGTAAATAATCAACAGCGCATCCACGATTTTTTGAGCCACCTCCTTCAGTACCCTGGGATGCAGACCACCAGGCCCCGGGGACTTATCAAACTTCAGACGTAACAGTCTCTCCAACACCAATTTCTGGCAAATATTAATTCGCTTAAGTTCAGATCCTTCAGCCACTGTTACCTCAGGGAGATTGCTTGTGTCCTCCCCAGTGAACACAAATCTGAAGTACCAATTCAATTCTTCTGCCATTTCTTTGTTTCCTGTAATATATCCCCCTGTTTCTCTCTTCAAGGGCCCACCTTTAGTCTGAACCATTTTTTTGCCTTTCACATTCCTGAAAAAGCTTTTACTATCCTCCTTTATATTTTTGGCCAGTTTTCCTTCGACCTCATTTTTTCTCTGCGTATTTCCTTCTTAGTAATCCTCTGTTCTTCTTGAAAAGCTTTCCAGTCCTCTGTTTTCCCACTTTTCTTTGCTATGTCATACTTTTTCTCTTTTAACTTTATATCTTTCTTAACTTCCCTCGTCAGCCACGGCCGCCCATGCCTCCTCCTAGGATCTTTCTTCCTTTATGGAATGAACTGATCCTGCATCTTCTGCATTATACACAGAAATATCTGCCATTGTTCCTCCACTTTCATCCCTGCTAAGGAATTAAACCATTGAACTTTGGTCAGCTCCTCCCTCATAGCTCCATATTTCCCTTTATTCAACAGAAATATTGTCACTTCCGATTGTACCCTCTCCCTCTCAAATTGCAGATTGAAGCTTATTGTATTATGGTCACTACTTCCCAACGGCTCCTTCACTTTGAGGTCACTGATTTATTCTGATTCGTTGCACAATACCAGATCCTGAATTGCCTTCTCCCTGTTAGACTCCAGCACCAGATGTTCTAAGAATCTATATCGGAGGCACAAAGTCTCTTTCTTGAGGTCCAATACCATCCTGATTCTCCCAATCTACTTGCATGTTGAAATCCCCCATAACAACTGTAGTTACATCTTTGCGACAGGCCAATTTCGCCTCCTGATTCAACTTACATCTGACATCCAGACTACTGTTTGGGGGCCTGTAGGTAACTCCCAAGAGGGTCTTTTTATCCTTAGAATTTCTCAGCTCTATCCACACTGACTCTACATCCCCTGATTCTAGGTCCCCCTACGCAAGGGACTGAATGTCATCCCTTACCAACATGGCCACCCGACTCCCTCTGCCGATCAGTTTGTCCTTATGATAGCACGTGTAGCCTTGTATATTCATTTCCCAGGCCCTGTCCACTTGAAGCCACGTCTCAGTTATCCCCACAATATCGTATTTGCCAATTTCCAAAAGAGCCTCAAGCTCATCCATCTTATTTCTAATGCTTCGTGCATTCATGTATAGTGTTTTTAATTTGTTACTGCCCTCACCCTTCCCATCAACTCCTATTTCACTCAACCTTACAACATGATCCCTTTTTGAGTTTTCTGCCTCATTGATACTATTGTCTTTCTTGATTTCCCTTGTTCTAATTTTCCCTTCAATTTCCTTCTAAAACATCCAGTTTGTCCTCTCCCTCCCGATACTTAGTTTTAACGTAGCTGTGTTGCAGTAACAAACCTGCCTGCCAGAATGCTGGTCCCTAATCTATTAAGGTGCAAACCGTCTCTCTTGTACAATATATGCTTACAACAAAATATACCCCAGTTATCCAAGAATTTAAATCCTTGCTTCCTGCACCAGTTTCCCAGCCACGTGTTCAAATCCATTATCTCCCTGTTTCT
Organism: Chiloscyllium punctatum; assembly: GCF_047496795.1. Classification (NCBI taxonomy): domain Eukaryota; kingdom Metazoa; phylum Chordata; class Chondrichthyes; order Orectolobiformes; family Hemiscylliidae; genus Chiloscyllium; species Chiloscyllium punctatum. The sequence continues at coordinate 18,641,265 of NC_092769.1, forward strand.
GGCCTCACCACCCTGAGGAACTGGAAGCAAACCCGAGATAACCACCTTGGACGTTCTGCTTTTCAGTCTTCTTCCTAGTTCTCTGAAGTCCCGCTGTAGTATGTTCTTCCTCTTCTTTCCGACATCATTTGTGCCGACATGTACGACCGCCTCTTGCTCTTCACCTTCGTCCTTGAGAATTTCCTGCACTCTGTCTGTGATGTCTTTAACCCTGGCACCAGGAAGGCACCAAACCATCCTTAAGTCCCGTCTGCTGCCACAAAAACCCCGGTCAGTTCCTCTCACGATGGAGTCCCCTATTACCACAGCTCTGTGTGATGTCCGACTCTTCCGCTGTGCCTCCACGCCAACTTTTGATTGACGGACCTGGCAGTGTCATCTGTCTCTACTGTTTCCAAAAGATTCAACTTGTTCCCGACAGGTACTTCCCCCGGAGTCTCTTACACCCCGGGGTCTCCTCTCCGCCTTCCTCATCGTCTGCTCTCTTCTGCTCTTTTCTGGTATGGTCGGTGTAATAATCTCGCTGAAGGTCTTGTCCAGAAAGATCTCATTCTCTCGGATGAGCCAATGGTCCTCGAGTTCTTTCATCAATGCTGCAATATGCTCGGTCAGTAGCTGAACGTGAACACACTTTCCACACTTATACGAGCCAGACACACCAGAGTCGTTGACCTCCGACATCAAGCACGTAGCACACTGAACTTGGCAGCCATGTCTTCACCGTCTTCAACTGTGGCGTAATCACTTCACTCAATCTCCTTGTCAAAGACTCGTTTCAGGCGTAAGTTCTTCATCAGGAAAGTAAGGGAGGGGGAAGGGGCTGAGAATTAAATAGGATGGTGGGGGTGGAACTGGGTGGAAGGTCGCTTGGAAGGCGATAGGTAGATTTAGGCGGGGTCTGATGGTTATAGTTCGGAGGGGAGGGTAAAGTGGCTAGGTGGTAGGACAGCTGAAAACGTCAAACTATTCAGCATCAACGTTGACTTCACCAATTTCCAAAGTGCCCCTCCCCCAACCATTTAAATTAGCACTGCCCTCTTGAACTGCCCTAACTGTCCATCTTCCTTCCCACCTATCCACTCCACCCTCCCCTCTGACATATCAGTTATACTCCAACCTACATTTTCCTATCACCCTCCTAGTGACCCTCCTGCCATCCCAGCTCCTACCCTCGTATTTACCTTTCAGCCCCCTTGTTCCCTGCCACATTCCTGATGATGGGTTTATGACTGATACATTGATTGTCCTGCTCTTCGGATGCTGTCTGATCTGTTTTGCCTTTCCGGCTCCTCACTTCTCAACTATTAGAAACTGAACAGATCCTGCATCTTGCAAAATTATTACTTTTGTCCTCTCCCCACACCCCTTTTTTGCTTAGTAAGTTTTATCTACAGAGGTGTATTCTTTGTAGGGATCAGGCACTGACTCCATACCCAGCCCCTGTCTAGGCTGTGCACTCTCCTGCAGCTCCTCGGCTCTACTTGGGGTCTCCTTTACCAGGTTCACTAATACCACTGGCTTAATCACATCTTTTCCCAAAGTGCCTTGCTTCAATGCCCAGCACGGTGTGTCCCAGTTTACTGCAGTGAAAACACCTTTTCCCAGTGTCCTTCTTAAACCATCAGCACTGTAATTTTATGTGTTCCGCTCCGTTATAATGAGAACACCTGAGGCCTTTCACCACCTTTCAACCCCCTTGGGCTTCTTTTTCACCGGTGGTAAACTATTGCCAGTGTGCTTTACTCTATGTTTTGTTGTTTAGGATCTCCCCTTCTCCCAATTTCTATCCCTCACAGGATGAAAATCCTCCCAGAAGCTAAATATAATCTCATGCACCAGTGCATATTTACCTGCCATTTCTGCTGCGCTTCTCACTTCTTGAACTTCCTATTCATTCACTTGAATTCTTACCATCTCTGGAAGTGAGTCTTTAAACTCCTCCGGCAGAATAATCTCCCTTCGAGCCTCACAGGTCTTATCCATTTTTAAGGCCTGCACCCATCTCTCAAAATGACTGTGTTTAATTCTTTCAAACTCAATATAAGTCTGACCTGGTTCCATCTCTATATTTCTGAACCGCTGTCTATATTCTTCTAGTACCAATTCATAAGCACTCAACGTAGCCTGCTTGACATCTGCATAATCTCTTGCTCCCTCATGTGACAGCACTGCATATACCTCTCAAGCTGTACCCACCATCTTAGTCTGAACTAGCATTACCCACAGGTTCACTGGATATGCCATCTGCCGAGCCAATTTCACAAATGAAATAAAAACGGTTTTGGCATTTTTCGCACTGAAATATGGCAATGTATTAACACAGTTGCATACATCCCTACATTCTCCCTTCATCTTCATCCTGCTAATTTAACTTTCTTAACTAATTCCAAACTTTTGAATTTCAAATTCTCCCTCTCTTCCTTTTTCCTCTCTTTCTCTTTCTCTATCTTCTCTCTCTTTCAGTCTCTCTCTTTATCTTCTAACTGCAGTTGTCATATTTGCAATTTAAGTTTTTTCTAACTCGACTGCAGTTGCCAGCTTCTCTGATAGACCAAAGTGCTTGAGCAACTCCATTATGATGACAGCTTTCCTTTTGTCTCTGGTGAAACACAATTCTACTCTTCATGTTAATTCTAAAAGTATGCCCTTCCTTTATCTTTCTACACGTTCTTGGCAAATTTGGGTACCATCTTCAAACCTCAGAACCTTTTTAGTAATATTAAAAGCCATTTCTTTTAAATTAACCGACCACAAGGAAACAAAATTAAATGAATTTTCTCACCTGTATTACTTGAAGATCTAGGTCACTAACTGCCAAGTGTTGGAATCTGCTGGGACCTTTTGTACCCCAAATCTGTTCACATCTGTCTAAATTCCATACGACAAGCCCTCAAACTGTTATGATGTCGATGTTGAACCCCTCTGTTAATTAAAACCACACACCCAGAAAAGCTCACCTCACCTCGTTATCTGTTAAAACATGAGTGACAAAGTAGTCGCAAATTCCACGATTAAGAGAAAAATAACAATTTATAATTATGTATGTTAACTCGCTGAACTTGAAGGTTTGTTTTCAGATGTTTCGTCACCAAGACTGGGTAACATCATCAGTGAGAGTCTCTGGTGACGCACTGGTGGGATGTCATGTCTTTCTATTTCTAGGTCTTGGTTTCTTAAGTGTCGTGATGTCATTTCCATTTTTTTGTTCAAGGGAAGGTAGATAGGATCGAAATTAATATGTTTATTGATGTACTTCTGGCTAAAATGTCATGCTTCTAAGAACTTTCGTGTGTGGCTTTGTCCTAGGAAGTGTGTGTTGTCACAGTCAACGTGGTGTCCTTTTCCTGTATGTATGGGAACGAGTGAGAGTGGGTCATGTCTTTTGGTAGCCAGTTGGTGTTCATGTATCCTGCGAGCACGACAACAGGACAGTGTGAAATGGAGGAAAAATGATTTTTTATACACTGTTTAATCAGTGTGTGTTCAGATAAGGAAGATTGTTCATATGTGTACAACACATTCTGAATGACAACGGAGACATAGTTAACGAAAAATGATGCACACGATGTATAAAATTTATAAATCATTAAAACAATATTTGATCCTCATCTGAAGTGATATCTTCCCTTTCTCTCAACGTTCCCCCTTTTCTGGGATTCCCAACTCTAGTCTCTCATTCTTCTTAGGATGTGTGTTATAAATTCTTGTTTCTGGTTTCCCAACTTATTTCAGTTAATCCACTTTCTACCAGGAATTAAATATGTTGGCCTGTTGGGTTCTTTCCAAAGCTAGTGTCTGTCATATTGTTGGAGAGAAAAGTTATGGCATCAGACCCAGCATTTAAACATATTGCTCTGTTGTACGTGCACTGTACAAAGGACCACCGCCCACAGGAATTGCCAAAACATTGAGGGAAGTACATCTATTTCGATCATATAGTTTCTCATTTTCCACATCTCCATATCTATATCCTCTCTCTCTCTCTCGTTCACCCTTTGTGTCTATTTAAGAAATCCACCAGTCATTCTTCGTGGCCCATCTCTCAAAACTCCTTCTTTCAGTTATACGCAATGCTTTCTTCAAGATGTAATGTGGTTATAATTAAGCAATGTAACTACCAAGACATGCGGGAGGAGCTGGCCAGAGTAATTGGAAGGGGAGCTGAGCAGGAAAGACCATGGAGCAGCAATGGGAGAAGGTTCTGGGGATAATTCGGAAGATAATACCAGAAATGCAACCCCAAGAAGATGAAACATGCTCATGGGAGAACAAGGCAGCCATGTGTTACAAGGCATCAAACCAAAAGAGAAAACATGCAATGTGGTGAAGATGATTGGGAATCCAGAGAATTCATTGGCTCTGCAACTACATAAGGCTGGTATCACTGACACTACAGAGCTCTTAATCATGGTCAGGGAGAGAAACAGAGGAAACACATTCACTTTAAACACAGAAGATGGTATTTCTCAAGGAAAAGGATTCAGGTGAATTAAACATTTGAATTAAGATCAGTTAAATGCTTTTGCGGAATGTGTCAGATTGGAAGCAAGACCCGGGGAGACAGACCCTCAGCAGAATGAGAGTTTGAAAATGGAAGTATTTCCACATCAGAAACCAGGTTAGGTCACTGAGTGCAGGGCTCATGGGTGAATGGGTCTCAGTGAGATTTGGGGAACAGACAGCAGAATTGCATTGCAGATATTGCAGCTCGAAACTGAGTATTCACGTAGTGCTGTAGACCACAGCAGCAGGAGAAGTAGAACAGCATTCAACCACAACCTGTAACTTCTTGCCAGGGTAACACCTCAGTCTGTCATTACCATCAACACCATCTATGACTCAGTGACGAGTGTGGGTGAAGATGTCAGTCAGAATCACATGAACTTTAACCTGATGCTAACTCATTAAAGCTACCGTGCTTGACAAAAAGATCTGATGGAAGCACAGCAGTCCTGTCACATTCAGTCCTAAATGGTGATGGACGATTAAACAAATGACTGGAGGAGAATGCTCCACAATCTTTCCCATCCTAAATAATGGAACATACCTGCACATCAGTGTAAAAGAGAAGGATGTTTTATCTGCACCATCCTCTGCAAGAAGTGCCAGCCCGATCCCACCCATCATGGCTGGAGTTACTCACGATCGCCAGGATGCCCCGATAGTCCGTGATCCCTTGCACTGGTGCCATCTTTAAAACATAATGGACACACGATTGAGCTCTCTCAGTTTGCAGCTGCCCTGCACAGTTTATCCTGAGCATGGCAGGTAAGGATAAATTGCACCACGGTTTGTTGACAGGGGCATGGAGGTCCTGGTGGAAGGGCTAGTACAGAGGGGGACCATTTTCTTCACAGAGGGAGCCACACCACAAGACCCACCAAGCATGGCCTGAGCTCACCAACCAGCTCAGTGCAGTATCTGCGGTCTGAAGAAATATTCAGCAATACAGGACAAGCTTCAATAACCTTTTCCCACTCTGTCAGGATAAGGGTCACCATTCTCCCTGCTCCCTCACACTCACTGTATAGCACTGTATATCTGTTATAGCACCGACATCCGAACACGATTCATGGTCCATGACTCTCACTATTGCATGCAAAGCCTACACACACACACAGACACACACACACACACACACTCTCTCTCTCTCTCGCATTTGCAATATTCCCACATGTTGATAGAATATTCTGAAGAACGCTGATTGTGGAATGTTCAAGTTAGTGTTCCAAATAATTCCCATTTTCAGGAAAATGTCAATGACCCCGCATGTAACACAGAAGGGGAAGGAACAAAGTTGTACAATTTTCAAATCACATGCAATTCAAATCCACCATGAGGCCATTCAGCCCTTCAAACGCATTCTAGCATTTAAGAAGATTGTGGCTGATCTGATGCATTTCTCAGTTCCATTTTACATGAATTTCCAGTCATTCAACCCCTGGGCTCCTGTCACTGAGCAGACAACACTCAGGCACTTTTACTCCGGTTTTCTTCAAGCGCCTGCTCGAGGGCTTTTCCCATGGGGGCGCACTCTCCCAACAATATATTCCACCAGCTTTCTTTGTCTATGTAATGGTAAGAACATTTTACACAGAGCAATCAAAAATCTACACGTTATCGATATCCAGTCACACTTAGTAATTCTGGTTATTTCATATGTCTTACCCTATCGTATTCAGCCAAAGACGGATTTGAAATACTTGTCTCATTATAAAATACAATTTCTAGCAGAGAACGTTTTTACCCTCAGTCGTTATTTTGACCGTTACCTGAATTGTAACTTTTTCATTGTTATGACTGTTTCTCTTGCCCTTTGCCTGTGCCTGTTTCTGTCTGTAACAGTTACACTGTCTCCCACTCAGTTGGCTGGACGGCTGGTTTGCGATGCAGATGGAGGCCAGCAGCGCTGGTTCACTTCACCACAGTCACAGAGGTTACCATGATGGGGACGCTGTCTCATCCTCAACCCATCACTCGAGGCGTGGTGACCCTCAGCTTAAACGACCACAAGTGGTCTCTCTCTAATGACAGAGCAGCTCTCTGATCCTTGGAACTCTGTTCTATCACTGTTAGCATTTTAAAATGTTTTCTAGATTACCATTTCATTTTGCCGGATGTTCTGAAGCAGTGTCATTTTTTACCACAGTCAACATTTCCCCATGGTGCACATCGCTGCCCATTCCTTGATAATCCTTGACTCTGTTGCTACTTAGGAACATTCTGTCTGTGCCTCAAAAATATTCAATAACTCTGCCTCCAATGGTCTGCGGGGAAGAGAGTTCCAAAAACTCATAGCACTGAGAAAGCAAAAAAAAACCTCACCTGGGGTGTGAGGTGAGTTTTTGTCTACTTCCCTGAGATTGGATACAATTACATTGGAAGCAGTTCAGCGATGTTACACTTCATGTATTCCAGGGATGAAGGTCTTATGTTATGGTTACTCATCGAAAGAGAGGTGATCTTACTGAAACATACAAAGCCTTCAGCAGAGTGTATCAGGTAGATATCCGTTGGGTATTTGTATAGTCCAAACTTTTTGATATTGTTCTAGAACCTCAACCGTGGGCATTCTACCCATCAAATCCACACTGACCCAGCGAACAGCATCCCAGCCAGACCTGCCCCCATCCTATCCATGTAACCATGCATTTCGCATGACTGACACATCTAACATACACATCCCTGGTCACTATGGGCAAATTAGCATGGCCAATCCACTCTAGGCTGCACATTCTTTGACTGTGGAAGGAAACTGGAACACTGGGATGAAACCCACACAGACACGGGGAGAATGTTCAAACTCCACATACAGGACCCCTGAGGTTGGAATTGAGTCCAGCTCCTTGGTGATGTGAGGCAGCAGTGTGAAACACAGATCAACCATGCTCCTCCATTAGTTATAATAGTTACTTGTGTCTGACTAAAGAAATCTGCTTGACTTGTTCTTATCATTGAACCTGACCCAGTCTAAGACTTTTATCATCGGCCATTTCACCAATCTGGTCACATTTAAAATGTGATGTGAGTAGTGAAGGAGTGGGACTAGAAAAGGAAACAGTGACACCCTCCAACCTCAGTCAGAACCAGAGTGAGGAGAAATTCACAAAGTGGGGATTTATTCACGTAGGAATTCTCCTTCCCAGAAGTATGGGATGAATGAAGCTTTTTATTATGTCGAGGCTGGCTTCATCTGATTTTCCATAGAAAGTGGATAATGCTGCTTGGAGTGAAAAGTGCAGCTGGGACCACAATGCGATAAGCCATGACCTTATCAACTGGTGGAGTAGTGTCAAAGGGCCGAATGTCCCACTCGTGTCCCTCAGCCCTATGTTCTGATGTTCCATTCAGCCCTTCGGGCCTGCTACACAGGGGCAGATCGAGGTCACCCCGATGGTTAGATATAGTTTGGGAAATTTAATTGGAAAATCCAGGCTGAGTCAGGAATTGACCCTCACCTCAATCCCTCTTTTCAGGTTTCCTGTCTCTGTAACTTCTGCTCCAGGTGTGGGTCTTGTTACAGACCTACATTCGCTGTGAATACAGCCTTCTCCCCGCAACCAGCGTGAGCTCAAACAAATCCTCTGCTCTCCCTGAATGCACCATTGTACAACACCATTTTCAGGGAAAAAACCAGTTACTTTCCAGAAGAATAACATAAGAACGTAAGAAATAGAAACAGAAGCAGGCTATTCGGCCCCTCAAGCCTGCACTGTCATTTAATAAGAACATGGCTGAACTACTTCAGGGCTCAACTCCACTTTCCCGCTAACCCCTTGTATCCCTCAACTCGCTGATATGTCAAAACCCAATCCAGCCAGTCTGTAAATACATTCAGTGACCCAGTCTCCACAACCTCTGGGTTAGAGAATTCCAGGCATTCACTCTCTTCTGAAAGAAGACGTTTCTTTGTATCGATTTCCCTTATTTTGTATCTCCAACCCTAAGTTCGGCTCTCTGCCCTGGAATTGATCCACATTCTCGAAAGCTACCTTGTCAAGCCCCCTCTTTCTCTTGTCCATTTCAGTAATATCATTCACATTCATTTCAACCACAATGAATAAACGCCTCACCATTTTAGATGTACTCAATAATTAATCCCTTTCATTCCAGGAACCCGCCTAATGAACCAATCTAGTTATTTGCTGCATCAGCATGCTGACGTTATGCTTCAGACACAAAAACAATCCCATCCCTTCGCACTGATCCTTTTGCGGGTGTCTTCTCCATTAAGTAACAGTCTGCCTTTTGGTTCTCAGTGTCATCCTCAAACTCGGATATATATTGCACTCAGCTCCGGCTTTCAGTATAGATTGTAACTAAATCTTGCATTGGACTGATATTTGTGATACTCCAGCAGATAGATTCATCAGGAAGATCCATTAACCCTGACAGTCTGATTTCTATGTGTTAACCAACCGTCATCCCATGCTAATATATTAGCTGTCAAATTATGAGCTTCTGTCTTGTGTAACAAGTTTTTTTTCGTGAAACCTTATGAAAAATCTTGAGAAAGCCTCGTATCTACCAGATCCCCTTTATCATGTCCTTTTTTTACATTCTCAGGGATCTCCAGAAAAAAAACTTTGCATGATTTTACAGGCAAAATGTAGATCGCCTTTCACAAAACCATGTTGACTTTGCATGAAGCTTTTTCTAATTGTCCTGCAATTCCTTCCTTAATAATAGACTCTAGCAGATTCCCAACAATAATATTGAGGCTAAATGGTTACTGCTTTCAGTCTCGCTGTTTTCTTGAAAACAGGCGCCCCATTGAAGGGTCTCCAGTTTCACTGGAAAATTCCTGCAATCCAAAGAGTTATGAAATATTTCTCACAGGAACACCAGTCACTCTGTAACCGCCGCTTTTAAAACCAACTGTGGATTACTGCTGACCTGCGTACCCTTACTCTTATCTGTTTATTAAAAAGCCTTTTTCCTTTTGTTAGAGGCAGTTCACTAACTTCCCTCTTATTGCTATTTTGATTATATCATTGAAATACTTACAGTGCCTTCTAATGTGAGGAATGATATAAAATTCTGGTGTAAATTATCTGTCTGTTCCCTCTAGGCATACCCTCCAAACATCCTCAATATATTTTCCTGACTTCATTTCTACCAAAGGGCATACATTCATCTTGAACTTTCTTTATATACATATTAAAGCTTGCACTGCTTGCTTTTATATTTCTTGCCAGTTTTCTTACATCATATCTTTCTTCCCTTTTTCCTTGCTTCCTTTGATTCATACAGTCATATCGTGCACAAACAAACCCTTTGGTCCAACTTGTCCATGCTGACGAGGTTTTCCAAACGAAACTAGTCTCATCTGCTTGCATTTGGCCCATATGCTTCTGAACGTTTCCCATTTATATATTTGTCCAAATGTCTTTGAACTGTTGTAGCTGCACTTGCATCTTCCTCTGGCAGCTCATTCCATAAGCAAATTACCCTCTGTGCGAAAATGTTGTCCATTTGTCCCTTTTAAATTTCCTCCTTTTAACCTTAAGCTACGTCATCTATGTTTGGACTCTCCTGTCCTCTCAAAAAGACCTTGGCTATTCACCCTATCCATGCCTCCCATGATATTAAAACTTCTAGAATGTCACCCCTCAACACTCCATCTGATTCTAGCTTCAAGAGCAAACATTTAAAGATAACCACTGCAAATTTGTAACAGTATTAAAAGTGACAGGTAAACAACACACTGCCCAAACTTCATAATGTAATTTGTTTTTCTCCATGTTACAATACTAAGGCAGCTTGCAATTCTTACTCGTGCTCATGAGACGTCAAGCAAACAAATTCCTTTGTCTAAAGGGGGTGATGATCTCAACAGTGAAAACGTATATTTGGCCAGTTCTATGTTAAAAAAAAAAGAATTCTTATACCATACGGTCAGCATGCACCTTTAGCAGAGTGAGATGAAGGCTGGGTGTACTTTTTGGATTTGGGATCACAATGTGAATTCAGTGCAAAGGGAGAATGGTGTTTTCAATACGGTTTACTCCAACAATGAAACTTTCCAGAGTGAGATGTGAATGGGAGGTGTAAAACAGCATGAATAGTGAGGCTGAGCCACACTGAGACCAGTGGCAAGGTGGCAGCACAAAACGCAGATTGATGCTAGTGCAGGGAAGGTAGACTGGAACGAGTTTCAGGTGAAGTGGGGAGGGACCATAATGTGAGAGAATGTGCTCTGTAATTTGAGATGGAGAACCTGGAATCAGGAAAGGAGAGGAGCAGGGAAGAGGATGGAGCAGCAGTGACAGGGGTTTCTGGGGAGAATTCAGGAATCACAGCTGAAAGTCATGCCCCACATCTGCTTATGGGCCCTGAAATAAACATCCTAAATCTGGCCCTACACTAATGCTCATCATAGTATCCTTGTCAACCATGGTGGTACATCTTCTAATCGAGTCCTTCTTTTTGAACAGAAACAACAATTTCTTAGCGTTATTGGATATCTGCTTGAATGTCTGCCCAGGTATACCCACTGACCTTCCTCTGGGTCTACTTCCACATCCCGCTTCAGATCAGATGTGAGACAGAAAGCCTTAATTTAGATGTCTAAGTCTTTTCAATCATTCAGGGGGGACTTCTGCATGTAGCTGAACACATGATCAGCGGAAGCTGACTCCATTCTCCCAGTTTCTCCATCTCTGTTGTTTCTGTTTGATGACGCCACATTCCAGTGAACTGCCACTGATGTGACCGCCTTTTCCTTCAAATCAGAAGTCCGCTAATTCCATTGAACAGGGCCTTCAGCTGTGACTATCACAACTCCCGCGCTTCTGTCCTCACTCCGTCCCCTCCTTACCAGAACAATGATAGATCTCCCCTCGTCCTCACTTCTACTGTACTAGAATCCACATTCACAGAATCATCTTCCATCATTCCACCATCTCCAATGGGACAGCACTATCAAACACATCTTCTCTCGCGACCACTGACAGCATTTCATAGGGACCATTTCTTCTGTAACACCCTCCATCATCCTGAACACTTCCCAACTCCCCATGACACATTCCCATGCAATTACAGAAGCTGCAACACATGCCCGTTCACCTCTTCTATCTCCACTGGGAAGTGTAAATTAACAAAAGATGCACAAATATCTTGGTTCTGAAACTACATACGACTGGAATCATTGACACTACAGAGTTCTTAATGAAAGTCATGGAGAGAAGCAGAGTGAAGCACATTCAATTTAAGCACCGAAAGTGGCATAACTGCAAGGGAAAACGTTCAGATGAATGTTAGAATTAGAATCGCTACACTGTGGAAACAGGTCCTTCAGCCCAACAAGTCCACACCGATCCTCTGAAGAGTAAACCAAGCACACCCATTTTCTTATCCTATATTTACCCCTGAATAATGCACCTAACCTGCAAATTTTTGGTTTGTGGGAGGGAACCAAAGCACTCAGAAGAATCCCACATGGAGAATGCGCCAGCTCCATAAAGACAGTCGCTAGACGATGGAATCGAACCTGGGTCCTTAGCACTGTGAGGCAGCAGCACTAAACACTGAGCCTTGGTGCTACCTCACGGAATGCGTTTTGGAGTTTTGAAAAACAAGACAATGAGAGGTGTGACACAATAAACAAACGCTCAGAGGGATGAGAATATCGAAATGGAAGTGCTACCACATCAGAAACCAGAGTAGCTCACGGGGTGCAGGTCAATGGGTCTCTGTATGAATTGGGCGATAGACAGCAGAATTGCATTGCAGAAGTTGCAGCGCAAACCCGGGAATTCATGTAATAGTGTAGATCACAATTGGACAGAAGGAGAATTGTACTGACTTACAATCTGTAACTTTTTGCCCAGGATAATTCCTCAGTCCATTATTCTCATTAAGCTGAATGATGTTTCAGTCACGAGTGTAGGTGAACATACCAGGGTCAGAGCCGTGTGGACCTAAAACTGATGGCAACCCATTTAAAGCTACCACACTTGACTACTCACATACATTGCAAACAACAGGACTAACATCTGATAGAGAGGACGAAATGATTACAAAGCAAACAGATCAGATCGAAGCTCTGCAGTCCTGCCACAGCTAGTCAGAAATGGAGTTGAACTATGAAACTACTGACGAAAGAAGAGGACTCCACAAATATTATTTTTAAAAATTATTCAATGGGATTAGTGTGTCGCTGGATAGGTCATCTTGTATTGCCCGGAGGGTAGTTAAGAGTCAAACACATTACTGTGGGTCTGGAGGTACATGTAGGCCAGAGCAGGAATGAATGGCAGTTTCCTTCCCGAAAGGGCATCTGTGAACAAGATGGGTTTCTCACACAATCAGCAACTGTTTCTTGATCATCATTAGACTCTTAATTCCAAATATTTATTGGATTTGAATTCCACCATTTGCTGTGGCAGTATTCGAACTGAGGTCACATGAGCATTGCCTGGGTCGCTAGACTAACAGCTCAATACCACTAGGTTATTGCTTTGCCATTCCCCGAAAGAATGGAACTTTGCTGCACATCAGTGTAAAAGACAGTATGCAATGTCTGCACCATCCTCAGCCACAAGTATCCCTTAGATGATACCCAACCAATTCGATTTGCTGCATGTGACATGAAGAAACAGCTGAACACAGTAGGTAAGAAAAAGGCAATGGGCCCTGACACCATTCCTGCAATAGGACTGAAGACTTGTGCTGCATAACAAGCCGTGTCTCTGGGAAACTGTTTCATTCCAGCTCCAACTCTGATATCTCCCTGGCAACGTGGAAAATTCCTCAACTATGTCCAATCCCTTAAGAGAAGAATAATTACAATCTGACCATTTACCACCCCCTCAGTCCCATCACGAAAGACAAAAATGTGTGAGTTATTTTTGACAGAGCTGTCAAGCAGCACAGAAATTATCTGCTCAGTGTGGTTTCCGATTGGTCCCCATGTGGAGATGGTGCTGTTGTGGAAATGTCACTGGATTACCAATCCCGACCAGGCTAATGCTCTGGCAGCTGGTGGAAGTTAAAAACAACTAATAAAATATCGAAATCTAAAATCTGCTGTCAGTAACAGTGACCTTGAAGCAAAGTCGATTGTAAACACCAATTGCCTTCCCAATGTAATTTCAGGCAGTGAATCTCCCCTGCTTTCCTATTCTGGCCGAAAAGTGCCTCCAGACGATAGACATGTGGCAAACTCTTCTACGGTCTCTAAAATGCCAAGCAAGACATTCTATTGTATCAAACTGTTCCGAGCCCTTAATGGATAAAATTGAACAGAACACCCAGCACCAATCTCGGTATGAGAAAAGGTAATGGGAAACACAGTCCTGTTGATCCAGAAGATGCCTCCTTCCTAACAGCTGAGAGCTTGTGACACAGTTATAGAGTTTTCACACAGACTGCACAGAAACATTGGGGAAGGAATAGGTCATTCAACACATTGAGCCTCCCCCATTCTAGTTTTTGGTCTAACATCTCTTCAATTTTTTTCCCAAACACTGCATACTGTATATCCTTTGAAGTGATTAATTATTGGAACAATGTGAATTACGAACTTCGGTCCATCAATTTTGCTTCCCCATTCAATATAACGATGGTTGATCCTTTCTCCCCACACCAAACTTCTGCTGCAACCTTGTCCCTTTAGTGTCAAGAAATACTTAACGAAATTCAGTGCGTTGCCTTCCACAGGCTTGTGTAGCATAGAATTCCCAGATTCACCAGTCTGTGAGTTCAGACATTTATTCTCATCTCAATGCAGAGTGCCCTGGCCGTACCTAATACTGTGGCTGCTTGTTTTAGACGTCCCAGGAGGTGAATTATCATCCCTGCTTCCAATAAATCTCGCCCTGTCAGAGTATTATATATCTCACTGAGATCTTCACTCATTTTCCTAAACCACATGGAATACAGACTCAGTCGCCCCAAACTCTGCTCCCACAACAAGTTTGTCATCCTATAGATCAGTCTGGTCATTCTTTGCTGCTCTCCCTCAATGTCAGGTTTGTCTTTCATTAGGTAAGGAGACCAAAACTGCACACAATACTGCACAAAGTTCGAGATGGGGTCTCACCAAGGTCAAGTAGAGCTGTAATAAAATACCCTTATTCCTGGACTCAAATTCCCCGGAAATGAAGGTCAACACATCATTTACCTTCCTAACGGCTTTCAGTTGCTCCAATAATGCTTTGAGTGACTGGTGTACAGGGAGATCCAGATCCTTTTCAATGTTACATATACTCAATTGGTGGGTCTATGTACATGGGGCAGCGTTCCAGTGCCAATCCCAGTATTGACGTCTGGCTTCAGAATGCACTGCCGTGAATGGACCTCAGAGTTCAGTGAAGAAGTCAACAAAGTATGCACGTTACTATCTTCATCGACCAACATTTCACATCAATTCCTTTTGAAATGCTAGCCTGATATTATATTTTTCCAACCAAAATGTTCAGTGTTACGTCAATCCACATTGCTGTTCATCTGCCACGTATTTGCCCATTTCCTCCACGTGTCTCAATTACCTTTAACTTCTTTACATCCGCCTCATCCAATCAATTCTCAGTTTGCTACCATCAGCAGATTTTGAAACATTCCATTTAGTACCCCAGAGCAGATGTTTAATCTACTTCCTGAATAGATGGGTGCCAAACATCAATTCCAGGATCATCCTGCTCGTAATTGCTTTCCACTCCAAAAAAAAGGAACTGTTTATTCTGACTCACTTTTTCTTTCAGCTCTCTACCATTCTCAACCCATGCCAGTATATTAGATCACACTGTTGCACACTGTTATGGGCCAGGACAGAACACCTCAAGTCTTTTTAAGGAAGTAGTGCAGACTCAAACTTTGCTTCTTGCCTTAAGCAGGTGTAAGGAAGATATTCCAGGAGTGACGCAGCTTGTTAAGCCACTTAGTTTTAAATAAAACAGAATTTATTTTCAAGGTTACGGAATGAAACACAAACAGAAGAGAATAGCATGCAGAATAACAACCTATCCGAAAACCCAACAGATTATCCTAACTTAATGATGTAAGCAAATTAAATTCATAAGGAGTGGGTACATGGGAAGACCAAGAACTGACTTTCAATTCAGCCTACATAGATGTGGGGCATTACTGTGTGACATGATTAGGGATGACAATACCAAGAGACAGCCAATTAAAAGCCATTTCCATGCTACTAGTTCCACAGTAGGTAGAACTAAAGTGACTTTTCCCAGCTTTTCTCATTTTAAAGTTTTATAAATAAATATTTAAAAATATTAAAAGTTGGCTACTCAGCTAATCGTCCAGGTGAAGCTTTCTGGTCTTCAGTAGCACTTCATTTCTCAACCGAGAATCTGAAATTGGTTGAAAGCCATTGGGTGGTACCGTGGCAAAGTGGTTAGCACTGCTGCCTCACAGCGCCAGGGACCCGAATTCAATTACTGCCTCAGGCAACTGTTTGTGTGGAGTTTGCAAATTCTCCGCTGGTTTCCTGCGGGTGCTCCGGTTTCCTCGCACAGTCCAAAAATGCGCCGGTTAGCTGAATTGGCCATGCTCAATTGCGCAGAGCGAAGGGGTAAATGTAGACAAATGGATCTGGATGGGTTGCTCTTTGGGGGGTTGGTGTGGACTTGTTGGGCCAAAGGGCCTGTTTCCACACTGTAAGTAATCTGTATCTAAATAATCTAAGGTGTTGTTCGAAGTACTTGAAACAATCGCCATAAACACCCCATGGAAAATTCGAAAGGAAAAATCAAACCCAGTTTCTTCCAGGAGAGATATCAGAGAGAGGGGGCGGGGGTATCAGCATGGAACTTCTTCTTTGGCCTGATAGCTTCACAACTGGCTGCCTGCTTTCAGTAAACAGCCAGTCTGTGAAAAATCAGTCCAAACAAATCAAAGCAGAGGGTCTGCGCTGGGAGAACTGGCCACTCAACTTTCATAAGAACAGAAGGACGAGGATCAGGAGTAGGCCATCTGGTCCTTCTAGCTTGCTCAGCCATTCTGTAACATCAAGGCTGATCGACTCGTGGACTCATGTCCACTTACCCGCACTCTGACCGTATCCGTTATTTACTTGATTGTTCAAAACATATCTATCTCAGCTCGAAAAACATTTACTGAAGTAGCGTCAACTACTTCACTGGGCAGGGAATTCCATAGAATTACAAGCCTCTGGGTGAAAAGGTTCTTTCTCAATTCAATCCTGAATCTGCTCCCTCTAATATTGAGGTTATTCCATCTTGTCCTAGCTTCACCTGATAGTGGAACCATCCTCTCTACTTTTTTCTGACCTCTTCCCTTCATAATATTGTTTATGTTTCTATAAGATCCTCCCCTCATTCTTCTAAATTCCAATGAATATAATGCTGATCTACTCTGTCTCTGCTCATAAGACAACCCCCTCAACTTCAGATTCACCAGAGTGTATCTCCTCTGCATAACCTCCACTGCCAGTACATTGCTTTGCAAGTAAGGAGGCCAAAACTGCTCACAATACTCCAGGTATGACCTCACCAGCACCCTGTACAGCTGTAACATAACCTTCCTGCTTTTAAATTCAACCCCTTTTGCAATGAAGAACAAAATACCATTTACGTTCCTAA
The DNA here is from genome assembly GCF_047496795.1 of Chiloscyllium punctatum. Lineage (NCBI taxonomy): Eukaryota > Metazoa > Chordata > Chondrichthyes > Orectolobiformes > Hemiscylliidae > Chiloscyllium > Chiloscyllium punctatum. The sequence continues at coordinate 18,658,328 of NC_092769.1, forward strand.
TTATTTTATGTACCTGCAGATCAACCTTCTGTGATTCATGCACAAGGACAGCCAGGTCCCTCTGCACAGCAGCATGCTGTAACATTTTTACAATTCAAGTAATAATCCTTTTTACTGGTACTCCTAACAAAATAGATTACTTCATATTTATTAACATTGTATTCCATCTGCCAGACCTATACCCATTCATGCAATGTAACTATTTTCCTCTGCAAAGTTTCACAGTACTCTCAAACTTTGCTCTGCCACTCATCTTCGTGCCATCTGCAAACTTTGTCCAACTACGCATGCTCCCAACTCCACATCATCTTTATAAATTGTGAATAATTCCAACCCCAACACTGATCCCTGAGGCACACCACTCAGCACTGATTGCCAGCCAGGATAGCACTCATTTATACCCACTCTTTGCTTCCCGTTAGTCAACCAATCTTTTATCCATGCCAATACTTCAGCCGTAGCGCCATCCATCTTGATCTTATGCAGCAGCCTACTATGTGGCACCCTGTCAAAGCCTTTTTGAAACCTAGATACACCAGATCCACTGCTGCCTCGTTGTCTATCTTGCTCGTAATGTCTTCGTAGATTTCCAAAAGATTGTTAAGCATGATCTGCCCTTCATGCATCCTTGCTACATCTGTGCAATGGGCCGTTTTCTATCAAAATGCCTTGCTATTTCTTCCTTGATAATATTGTCAAGGCATCTTCCCCACTACTCAGATGAAGCTAACTGGTTTATAATTCCCCAACTTTTATCTACCTGCCTTTTTAAACAATGGCGTTCCATTTGCTGTTTTCCAATCTGCTGGGACGACCCCAGAGTTCAGCAAATTGTAGAAAATTACCACAAGTGCACTTGTTATTTCTCCTGCTATCTTTTTAGTACCCTGGGATACATTACATCAGGGCCAGGGGATTCGTCTAACCTTATCTCCATTACTCGATTAGCTTGCCCAATGCTACCTCCTCTGTAATAATGATTGTTCACAAGTCCTCACCTACCTTCATCTCTTTGGTAAAAACAAGGACAGCAGATGCTGGAAACCAGATTCTAGAGTGGTGCTGGTAAAGCACAACAGTTCAGAGCATTCCTGATGAAAGGCTTTTGCTCGAAACGTCGATTTTTCTGCTCCTCAGATGCTGCCCGAACTGCTGTGCTTTACCAACACCACTCTAATCGAGAATCTTAATCTCTTCGTCGATCACTGGCATGTTATTAGTGTTGTTCGCTATGAAGACTGATACAAAATACCTGTTCAATGCCTCAGCCATTTCATCATATCCTGTAACTAAATGCTCCTTCTTATCCTCTCAAGGACCAACATTGAAGTTAGCCACTCATTTTAATTTTATATATTTAGGGAATCATCTGCTATCTGTCTTCATATTCTGTACTAGTTTTTTTTTCGTGTTCTATCTTACTTTTCTTTATAGCTTTTTTCGTGGCTTTCTGTTGATCTTTAATCTTTTCCCAATCTTCTAGGTTCCTGCTGTTCTTGACCACTTTGCATTCCATCTCTATCAATTTCATAGCCTTGCGTATTTGCTTAGACACCCACGGCAGACTGCCCCTTTTCTGTGAGTCTTTCCTTTTCACTGAATTTACTTTTACTTAGGACTTGGAAAAAATCCTTTGAAAATCCTCCACTGCTCGTCAACTCTCACCATAAGGTATTTGTTTCCAGTTGACCTTTGCCAAGTCCTCCCTCCATTCTGTTGTAGTCTCCTTCGTTTTAGCACAGGACCCTGGTATTAAATTTTATCTTCACTCTCCATCTGTGTTTTAAATTCAACCATACTGTCATCATTCCTTCCAAGTTGATTCCTAACTAAGAGTTCATTAATTATTCCTGTCTCATTACACAGGACCGGATCTAGCATAGCTCGCTCCTCATTGTACGTGTTTTAATTTTCAACTTGAAAGCATTCCCAAGTTGTCAAACCCAGACTCTTTGGATTCGCTGCTTTTCAGACTGCTATGAAAGAAAAACAAAGACAGCATAACCTTGTTAAAGGAGTAGCATTGTCACAACACTACACTTGGGACATCATCAAAAATGTTTCTGAAAATTCAAATTCACTGCATCTATTGCTTCGCCATAATTTATTTCGCAGTCGGAATCTTCAATATTATTCTCCATTAATAATTTGGTATTGACTTGATCCATGTTCATTACTTTCAAATTAACATAATTCTCAAAGTTCCCTGGCAAAGCGTTCTTTCTAATAGACTCTTGTATTGTCCTGATTGCTTCTCTGGTACTAAGCAGACGGTAATTTCCTGCTGTCTCCCTGCCTCCTTTAGAAATATTGGGATTCCATTTGCTGCTCTCAAATCTATCAGTTCAATCACCTGGAATTTGGAACACGGAAAGCAGAGTATCCATTATTTCCATGGCCACCTTCTTTAGGAATCAGAGATATAGATTATCATTCCATGGGGATTTATCAGATTTCAGTACAAATACTTTCTCCAAAACTGCTTAGTTAGTGATTGATTGTATTTCCTTTCTTTCTCAGTAGACTTCAAATTGTTTGGAAGCATTTTTTTAATATCCTATCATGAAGGCAGAACAGAAGTAAATGCTTCATAGTCTGCCATTTTCCTCTTCTCCATTCGTTGGTTTTGGACTGTAAGGAAGCTACAATTATCTTCTCCAACATTTCACCTTGGTATATTGTACGATGAGAAGATTTTACATTTCACGCTTGTTAATGTACTCTTCCAAAGTCCATTAGTTGCTGTCTTAAGCTGTTCAATGATTGACCTTCCACAGACATACAATCACAGAAGCATAGACTCTGTACCATCAAAAATACAGCACGATTTATATTATTCCAAATTTCCTACATCAGTCCCGTAGCCATGAATGGTATGACACTTCAAGTGCTCGTCCAAATAATTTTTAATGGTTGTGAGATTACCCGTGATAACTGCCCCACCTTCGGAAGTCCATTCCAGATTCCATGACCCTCTGGGTGAAAAACAATCCCCGAATCATCTCTAAACCTCAAATCCTTCCCTTTAAACGTGTGCTCCCCTGTTCTTGGCCATTTGACTAAAAGGAACAGCTACTGTCTATCTACTCTGTCCATGTCCCTCTAATCTTATCCTTCTGAATCACGTCCCCCTCAGCCTTCTCTCATTCAAACTGAACAATCCGAGCTTATTCAGCCTCTCTCCATAGCTGACATGCTCCATCATTGGAAACATCCAGGTGAATCTCTGCACCCCCTCCAGAATAATCACATCCTTCCTGTAATGTGGCTCCCAGAACTCCACATAGTATTCCATATTGGCCTCAACAAAGTGCTACATCGATCTTGTAATCTATGCCTCGATGAGTAAAGGTTATGCCTACTGCTTCCATTGACTTCTTACGTAACCTTTTATTCTCCCACGTCACATTCAAGAATGTGTGTAAAAGCTCCCTATGATCTTTCTTGTGTGCTACAATTCATTGCGTATTCCCCATTTAGTTCCTTCTGCCAAAGTGCATCACCTCAGTTATCAGACTTACATTCCATCTGCCATTGATCCACCCATCTGACCATTCCATCTGTATCTTACTGTCACATAAGACCTTCCTCCTCACTGCCAATCACCCGGTCAATCTTTGTATCAAACACAGACTTACTTATCACACTCCCACTCCCCCTCTACATCCACACCTGCACCATTTATGAATACCACAAGTAATAATGGACACAGCACTGATCACTCTGGTATACCGGGGACACCGGTCTCCAGTAACACAAACAGCCTTCTAACACCACCTGTCTTGTGCAAAATTTTCTTTAACACTGATCTGAAACACACTGGTGTATAGTTCCCTGTTCTATCTCTACAACCCTTCCTATAAAGGGTGTTCTCCAGTCCTCAGACACCTCACCTGTGACCAGATTCTATTTAAAAATTTGCATCAGCGCCTTTCATCCCTTGTCTCCAACAGCAGCCTGAGATGTAACTGATCTGGACTTGGGGATTGGTCCAATTTTATACCAGTCCATCTTCTTGAGTTCTGTATCTGCCTCCTCCTTTTCCCAAGTAAAACAGACGTGAAATTCTCATATAACAATCAATCAGCGTCTCCAGTTTCAAACACAAATTTCCACCTTGATCTCAGACCAAGTCTCCTCAGCAGTCCATTGTGCCATCTGAGGAATTAATCTGGAGAAAGCCCATTCAATATATGTGATCAGTTTATTTTACTTAGATCACGACATCAAAATTGTACAGGTACAGTCTCCTCAAATCTCTGTGTTACTCGTGCAGAATGTCTTTACTTCTAGTAGGAGCAAATCACTGCAGAAGCAAAATCTGCACTGAGACCAACACATGCTATAGATCACAGTGAGTCAGACAGCGTCCGCAAAGAGAGATTAAGTTAACACTTTGAGTCTAGTTGATTCTTCATCTGTATTCGGATTCCCTTTAAATGAAGGCGTTTAAAGGGAGACAGCACTGAAACCTGTGGCACACCAGCGTACTCCGGGCTGCAGTCACACAAACAACCTTCTACCACCACCTATGTTCTCCAATAGTTTCTCCAGTGCTTACCTTCCCCGTTTGCATATGTTCCTCCCAATACACTTTGCTTTAATGTTTTCTGCTAACTTACTGCGTGTGCTAATTAAAACTCGTCCTGAATATCTGACTGTACCATATTCACTGATTTGCCATTATTTACAAATACAAGAGATATCTTCAAGAAAAACTTTGTAAATTGTAACTTCCCTTTCATAAATGCAGAACAATTCACTTGAAATTTGCTATTACTTTCTCAGTGTCCAAAAAGATCTTCGTTCCAATAGGTTGAAACAGATTCCCTACTGCGGATAACAACTAACTGGCCTGTAGTCCTTCACTCTCCCACTCCTTCCCTTCGTTAATCATTTGAATGCATTTATAACCGTCTGAAGTGAATACAGAAAAGTACAGTTGTCCCTATTGTAATCAACATGTGTATTGCTGTTTTCTCTGAAATTTCAGTTTGAATTATATCCCGTCTGTCAGACTGATCAATCCTCATCCCAGTTCTGTTTCCAAATACAACTTCATAACTGTATATGAATTATTTTAGTCTTTAGTTACAAAGATCCCGTGGTGACCTGGTATTTCTGGGAGATTTTCTGGAAGTCATCTTTGAAGACAGATGCAATTAACTGTTTCGTCTCCTTGTCATTTTTCTGTTCTCTACAATAAATTATTGTATCCAGACATACGCTGTGTCACATTTGATCTTGATTTCATTTTCCTTTCAAGTACCAACAGACGCTTTTCGCCAGTATTTACAATTAACAAAGAAAATCACAGAACAGGAACAGGCCCTTCAGTCCTCCAAGCCTGTGTCGATCCAGATCCTCTATCTAAATCTGTCGCCTATTTTCTAAGGATCTGGATACCTCTGATTCCTCATATTAAATGACGCTATCGTCCCCACCTCTACTACCTCAGCTGGCAACGCATTCCAGCCACTCACCACCCTCTGCGCAAAGAACTTTTCGAGCATATCTCCAATAAAGGTTTCCCCTTTCATCTTGAATTCTTGACCTCTAGTAACTGAGTCCCCCACTCTGGGAATAAGCTTCTTGCTATCCACCCTGTTTACATCTCTCAAGATTCTGTAGACCTCAATCAAGTCCTCCCTCAACCTTCATCTTTCTAATGAAATTAATCCTAATTTACCAAATTTCTCTTTATATGTCGTTCTCACCATAATAGGCAACATTCTGGTGAAAATCTTCTGCCCTCTTTCCAAAGCATCCAGAACCTTTCAGTAATGTGGCAACGAGAACTGTCTGCAGTATTCCGAATGTGACCGAACCAAAGTCCTATACAACTGTAATACGGACTACCTACACTTGTACGCAATAGATTCCAACAGATTCCCTCCTGTTCGTGACGGGTTAACTGGTCTGTGGTTCTCCACTTCTTAAATTGTTAGAATGCAGGAAGGAAGTGTGCTGTATGCCTTCTTGATCATTCTATCGACCTGCCACTTTCAGCGAACAATGGACCTGAACACCCAGATCTCTCTGCACATCAATTTTCCCCAGGGCTTTTTCCAGTTACTGCACAATTAGTTCTCGAATTGGATCTTCCAAAATGCATCACCTCACATCTTCCTTTTCGCCACCCAACTCTCCAATCTATTTACATTCAGCTGTGTTCTCTGACAGTCCACTCAACTTTCTGCTACTCTACCAATCTTAGTGTCATCTGCAAACTTGCTAATCAGACCACCTATACCTTCCTTCAGATCATGTAGTATATCACAACAAACAGTGGTCCCAGCACGGATCCTGTGAAACACCACACAGAACAATTGTCCATTTTGAGAAACTCCCTTCCATTACGACACTCTGTTTCCTGTTGCCCAGCCAGTTCTCTAATCAATCTAGCTAGAACACCATGGACTTCTGCGACTTCACCTTCTCCATCAGTCTATCTCATCAAACGCCTTACTGAAGTCCATGTACATGACATCTACATCCCTTTCTCCACTATCAACTTTTTCATTCCTCAAAGAATTCTATTACGTTTGCTAAGATGTGACCTTCCCTGCATAAACCATGGAAGGTCTTGTGTGGAGTCCGACTTTTTTCACCCTGGAGTCATACTGGTTTTATTTCCACTGCAAGACATTATAAAATGCCACATGATTGGCTGCGTGCAAATTGAATGTTGTTTTGAACAAAATACAATCTATCCACCAAATATAAAACTGCAAACGCAAATTAGCCCCCCAGATTTATAGGTGTGTCTGTGCGAGAGATGCAGAGTGTGTATGTGGCGGGGGGTGGGGGGAGGATGGAGGTGGCGTGCGAGTGAGAGAGAGAGGGTGTGTATGTTTCTTTCCATGTGTGTGAGCGAAAGAGGGTGTGTGTGCGTGTATGTTTAAGGATGAGAGTGAGAGTCTGTGCTACTTTAAGACCAGACAGATTTAGCAGATCCCTTTCCCCACACACACCCAGTCCGTGGTTTCAGAGCGTCCATGCTCTGCAGCCTCTGCTCCATTTGTTGTTCATGTTACAGACACTGATGCTATAACTAAGGTCCCAATGCTCCATCCAGAGTTGGGTCACCAAATCCTCAGGTCTCCATGAACGTCTGAGGTAGCTCACAGCACAACCTCCAGCAAACCATCCCCATCCCCATCCCCTCCACTAACTTTTCAATAACAGGAGACAATCAGACTTCCCTCCACTAAAAGTGAGATATCTACTCCTTTATCTACCTCAGGGTCAGGGTCCTCCTCGTGTTTCTGACCACGTGATCAGCTGAAAGGGGCAAACACAGGCGTTCAGTAGACAGGCACAGACCAAACTTTAAAGACATGAGTCAAAGATGCTGAAACTTCCTGTCCAACATGGAGCACAACTTGGTACGCACTGGGAAGTGAGTAATAACCCGAAACACAACCCCCTGTCTATGGAGCACCACATGGGACACACCAGCAAGTGAACAACAGCCCAGCACACACACCGCTGTCCAACATGGAGCACGACGTGGGGCACACCGGGAAGTGAACAGCTGCCCTGAATACACACGCACCTCTTCATGAAGCACCTTAAGGCACACACCTGGAAGTGAACAACAGCACAGCACACCCTCCCCTGTCCATAGAGTAACACATGGGACACAACGGGAAGTGAACAATAGCCTGACACACACCATTACATTATTTCTGAAATTCATGATGCCAGCATTCGATACAATACACAACGAAAAACCAAGGCCAGGGAAAGAATCAGATGGACAGAGACATTCACATTAAAGATAGAAACGGAAGGTGTAATATTTTGTTGAGGCAAATTGTGTTAGCACTTATAGGTAGCATCCTGGGAAGTGTTTTCAAACACAGACAGGTACATACAAATTAAAGAAGCCCTGCAGTGTGGAACCAGGCCATTTGGCCCACCGAGCCCAGAATGACCCTCCTGATAACATCCCGAGCAACAAACTGAAACGTTACCCCGGTAACTCTAAATTTTCCACAGACAATCCAACGAACCTGCACATCCCTGGATACAGCAGAACAATTTATTGAGGTCACTGAATCTAACCTGGACATTTTTGGCTGTGAGAGGAAAACCAAACACCCAGAGGAAACTCACGCACACACAAGGAGAGCGTGCAAACACCACACAGAATGTCACCAAAGGGTGGAATCGAACACAGGTAATTGATGCTGTAAGGCCGTATTGCTATCCACTGTGACACTCAATGACCAGCTGCGCGAGAAACTGCATCCTCCCACTTTCTCTGAATCTGTCACATCTGTTCAAATGATGCCGAATTCCAATGTGGTGCTTCCAACAAGCCTTCCTTTACCTCCACAGGGCCTTAAGCTGTGACTGACACACTGCCTGATCTTTGCCCTCACCCCTTCCCCTCTTCCCAGATCAAGTTGTTCATTAATACTGCAACATGCAAGATAATTGCTGATCTAAAATAAAACAAAGAGCTGCATATACTAGAGATCAAACACAAAAGCTGTTCTGATGAAGAAATCCCAAATTAAAAATGTTGACTCACTCTCTTCCTACAGAGGATTAGGAAAAAGTGAATTCTGAAGTAAATTCATGATGAAAGGCTGATGACCGAAACATAGACTTTCCTGCTCCTTGGATGTGCCCTAACCTGCTATGCTATTCGAGGGTCAAACTTCCGACTTTCTTCCTTCAAATAGTACCAGACCCGTCGGGTTTTGCCTGCAAACGCTTGTATATCTAATCTCCTGTTTAGAACGTACATTTTTTCCCTGCAGTATTGACTTCCATACACATCTCCCACCAGTATTTGCTTGTACTTCTTGTTTATAATCTCTAGTCAAAATGTTTCTGTGTAATCTGATTGCTGGGGTGAGATGAATGGTAGATTCAGCGAGATCTTTCCTGAAGCCTTCCTTGACATCACAAAACCTCGCTGCACTTTGTTCGAACAATATATGAATTGGAAAGACAGAGAAGAATATGGGCCAAGTGCAGGGAATTGCGGTTAATGTGGACGGACATTTTGGTTGGTATGGACCAGTTTTGGCTGAAGGTCCTGTCTCCGTGCATGACTGTAAATGAAAGTGGTTTTGGGTATAGACAGAGAGGGTGAGATTGAGCAACAATATCATGGAAGGATGTGCTCACATGTTTCAGAATGCTGCGATATAGACATTTCGATAGCATCCAGTAAAATACGCCAGTATTATCAGGAATGATGGTGAACAGAATATAGGTGTGAGTTCAGATGATGGAGAGTTTTGGATGAGGATTTGTTCTGCAGCTCTGTAAATGTGAATGGGGTCAGCAGAGTGTTCAACTTATCCGTCTGAATCTAACAATAATTTATCTTTGAGTGATTTCCATTGAGTGTGACAGGGGGATTCTTTGCACGAGGCCAAACTAGTTTTCTGGTGCTCTCTTACCGAACTCACCTCATTAACTACCCACCCTAACCCATGGTGTCACTCTCATTCAATGTTAACCCGATTCTTCCACCCAATTTGGCTGGAGGTGCCCACTATCTCCCAGATGCCACTGGATATTCCATTATTGCTGGCACTCGTGCCATCTTTAAAAGGACAATGGGCACTCGATTGAGCTTTCCTCAGTTTGGAGCTGTCATGTACGTTTTACCCAGAGCATAGCAGATAAGGGTCAATTACCCCACGTTTTGTCAACAGAGTCACAGATATCCTGGCGGATGGTTTAGTACATCTCTTCCCTAGTACCACCAGACCCACCAAGCATGATCTGAGCTCACCACCCAGCTCAGTGCAGTATCTGAGATCAGTAGCAATGACCAGCACTTCAGGACAAACATCGATAACATTCCCAACTCTGTGAGGATAAGGGGCATCGTATGCTGTTTGTCCCTCACACTCAATGTATGTCTGTTCCAGCACCGACATCCGAACAAGGCTCATGCTCCACCACTCTCACTCTTGCATACAGCACGCCCCCGCCCCCCCCCCCCCCCCCCCACCGTGTCTCTTTCCTTTGTAATATCTCCACAGATTGTAGAATTCTCCAGAGAATGTTGATTATGGAATGTTCTAGATAATATTCCAAATAATTCCCAGTTTCAGGAAAATGACAGTGCCCCAGTGTGTAAAACATGAGGTGAAGGAACAGTTTTTTTTTAAATCATATGCAATTAAAATTCACATTGAGTCCATTTCGCCCTTCAAATGTGCTGTACCATTTAATAAGATCGGGGGTGATCTGACTGTCTCCTGAGCTTCACGTTGCAGGAACTTTCAATCATTCAGCCCCCTGGTTTCCTGTCACAAACCAGACGACACTCACGCACTTTCTACCCTGGGTTTCTTCAAGCTTGTGTTTGGGAGGCATTTCCCATGGGGACCAACCCTCCAAAAAATATGTTCCATCAGCTTTTTACTTTCATACAATGCTTCACAGAGACCAATCAAAAATGTACTCATATTGTATAGTTATCGACATCCAATCACAATTAGTAATTCCGGTTATTTCACTTGGTTCAACTTATTCAACCAAAGATAGCATCCAATCAACTCTCTCGTTATAACGTACAATTTCCAGCGGAGATTTTTCCCCCTCAGCAACTATCTTGACCGTTATCTGAATTGTACCTTTTTTTTCCTTCTTATCAAAGTTTATATTTTACATTGACTTTGGCTATTTCTATTTATAGCAGTTACACAGTCTCGCAATCTGTTGGCTGGATGGATGGCTTGTGATGCAGAGGAAAGCCAACAGCGCATGTTCAGTTCCCCACACAGACAGAGGTTGCTCCGAAGGGCACACCCTCTCAACATCATCCTGTCACCCGAGGTGTGATGACCCTTAAGATAAATCATAATTTGTATTCTATCCATGTTAACATTTTAATTTTTTTCAAAAATATTTTTATTCAGAGAAAATTAGTTTAATGCTTCAATGAACAAATCAGTCCCCAACTCAAAGAGCAATGCAAATTGAACACAATTACACCCATGTGCATGTATATAAGAAAAGGTAAATCAACAGGCCGAAGAAAAATAAAAAATAAAAAAACGAATACTGGAACTCATTATAACAAAACTATAGCTCTCAACCTTCAAGAGCGTTAATTAATACACGTTCATTTGTTCGTAATTCTTCCTCTCTGGACATTAGATTCATTAGTCAATTTCGTCATAGCTATATTAGCCTGTACCTTGGTAATTCAAAAAGGGCTGTCATGTCGAATAAAAATCCTCTATTGTATGGTGCAAAATACCTTTTAAAAAGTCCAAGGGGCTATGCTCCATGACAAGGTTACGACAAACCAATAGACCCAGGGGGTTTTCAGACACCCAACTCAACAGAACTTTTTTTTTCTGAACTCAGAGAGTGAGGGTATTGAAGTATTTTTTCCTATGCACATCTGAGTAAGGTAGACTGGGCAGGCCCAGGAAAAGGGAAACCTGAACCATCTCCAATTCTGTCCGCAATATCCTGTCCATCGCAGAGAACACACCGCTCCTATAGCGCCGGTGGATGGTCAACAAGCAATGAGTAAGAGTGTCCATAGTCATTTTGTATTTAAGACAGACTCCCACTTGAATTTTGAGAGAGTGTCTGGGGGCAGATAGACTCTATGATGAATCTTCAACTTCAGGGCAAAAGTCTTCTTACAGATTGAAATACTTCTTGTATTTTCACAAATATCCTCCCCTGTGTCCGAAGAGATCTGAACCCCCAAAATTGTTTGCAGACCTCATAAAGGCACAAAGTCTCGTCTAAGGGGTCACTCTGCAACAAATGATAAAGGGTACTGACAGAGAGTGTGTTCTTAGCAATAAGCACCCTCTTTTCTGTATCGGATCTGTACGGGTCTATTAAAAGCGTGGTTCTTTTCTGAATAACATCTCTGATCTGATAAAAAGAAAACAGAACAGATCTCTACTCGGTAGTCATTAGTTACGACTTATTTTGATCAAAGGACATCATTGTTTCTCCCTCAGATAAATCATCCAAGCAAGATAAACCAACTGGTTGTCCATAGTTTAAACATGGAATCCAGTATTCCCCGTCGGAAACATGGTACACCACGTTTTGGGGTAAGAAATGGGGTTTGGCTATATTGCCTTCGATCGGACACATTAGAGTCCCTACTTTAAAATTATTGATATTTATTGGGAAATGGTAATACTTCGTAACTGTCCTCATTTTGTCTATGAGTAGCAGACTACTAAGGGAGTACTTTGCCTGAGAAGATTCAATATCTAACCATATTGATGCCGAAGCCTCACTAACATCGGGTAAAGAAGAGCGTAATTGATAGCTTTTAATATCCGGGAGATCTACTCCCCACAAACTGTTGGGGTCGTTGTAATTTGGTTAACTTGATAAGGGGTTGCTTATGGTGACAAATCAGAGCTACATCATCCATTTAGTCTCCTAAATATCTGTCTGGGAAACATCAAAGAAAGCAGTCACACGGGGTATAGCAAACAAGGGAGGGAATTCATTTTAATAAGAGCTATCTAACCCAGCCAGGATATTGGAAATGTCTCCCATCTTCGAAGGTCTTGTTTAATTTTGTCAAACAAATGGACAAATACCGCGTTAAATGTAAGTTCAAAGATAGGATTAATGAATATACCTAAATAGGGAGCATCCCCATTACCCCGGGACCATTGAAAAGGAAATCAGGATTCTCCCACGGCATCAGGTATTTCCCTGACTTCGCCCAGAGGCATGGCCTCTAACTTTGTAAAATCAATGGTATTGCCGGAAAAGACACCAAACGAACTGATGCATTGCATCAGGTGAGGGACCAAAACTATGGGATTTAACAAAAATTTAAGACAATCATCTGCAGACAATGTAATCTTACGTGACTTCTATCCCACTTCTGGGGCAGATATGTTGGGGTCCCTGCAGATGCCCTTCGCCAGTTGCTTAATCACTATCGTAAACAACACTGGCGTAAACAACCTTGTCGACTGCCTCTAGAAATAATAATTTTACAGGATCGCACACAGAGTGTCACTTTCAAGGACCCTCACCCACTTGATAAAAACTTTGCTGAGACCAAACCATTCTAACGTATAGAAGAGATACAGCTACTCAACCCAAGCAAATGTCTTCCCTGCATCAAAAGAGATCATTAATAGCTGCTTAATTTGCTGTTGACACGCTTGGATCATATTGAGTAATCTGCTAACATTGTTGGAATATCTGCAGCCTTTTATAAGCTGGTTTGGTATACCTTGACAATGGAAGGATAAATAGTTTCCATCCTCAATGTGAGGGACTCAGACAGAATTTTGAAATCAATATTTCGAAGTGAGATAGGCCGATAGGAAGCACAATCTTTCGGTGTCTTCCTTTTCTTCAGAATAAGAGAGATATGAGCCTCTCTTAAGGATGGTGGGATGCAGTCGTGACTGTGTGAGTGACGAACATAGTAAGCATCGGCTCTGACAACAGGTTTATAAATTCCTCATAAAACACACGTGGACATCTGTCAGGACCGGGCGCCTTTCCGCCTGGAAGCTGCTTTACACCCTCCAGCACTGACAGTGGTGAATGAAGGCAAGACTCTTATTCGGGGGTTACCCCTGGAAGGTCCAAGTTCTTGAAGAAAGATTCCAGCTTAATCCATCTATCCTCATAATGCTCAAACTGATATAATTCAGAGTAAAATCTCCGAAATGCTGTTTTAATTTTTATGGGATCGCAGGAAAGGGTCCCAGTACCTTCCCTAATTGAGGTAATGGCATTGGGGCTCTCTTTTTCATCGCAAGATAGGCTAACTTCTTGCCCGGTTTTGTTTTGCAAAAGTAAGTTCGTGCTTGGCTGTCTGTGTGAGCATGGAATTCACAGCAAACCGAAGCGTTGTGATCCTCTACAGCCGAGCCACCGAGGGTCTATCATAGTGTGCCCTCTCGGCTGCCTTCAACAGTGCCTGGAGCAAGCGCTCCTGCTCCAGCTTCTGCCGCATCCTAAGGAATTGTTCCTTTGGCATAAGCCTTAGCAATTCCCATAGAATGGGTGTGTTACTGGTTGAATCTGAATTAATGGCTAAGAAAGATCTGAATTCATTACAGAAATACTCAATGTACTTAATATCCTTAAGAATAAAGGGATTAGCCAGTGTCTTGAACCTGCTATATTTCCCTTGATCTTAACCAATAAGTATGCAGCTGCATGGTCAGAAATGGTAATATTCCCAATTGTCCAGAACACCACTGAATTGAAGATTGCTGCAAGGTGAGGAAGACATCAACACTAGTGTGGCATTTCTACGGGTTAAAGAAGAAAATAAAATCCCTGTTTATGAGGTGGATCTGCCTCCATACATCCACCAGCCCCAGTTCCACACAAAAATCCACTAATTGCTTAGATTGGAAAAATGGTGCTTGGAGCCTTTGGGCATACTGTCCACTGTGGGTGCAAAAGACAATTGAAGTCTCCTCCTACGATAATGTGCGACGAAGAAAGGTTACTTAATTTGGAAAAAGCATCTATCAGGAATTTCCGGCAGTGAACCGGGGGCAATAAACATTCAAACTATTGCTTTGTTCCCCATATATCTTTGAGGGTTATAATCCTCCCGTGGGTATCTAATACAATCTACTAATTTAAATGAAAGATTCTTCCTCACCAGTATGGTTTCTCTCTTATTCCTCGTGTTAAAAGATGAGAAATAAACCCGATCAAACCCACCTTGCTGTAATGTCAAATGTTCCTTGTCATCAAAGTGCATCTCTGCAATACGACAATATCCACCCTCTCCTTTTTCTTAACTGGCGAATGGCTCCCCTTAATGTTCTAGATACACCATTTAAGCACGACATTTGCCATTATACACTGAAACAATATTTGAAATCCAGAGAGGAAGAACTCGAATTACAAATCGCTGAGCACCAATGAAAACAGAATCATAGAGCCTAAAAAAACATACAACCTAAAGCTACTACAACTAATAAGCTCTCAAAAACGTTCCAAAACTAAATACATACAAATACAAAAAAAGATACAAAGTGCCAATGGCACTCAGGAGGGGCATTTACCCCCCGTCGACTGGGAGCATTTTCACGTCACAAATCTCTATCTTCTGCCCATTTATAAATACTGCATCCAGGGCAATTAATCACAAACATCGGGACTGAACTGCCCTTAGGTAGGCATTCAGTCATCACGATCACCTTCATAACTCCGTCCAGCTTGAGCCCAACGCAACACACAAACTAAACAAGAGAAAAACGAGCATTAATACTAATGAAGGAGTTAAAAGTATGTACTCTATCCAGCCCGGTCTATAATTTAACACTGCTTAATACCAGAAACTGCCATCAAACTTTCTTTTAAAAAAGAGAAACAAGGTTATCGCTTTCCATTAACGCATCCAGCCTACTTTAAAGTGCCCACAAAGTTTTCACAACCTCTGGAGAGTTAGTGGATCTATTGAAAGATCCACTAGTGCATACGGAGCACCGCTGAGTTCATTAAGGAATACTGAATCTCAAGTTCCCTTCATCTTCTCTTGTTATCATCGAAAGATTTTATTTTCTGAATCACTGCCGCTGAAAAGACCTGGAAGAACATAATCCTGAAGCCCTCTTCGGGTCTCTTCCCTGTATTCTGGAGGCTTCCCTAAGTCTTTGTTTGTCCTTGCACCAATGTAATAGCACAAGGACAGGGTGAGGGCGTTGGTCTGAGTATGACCTGCGCACCGTAACCCGATGAACTGTCTCACTCTTCACCCGTCCCTCTTCAGCTTTGTTGTGAAGGAATCTTTGCAGCCAGTTCTCGCAAAAAAAACTCACTGACTGATCACCCTATGTCCGGTCCACCAGACCGATTATGTGAACATTCTTCATCCTGTCCCTGTTCTCGAGGACGTCACCTTGTTCAGCTAAGTTACGGACCTGTTTTGCAAAGGTGAGGATCCGCTCCTTAAAGGAATTGATCACAGTCTCTGCCCCTGCAGTTTGGCTCTCGACCTCATCCGTTCTGTTTCCAAGGCTTTCAAGTTGCTGCTCATGTTTTTGGAGCACTGCTGAGAGTGGTTCTATCCTCCCGCTGAATTTGTCTTCAATCATGGTTTCAGTCATTTCCCGTAACTTGGTGAACTCGGTGACCAAGTCCTGGTGAGTGACTCGGTCCATTAAACGAACAGAGGGTGTTACAGGTGCGGCCACAGACATGCTGAAAGCTTCTGACGGGTGCGCTGTGTGTTGGGACTTACTCGATCCTTTCCCATATTTTGTCATTTCCACTTGACAAAATGGCATTAGTGAGGATTCTGTAGCTCTTTTAGTGTTCAATTGTAAGTAAATGACTGTGGTGGGGTGGGGTAGAGCATTATTGTGGTACAGAGATCAGCAAAGCTGACCTTTCAGATCGCTGCCATCTTGTTTTCCCGGTAAAACCTTATTGATGTTATCATTTCATTTAATTCCTGCATATTCTGAAGCCGTGTCATTCAGTACCACTGACTACATTTTCCCAACACTGCACATTGCTGCCCACTCCTCGAGAATCCTTGACTCCTTTGTGATTCATGAACCTTGCCTCAAAAATACTCAATATCTCTGCCTCGAATGGTCTGCAGGGAAGAGTGTTCCAAAGACTCACTACACCCTGAGAAAACAAAAATAAACTGACTAATCGGTAATTTAGCATGGCCAATCAAACTAAGCTGCACATCTTTGAACTGTGGGAGGAAACTGGAGAACTGGGAAGAAACCCACACAGACACGGGAAGAATGTTCAAACTCCACATAGAGTGTTGGACGAGGTTGGAATTGAGCTGAGCTCCTTGCTGATATGAGGTAGCAGTGTTTACCACAAATCTATCACGCTGCTCCGTTAGCCCTATTAGTTACCTGCGGCTGACGAAAGAAATCTGCCTGACTTGTTCCTATCACTGAACCTGACCCCGTCTGAGACCTTTATCATCGGTCATATCACCGACCCGGTTACATTTAAAATTTGTTGTGAACAGTGGAGTAGTGGGACGAGAAAAGGAAACAGTGACACCCTCCAACATCAGTCAGAACCGGAGTGAGGAAAAATTCACAAAGTCGGATTTCACTCAAGTGGATATTCCCCTTCCCAGAAGTTTGGGATGGCTGAGTCATTATATTATATCGAGGCTGGCTTTGTCTGATTTTCCATAGACAGGTGAATCAGGGATAATGGTGCAAGGAGAGAAAGGTGCAGCTGGGACCACAATGAGATGAGCTATGACCTTATTTACTGGTGGGTTAGTGTCAAAGGACCGTTCAGCCCACTCGTGTCCCTCAGCCCTATGTTCTGATGTTCCATTCCTCCCTTCGGACCTGCTACAAACAGCCAGATCGAAGCCACGCTGATGGTTAGGTGAAGTTTCGGAAATGCACTTGGAAATTCTAGGCTTAGATCATAAAGTGGCCCCCAGCCGCAATCCTTTTTTCCATGCTTCCTCACTCTGTAACTTCTGCTCTGGAATTGCTTTAAATGCAGATCCCATATCCCATCCAGGATTAACTCAGGCAAATTTTCTCCTCTCCCGAATGCAACATTGTACAACACGACTTCCAGGAAAATAACCAATTACTTTCCAAAAGCATGACATAAAAGACTAAGAAGTAGGAACATGAGACGGCTATTCGGCCCCTCAAGACTGAATTCTCATTCAATAAGAACATGGCTGATCTACTTCCGAGCTCAACTCCACTTTCCTACCCAATTCCTTGTATCCCTCCACAACTCTCTGGGTTAGGGAATTCCAGACATTCACTACCTTCTGAGAGAATGCTTCATTTTTCACCTCAGATTGAAATCAATATTTCTTATTCGGTATCTACCGCCTCGAGTTCGAGACTCAGGGGAAACACCTTCTCAGCATCTACCTTGTCAAGCCCCCTCTGTATCTTGTACATTTCAGTAATATCACCCTCATTCATTTCAACCACAATGAATAATCTCCTCACCATTTTAAATGTATTCAATAATTCAACCCTTTCATCCCAGGAAGCTGCCTCATGAACCAACCTAGTTACTTGCTGCATCAGCATGCTGACGTTACGTTTCATACTCAGGAACACTCCAATCCCTTTGTACTACTCCTTTTTTGGGAGTCCTCTTCATTAAATAGCAGCCTGCATTTTGGTTCGCAAAGTGATCCACTAACTCCAATGTATATTGCACTCAGCTCCCGCCGTCAGGCTATCAGTATAGATTGTACATAACTGATGCCATCGGCCTGATATTTGTGGTAATCCAGTAGATACACCTTTATCATAAAGATCCATTAATCCTGACACTCCGATTTCTATGTGTTAAGCAACCATTATCCCATGCAAATATATTATTCATCATACTACAAGCCTCTGTCTTGTGTCAGAACGTTTATTTTGTGATACCTTGTGAAAACTTTCTGGAAAGTCTCATGTTAACCAGTGCCCTTTATCAAATCTGCTTGTCACTTTCTCAGGAATTCCTGATGAACGGCTCCTGCCCGAAACATTGATTTTCCTGCTCCTTGGATGCTGCCTGCCTTGCTGTGCTTTTCCAGCATGACTCTAATCTTGACCTTCTCAGGGATCTCCAAAGAATAATTTGTATGTTGTGACAGAGCAAAAATAGTTTCCCCTTCACAAAACCATGCCAACTCTGCATTAAGATTTTCTAACTGCCCTGCAATTCCTTCCTTAATAACAAGCTCTAGCAGATTCCCACCAATAATGGTTAGGCTAAATTGTTCCTGCGTTCTGTCTCATTCCTTTCTTCAAGATAGGCACCACATTGGAAGATCTCCAGTTTCAATGGAACACTCCTGTAATCCAAAGAGTTATGAAATATTTCACACAATGTCACTAGTCACTCTGTGACTACTTCTTTTAAAATTAACTATGAATTACTGCTGACCTGCCTACCCTTATTCTTACCTGTTAGGTAAATACCTTGTACCTTTTGTTAGAGACAGTTCAATAACTTCCCTCCTGTTACCACTTTGTTTATACCATTGACATTCTTACACTACTTTCCTCATGAGGAGTGATTTAAATTACTAGTGTAAATTACCTGCCTGTTCCCTTTGGTCAGTTCTCCAGTCACACCCCCCTAATGGCCTCAATGTACTTTCCTCACTTCACTTCCCCCTCAGCTCACACACAAATCTTCAAGCTTTTTTTTAATGTTGACAGAAAAGCTCATGATGCTTGTTTTTATATTTCTTACCAATTTGTTACATCATATCTTTTCGTACATTTTCGTCAATTTCTACATTCATACAGTTATATCGTGCACGAACAGACCCTTTGGTCCAACTTGTCCATGCTGACCAGGTTTTCTAAATTATAATAATCCCATCTGCTTGCACTTGGCCCATATGCCTCTAAACGTTTCCCATTCATATGTTGGTCTAAATGTCTTTGAAATATGTACTTGCATCTCCCACTGTTTTTCTGGCAGTTCATTCTATACATACATCACACTCTGTGTAAAAAAAGTTGTCCCTTTGTCCCTTTCAAGTTTCCCCCCTTCCACCTTAAAGCTATGCATCTGTGTTTGAAATCCCCGATCCAACATAAAAGACCTTCACTATTCACTCTACCCATGCCTCCCATGATATTATAAACTTCTAGAATGCCACTCCTCAAACTCATACACTCCATCTGATACTAACTTCAAGATCAAACGTTTAACGATCAGCACTGCAAATTTGAAAGAATATTAAAAATGACAGGTGTAGATAACAGCCCAAACTTCATACTGTTAGTTTTGCTCTATGTTACAAAACTAAGGCAGCATGAAACTCTTACTCGTGCTAATAAGAGGTCAAGCATCTGAATTCCATAGTGTGAAGGCAGTGATGATGGAAACTGTGAAAACGTATACATCGAGATCTATATAATACAACATTCTCTCTCCTGTTCTCCCTATGGCCTTGTGTGGTTGTGTCTTCTTTATCTTACACTCAACGAGAGAGAACCCCTTTCCCCCATTCACATCTTAATTTAAACCCATTTTGCATCATCTTCTCGTTCACCACTGCTAATAGCCCGTTTATCTTTTGCCACGCCCTCTTTTCCAAGTCACCCATCCCCCATCTCCGCAAGGGATTAAAAAGCCAACCCTTTTCAGTTCAGAACAAGTCACATTGGTCTTGTTATGCGAACTCAGTTTCTCTGTCTCTGCAGATGCTGCCAGACCTGCTGAGGTTCTTCAGAAACGAATAGGCACAGCACAAATTTTGAATGAAACAAATAACTATGGATACTGGAAATAAATATAAAATAAATGCAAAAATTGCTGAAGAAACTGCGGGCTTTGTAGAGGGCCACTGGACTCGAAAGATTAACTCTGCATTCACTACAGAAGATGCCACCAGAGCTGCTTTATTTCTTCAGGAATTTCTGTTTTTGAACAAGTTCCAATGACGTGTTTGAAAGCTGCTCAAACGCCCTGTCCAACACGGAGCGCCCTACACTGGGAACTGAAGTGCACACATTCATTCGCTCAGAAACTGCATAAGGCTGATATCACTGACACCACAGACCTCTGAATCATGGTCAGGGAGAAAACTAGAGGGAAACACATTCAATTCAAACGCAGATGGCATGACGAGCAAGGAAAAGATTCAGATGAATATATTAAAGGGTTTGAGTAATGTAACAAATTGGAAGCATGGCACCAAGGAGAACCCTCAGCAGAATGAGAATATGAAAATGGAAATATTACTGCATCAGAAACCAGGTGCGGTCACTGAGTACACGGCTGATGGGTGACTGGGTCTCGATGTTAACTGGGGGACAGACAGTAGAATTGAATTGCTGATATTACAACTCAAACTGGGCTTTCATGTGATGCTGTAGACAACAGCAGCAACAGAAGCAGGATTGTATTCAAACATAATCTGTAACATTTTCCCCAGGATATTCCATCAGTCTACCATTATCATCAAGCCGAGCAATGGTTCAGTGATGAGAGTGGGTGAACTTGCCACGGTCAGAACCATGTGTACCTAAAGCTGATCACAACCCATTACAGCTACCACACTTGAATGGTTTCATTCCAAACAGCAGAACTAACATCTGATAGAGAGGACAAAATGATCCCAAGACCAACAGATCAGGTCTAAGCTCTGCAATCCTGCCACATCCAGACATAAATGTCGATGTACTATTACAAAACTTACTGGAGGAGAGGACATCAGAAATATCCCCATCCTAAATAATGGAACAGCCTGGCACATCAGTGAAAAAGACAAGGATTTAGTATCTGCACTATCCTCAGCCAGAGGTGTTGAAGGATTGATCCACCTCATCCTCGCCATGATATCCACAGAATCATAGATGGCGGTGTTCAACCAATTCGATTCGCTGCATGAGACATGAAGAAACCGCTGAACACAGTAGATACGACAAAGACAATGGACCCTGACACCATTCCTACAATAGAACTGAAGACTTATGCTGCACAACAACCCGTGGCCCTCGGGAAGCTGTTTCATTCCAGCTCCAACTCTGACAACTCCCTGGCAATGTGGAAATTTATCGAGGAGAAAGTGAGGACTGGAGATGCTGGAGACCAGAGCTGAAAATGTGTTGCTGGAAAAGCGCAGCAGGTCAGGCAGCATCCAAGGAGCAGGATAAGAAGGGCTCATGCATGAAACGTCAATTCTCCTACTCCTTGGATGCTGCCTGACGACTGCATCACATTTTCAGCAACACATTTTCAGCAATGTGGAAAATTACTCAACTATGTCTGGTCCCCTAATAGGTGAATAATTACATTCTGACCATTTACCACCCCCTCAGTCCCTTCACGATAATCAAATTGGTGGGAGTTCTTTTTGACAGAGCTGTCAAGCAGTCCAGAAATAACCCGCCCATTGTGGTTTCTGATAGGTTCCTATGTGGTGATGGTGCTGATGTGGAAATGTCACTGGATTACTAATCCAATGCAGGAAAATGCTCTGGCAGCTGGTGGAAGTTAAAAACAATTAATAAAATATCAAGATCTAGAATCTGGTGATTGTAACAATGACCTTGCTTACAATGTTGATTGTAAACTTCGATCTCATTCCCCAACGTACTTCCAGGAAGTGAATCTCCCGTGCTTTCCTTGTTTGGCCTAAAAGTGACTCCAGACACATAGACATGTGATAAAGTCTTCAATGGTCCCTGAAATGGCCAAGCAAGACACTCAATTGTATCACACTGCTCCGAGGTCTTAAAGGAAATAAACAGACAGAATAACCGGCACCAGCCTCGATATCAGAAAAGGGAACGGGAATCACAGTCCTATTGACGCTGAAGAGTCCTCCTTCCTCACATCTGAGAGCTTGTGACAACATTTACAGAGCTTTCCCACAGGCTGCACAGAAACATCGGGAAAGGAGTAGGTCATTCAACACATTGAGCCTTCCCCATTCTACTTCATTGAGAAAATCTCCTCAAAGCAGTTTTCCCGACACAGTGTTCATATCTATTAATATGTTTAAACATTGTGAAATGTAAAATAAGAACTGTTGTAGACCTTCAGTCCATCAATCTTGCTCCTCGATTCAATATACAGGCATTTCTCTGATAACGCGTGTTTATTCAACGTGATTTGACTGCAATGCGATTCGTGAATTGTGCACCTTTTTTCTATAAAGTGAGCTCCCGCTCAAGGTGACGCGATTCCTTGCCAGGCACCATCTGTACAACAAAACCCAGCTTCAGGATCCTCTGTCTGCCAAATGCACCCTCTGAGTGTTCAGCTAAAACAGGAATGTAATCCGCTCTGCAAGCTTTGAACCTGAGCTTGAAACAGGGAATTGCTCTCTCCAATTAGAAGGAACTTTATTTCAAACCGGGGGAGAATCTTCAGGAGAACTGGAATTCCATGTTGGCATCACGTGGTCAGTCAGTCCTGAGCGCTTTCTGGTGAAGAGCTTGGTGAAAGGTACAGGGATGTAGCCAGTGACTGAATTGTCATTATTAACACTATTTCATTACAATATATGATTTAAAGGTTTAATTAGACTGTGCTAGTGTGTGTTAGACTAACTTTATTTTTTGTTTTTTACTGATATTTTGCAGTTCGCCCATTATCCTCTTTTCCCCATAGACCACATTATTAATATTGCATGATTTTCTGCAACACAGTGATGCACAGGAACGCAGCTACCACGTTATTGGAGAACAACCTGTAATGGTATCTGATCCTCTATCTTCACACAATACCCTGCTGTCTCCCTATCCCTTTAGTTTCCAGAAATGCATATTTATATTCAGTGCCTTGGTTTCCACAGCCTTAACTGTGAGATAGTACCCCAGGTTCACCAGTATCTGAGTGCAGACATTTATTCACATCTCAATGCAGAGTGGCCTGTCTGTACATAATACTGTGGCCCCTTGTTTTGAAGTCCCAGCCAGGGGAATTGTCACCCCTGTTTCCAATCTGTCTCGCCCTAACAGAGTTTTATATGTTTCACTGAGATCGTCACTCATTTTCCTAAAGCCCATGGAATACAGGCATAGCCGCCCCAAACTCTGCTCCACAACAAGCCTATCATCCCAGAGATCAGTCTGATTATCCTTTACTGCTCTCCCTCAATGTCAGGTTTCTCCTTTATTGGGTAAGGAGACCAAAACTGCATAACATACTGTACAATGTGCGAGATGAGGTCTCACCAAGGCCCTGCTCAGCTGCAGTAAAACACCCTTACTCCTGGATTCAAATCCCCCTGAAATGAAGGTGAATACACTATTTATCTGCCTATCTGTTTTCTGCTCCTGCAAAATTGCTTTCTGTGACCAGTGCACAGGGAGATCCAGATCCTTTTCAATGCTACACCTCCCCACGTGTTGGGTCTCCCCACGCTGGTCAGCGTGCCAATGCCATTCCCAGTATTGACTTCTGGATTCAGATCTCATTGCCCTACACTGACCTCGGAGGGTTGCACAGGAGGAAACAAAAATGCAGCTTAAGTTCCTTTATAGATCAACATTTTTCAAACAATCCCTTTTCAAATGATAGGCTCCCGTTCTGTTTTTACCAACAAAGGTCACAATATCACATATCCCACATAGACCATATCACCCACCCCTCATTGCTCTCCATCTGCTACGTATTTACCCAGACACTCCACTTGTCGCAATCACCTTGCAGTTTTTTGGACATCCAGCACACCCACTCACAATCCGATATTGTTTAGTGCCATCAGCAAACTTGGAAATATTAAATTTGATCCACTCAACAAAATATATGTTGTGTATTGGGAATAGCTGGAGCCCAAACCCCGATCCTTGCTATATCTTCCAAGCCTTCCTTTCAAATAAACCCATTGTTTTATTCCTAGTCACTGCTTCCTGCCCGCTCTCCCATTCTAAAACCATATTAGTCCCAGTCCCAGAGGATTTGAATTTGCATAATAGGCTTTGGGCTTTATCAAAAATCTTTCTGAAAATGCAATTATATTGCATTGATTGCTTCTCCATAATTATGCTAAACGTCACTTTCTTAATTATGATTCCCATTTGATCAATCTCGGTTAACTTTATCTGTGCTCATTACTTTCAGTTCCAATACTTCCTCTAAGAGTGTTTGGTTGCAAATGTCATTCTATTCCTTTTTTCTCAACAGACTAATGTTCACTAGGATTGTTGGGAAGTTTTCTTTTTTGTTTTGTTTTCTTCTGTGAAGACATAACTAAAGTATTTGCTCCATAGTTCTGCCTTTTCCCGGTCCTCAATTCACTGCTATCAGACTGTAAGAAAGCTGCACATTTGTCCACTTAATTTTGCCACTGACATATTTTCATAAGATATTACAAGTTCAATCTTAAAACCCTTGTTAATATACTCTTCAGAAACCCATCAATTCGTATCTTAAACTACTCAATGATTGACCTTCCACAGCCATACAAACACAGAAGCACAGACTTTGTCCCATCAACAATACAGCACTGTCTACATTAGTCCCATTTTCCGACACAAGTCCCGTAGCAGTTAATCTTATGGCATTTCAAGTGCACAGCCGTGTATTTTCTAATGGTTGTGAAGTTACCATGACAACTTCTCTCAGGAAGGACATTCCTGACCCCAACACCCTCTGGATGAAAAACAAACCTCAATTCCCTTCACTTTAAAATGTGCTGCATTGTTCTTGGCCCTTTGACTAAAAAGAACAGCTGTTGTCTATCCACCCTGTCCATGTCCCTTAGAATCCTATCCTTCTGAATCACGGCCGCCTCAGCCTCCTCTGCTCCAAACTAAACAACCTGAGGTTATCCAGCCTCTCTCCATAGCTGATATGTTCCAGCCCTGGGAACATCCTGGTGAATCTCCTCTGAGCCCCTTCCACTACAATCAGATCCTTCCCGTAATGTGGTTCCCAGAACTACACACAGTACTCCATCTTGGCCAAACCAAAGTTCTGCATAGCTCTTATAATCTATGCCTTGATGAATAAAGATTACGTTTACGGTCCCTTATGTTTTTTTCAAAATTGTGCATTAACGCATTTAGTCATATTCAGGGAAGTGTGGAGAAACACCCTCTGAGCTTCCTCGTGTGCTGCCATTCATTGAGTACTCCATGTCCAGTTCCTTCTTCCAAACTGTATCACATCATATTTATTAAGGTTACATTCCATCTGCCATTGCTCTGCCCATCTGACCATTCCATCTGTATCTTGCTGCAACATAAGACCTTCCTCCTCACTGCCAACCACCCGGCCAATCTTTGTATCAAACACAAAATTAGTTGTCACACTCCCAGCACCCCCGCCTATATTCACAGCTGCATCATTTATGAATACCCCAAATAATAAGGATAACGATCACACAACACCAGGTTATACTAAAACCGGTGTATTTGGAGGCACTAACTTCGAAGCGCTGCTTCTTCATGAGGTGGTTGTGTGCTTTGAAAGCTCGTGCCTCTGAATAAACCTGCTGGACTATAATTTGGTGTTATGTGATTTTTAGGTTTGTTCACCCCAGTCCAACACCAGCATCTCCGAATCACAGCACTGATCCCTGTGATACACCATTGGACATCAGTCTCGAGTCACACAAACAGCCTTCAACCACTACCCTCTGTCTCCTAACACTAAGTTGATTTGGATGCAACTTGGCAAGTCATTAATGACTCGTATCTATTCCCTTGTTATTCATTTCTGCTTGACACATTTGCAGAATATCTGGAGATTTTCCTTAATCTTACACTGCCAGCAGGTTTCTATGACCCTGTTTTAGGCAGTTCTCACCGAGTGATGAATTTCCTCAAAGTTACAGTCTTCAGTGGCCAATCCCTTATCTTGCCATTATTTGCCTTGAATTTGGATTGGGGAGCCAGGGAAGCGTCCTGTTAATTTCCCATTTGTTATATGTTTTGTGAATTTTGTAAATCTCACTGTGACCCACTTCTCATTCTTTGAAACACTGGAGAACATAGGCCGAGTTTCCTCATCCAACAATCCCGCCATCTGTGAGATTAATCTGGACAACGTCCATTGCAATTTTATTGTGGTCAGTATATTTTTTCTCAGATTGGGTCACCAATACTGTACATAATGGATGCAGGTTCGCTCGCTGAGCTGGCAGGTTCATTTCCCGACGTTTCCTTACCTTACTAGGTAACATCTTCAGTGGACCTCTGGCGAAGTGATGCTACACATTCCTGCTTTCTTTTTAAGGGTTTCTTTGGGTTGTTGATATCACTTCCTGTGGCGAAGTCACTTTCTGTTCCTTTTCTCAGGGGGTGGTAGGTGGGGTCTAACAACTAATAGCACATCGAGTTAGACGTCTGCCAGAAATACATGTGGATTCTCTCCATTGATCCTATTAATTTCTAAATATCCATTATCACATGCTGCGTAATAGATTACAACAGTTTCCCTGCAGATGTCAAGTTAATTGGTCGGCAGTTCTCCAAACTATGGCTTCTTCCCTTTATAGATGTTTGGATCCCTTCCATTAATCTATAGTGCTTGGACCACGTTTACTAACTTCCATTTATCTCGAATGGCTTCCGACCTCTGCAGAATACACAGGAAAATAAAACACAGCCATCGACAGTGCAATTAATACTTCTGTTGCTGATTTAAGTCTGACATTTTAACATGAAGTACGTCAGGTTTGTCAGGTTGAGCAATGCTCAATCCATTTACACTTTCAAATACTACCTTGTTCCTGATATAAATTGACTTTTTGTCTTCAGTTGCACAAGCGCTACATGTTCACTTGGTATTACTGGCTGATTTTATGGATCTTCCTCCTTGAAGACAGATACAAAGCAGCTGATTATTTTCTTGGCCATTTCCCTGTTCTTCACAATAAACTCTCCTCTCCCAATTACCAATTTCCATATTTGACCTTGCTTTTACTTTGTTTC